>NW_009646858.1:117768-132449 GCF_000708025.1 Charadrius vociferus
CCCTACAGAAACACAAAACCAAACAGAGGAGGGAAGGCCACAGTCATTTATCTGAAATTAATCCTAGTGAAAAAACATGTCCCAGCCTCAGCAGTGACAGCACCAAAACCTGCTTGGCTCTGGCAACACTCAGCCAAGGGATGAAGCTAGCTTTGTAATTTCTTTAAATCACCTTTTTTCACCTGGGCCTCATTCTAGCTGTTTCCACTTTGAAGAGGATGCTTCAGGTAATACAAATGCATGCAGCTCCCTGGAGCATCTCATGCTGTGGCCCGTCTAGGTGAGCGCGGTGAAGGAGACAAGGGTGAATGCTGGGGCACCATCAGCTGCAAATCCCAGTGACTCTCCAGAAAAATAAGACTTGGATTTGAGTGTTTTGAGGGTGTCCTCAGGTACCTAAACCTCAATGACCAAGGAAATGTCAGTCTTTTCCCAGCTCTGGTGTGACAGTAAGCAGTGAGTGGGGTCTAACGGGACATGACCTTAAATTCTAGTTCTATTTCTTGGGCTGCTAGAGGCTGTAAAGTCTGCTACCATCTGAGCCACTTGCTGCAGGCCACATGGACTGTAGCTCGGTGATAAAGGGCTTTGAGGAAGGCCCCAGCCATTTGATTTCCCTAATGTCTTCATCCACTGTTTATTCTCACCTTCTGCTTCAGCACTGCTGTTCCCATCATGACTACAAAGGTGTTGCTGGGCCTGTCCTTGGCCTCTGGTTAGAGACATCATCCATATTAATAAACCCTGCAAAGCCATGCTGGTCACTTAAAATTAGAGCAGTTCCAGCTCGGTTTCAGCACAACCCCCCCAAGCAGTTCTGCTGGCCCTGACAAAGGACAGTGATGGCAGGGACAGAGATGTCACTGCTGCCAGTGTCCCAGATGTCAAACCATGGCCATAGTAAATGAAGACTGAGAATAAAAGCCAAGTGTGCCTATTTGCTAGCTGCTTCCCCTGTACGTATTCAATTCCTGTTGGCACGACAGACCAGGAAAAATGGACGCTTGCACAGGAGGGGCACAGGCAGGTGGAATCAGCAGCTGGAGACTGCCTTTCTAGACAGGAAGATGGCTTAGGGTGCTCTGCTGGTGCTGGTGTGTACCAGACTCCTCTGCCATCCTGCAAACCTCCATCTTGAGCTATACTGCTGTTTGTAGCCCTGCTTCAAAGGCTATGAGCAGCCCTATCTAGAGGGACTTAGGGATACTTGTGGATGAAAAAATGGTTATGAGCTGGTAATGTGTGCTGGCAGCCGAGAAAGTCAATTGCATCCCAGGCTGCATCAAAAGAAGCAAGGCCAGCAGGTCGAGGGAGGTGATTATCCCCTTCTACTTCACCCTGGTGAGACCCCACCTGGAGTACTGAGTCCAGCTCTGGAGTCCCCACCACAAGAAAGACATGGATCTATTGGAGTGGGTCCAGTGGAGGGCCATGAAAATGTTCAAAAGGCTGGAACATCTCTCCTATGATCAAAGGCTGAGAGAGCTGAAATTCTTCAACCTGGAAAAGAGCAGGCTTTGAGGAGACCTTCTTGTGGCCTTTCAGTATGTGAAGGGGGTTTATAAGAAAAAGAAAGGCTTTTTACCAGAGCCTGTAGAGGCAGGACAAGAGGCAACAGTTTTAAATTGAAAGAGGGTAGGTTTAGATTGGACATAAGGAAGAAACTTTTTAAGATGAGGGTGGTGGGACACTGGAACATGTTACCCAGAGAAGTTGTGGATGCCGCATCATTGGAAGTGTTCAAAGCCAGGTTGGATGAGGCTTGAGTGACCTGATCTAGTGAAAGACATCCCTGTCCACAGAAGGGGGAGTGGACTAGATGATCCCTTCCAACCCAAACCATTCTATGAGTCTATGATGTGACAGTTCTCCAAGGTGCAGGGCAAGAAGCCAACAGCTTCAAAGGAGAGCCATGAACACAAAAGGCCAGGGGCTCTGGGGACAGGGCCTGGCCAGTTCCATGAGCTAGGCACTCCCAGAGATGTGGAAGGGAGGAGTCCCCTTGTGTGACAGTGCTCTTGTCTGCAGCAATTATACCATCAGCCCTGGTGCTCCAGCCCTCAGCAGCTGCAAGGGTATGGCTGCAAACTCTGCTCAGGAAAGTTGAAGCCTTTCGCTTTGCCAGAAAGGTGACTCCAGGCAGAATGTTTGTTATCAGCAGGACTCCATACATACACATATATAGAAGCATCACCAAGCTGCAACCCCACATCATCTGGCTAAAAATGGCAGAACAAGACACAAGTCTTTGCCCAGGGGTAACAGCAGGAAAGACGTTCAGAGTGGGACTTTTCGCCATTTCAGTGACCCTCAGGAAGTGATTTGGTTTCTCTCTGCTCAGGGTTCTCCATGTGCACAGGAAAGTTCCGATGTTATTAGGCACATTTCTGCTTGTAGCTCACAAGATCTTTCCTCTGTCTCACCTTGCTGGACCTCTGTGCCTGCTCCAGAATTCCCTTCCATGCAGTGTGCTTGGCTTCTACTGTTGGAGAACAGGTGAAGTGCCCTTTGGAAGCTTCTGGTCTTCTGGCATTTGACTTTTCCAGAATTAGTCCCTGAACTATGGTATTTTTGCAATCTATCTGAAGACAATTAGTAAACAGGTGAAAGGTGAAATTCATCAAATAAATGAGTCATTATTTTAAAAAAAGCAAATAGAAAAAATAAATAAAAAAAAAACCCCGAACAGTTGGTGCAAGTAATTACTGTGAAAAGTCAGGACTGATTCAGCTGGGTGTATTTTTGGAGATGTGCTGGCCTGTCTTGACACAGCCATCTGTAGGGTCTGCCTCTGTGTGTCTTGGGGGACTCTGCACAGGATCCATAGAAGAGGAATAAGCTGCCCTGAATTCTTCCAGAGCTGCAATTTGCTACAGAGCTTCATCCATTATCTGGGAGAGCAGCAGTGGAATCCCTGAATGACATCTCTAATGGGTCCTGTTGTTAGTGTCTCATTTCTGGCTTCAAGAAAGGCAATTGGATTCTGGAGTCTCTTGGAGTGATGGATAAATGACAAGCAATTTCATGAGCTAGAACTGAATTGATGTGAAAGCGAGAAGCTAATTGGATTATATGCTTGTCAGGATTTTTTTTTCCCGCACTGTCAGGATTGTTCAGAGATATGGGCTGCTTTGCACAGAGGCAAGTCAGAGCTGCAGAGAAACCAGCTTTTCTCTTCCTTTCCCAGTGACAAGAGGACCAGCAGTGACAGTATCTCATAATTCCCCATGTTTCTACCCCCTCAACTTCAGTAAGGCCCCTCCAGGCCACCGCCAGACCAGGGAAAGGCGTTGAGTTCCCAGGTCTCCAGAACAATGTTTATTGAAATGTGCCGTCATCTCCATTAAACACTGTGGCTCCCTCCCAAATCTGAGGGGTTCCATTTGGAACAGTGGATCAAGAATACAGTGGAAGGCTTTTCACAGCAGTATGTGGTGGGAGAAGGAGAAACTGCAGAGACAAATTCAGATGAGATATTCAGACAGGATATAACAAAAACCTTAGGGGCAAAAACTCCATGAAAATGCTGTGACCAAGTCTGCCCTGCTCCTAAGCTTAGAGAATGGTGACTCTTAGCAGTGTCACACTGGATTAACATCCCTCTGACTTGATGAATTCAGCACCAGCCTGGTTATTGACTAACCCCATGATGTGGAAATGGGATATCTGGCATCAGAATAAATGCTTCATCTGTAACTGATGTCATCCTATTTTGTTAGACACTCAGAATACAGTCCTTTACGTTTACTTAAAGATGCAAAATAAAATCTCCACTACATCAAACAGAGCCTTGGCACTTTGTCCCAGGTAGATCTGGGCAGGGAGTCTCTTGTCTGCCTTTCTACACTCACCCCCTCTGCACATTTAAAGGACTCCCTGTTGGAACTGCATCTGAATGGTAGCATCAGAGGAGTCTGTCCATCTATCAGACGCTGCCCCCCACCCAAGATGGTCAGTGACAGGTCCCCCTGAAGACACTGAGAGTAGAGACCTGGTGGGAATTATGCTCCAGATGTCCTTTCAGCCTGACCTGCCAGAGACAACTTGGTCAGGCTCTAAGGCTCAGCAAGGAAAGAAAAGAAAAAATAAATTGGTGTATTGGAGAGAGAATAGTGCCCTCCTTGTTCATCTGAAGCTTGGCCTGGTCTGTCCAAGGGAAGAGTGTATCACGTAAAAGCAGCTGCCAGAGGATGGCAGTAGAACCAGCATAGTGAGGGAGAAGCTCTGAGTCCACTGAAGTCCACAAAGCTGCTCTGTGTGCTGATATTCACTGAGAGAGGCTGAATGGCCCTCCGAACCTTCCCAAACCAGAAAACTGCAGGACTGAAGTTCCCTGTGTCCGGGAAGCAGGACAGTTCTGCGCAGAGGGTCACACTGACAGCAGTCTGGCAGAGCTGTCTCACCCAGCAGTGGTCTCTGAGCTGCTTTGTGACACAGATGACATGCTGGGACACAGCAGGACTCAGGTCCCTCTTGGGGACACTGTTATCAATAAGATGTTGTTGCCCAGCAGTAACTCAGGGTCACTTCATATCTTCTCTTGCATGACTGATATGCAGAACATCTAGACTCAAGGTATAGAAAATCCAATTACCCACACTGCACGGTGGCAGTGGAGGGTGCATTCAGCAAGGGGAAGGCCAGGTGAAGCCCTCGGTGAAGGTATCAAGACACTCTGGATGCAGGTGGAACAAATATTTTCTGTGCTCTGAAGTCTGGCGAGGTGGCAGGTGAACATCAGAAGAAAGGGATCCGGGACACTGATGTTTTGCAAACTGATTCAGTCAAACTGAAAACACTTTGATGCTGTGCAGCTGGGACGCCATAGACATGAGGAGATATTGGTGGAGTGAGGACATTTAATTACATCTGGCTGTGAAATCTCCGCATCAGGTGTTTTCTTCTTTACCTGTATGTTTTGAGGGGGCCTTCAAGAGAAGGGATTGGGCTGATGTCAGAAAGGAGGAAGAGTACTGTATCAGTGTGAAGTTCTGAATTGATTGAAGGATTTAATCTTGACTTTTTAGATGTTTATTTTTGCCTGTTGTAATCAAATTTAATCAAAATGTCTTTGTGGATTTTTCATCAGGTGGCTGTCATTTGGGTTTCAGGGTGCTTCGTATTTTCTGGTATTTAATCAGTTCTGGTCACAGGCTTTTTTTCCCTTTAAGATTACCTTCACAATGGGCTGTGCTGTTCAGAAAAATACAAGTTTATTAAACAAACAGGGATCTCAGGGGACCAAAGAAACACTGCAGCTGCTGGGTATCATTTTCAAAGTGTACATTACCCAGAGCAGTTCATTGAAAATGCAGTGCAGGGTGAAACCCATCACTATCATTTAAGGAGTACAATGTGCAGCAGAGACATTGAAGCCACTGGTGCAGACAGGCTGAGCAGAAATGAGGGCACTAAAGTCCACTCGTATCTGGAACTGTCCTCTGACTCACAGCTTTGAGTCAGCTCTGCCCCTGCTGTGGGATGTGGTGGAGCACTGGCTGAAGAACTCAGCACTTGCACAGGATTTGTGCTGGAGACACAGCCAGAAAGGAAGATTGAGAATGGAAAACAACGTTGCAGAAGATACTGGGTCTCGGCTGATGGAGGAGCTGGGGAGAGCTGACTGTGCTGTGGTGCCATGATCTCCTCTCGCATCCTCGGATGTCAGCCCACGGGCCGTGAGCCTGGACAGAGCAGTGGGCTCTGTGCTGGGAACACCGGCTAGCACTTTCTCAATTCTTCAGACTCCAATAGGGAAAAGACAGACTTTGGTTGTGATTCTGGACTGGAAACCAGTTTGACCCACCCCTAAACACGGTGGCCACTTCAACAGCGCATCGCCATGGTGTAGATTCCTGCTTTCCATCAAAGATCCTGCTTCTTTAAGTCACAAGCAACTGAAATAAATGCTTGCTCACACTTGCTTGGCAGAGGCAAGGTGGCTGTACAACGGCAGCCTTGAGGAATCTGTGGGAGAGGGTTAAGCACCAAGCAGAGTGATATAACATGACACAGCACCTGCAGAAAACCAGAAGGGAGCAGGAAGATGGGGGAGGCTCTGGCAATGAGGGCAATGCCAGAGGAGAAGTCCCTGCACTTGAGCCTCCTGTTTATTTTTTTCTGCTACATGCAGAGTGTGAAGTAGGGAGACAGCGAGAGGAGATGGCTTCAACTCCTCCAGGTGTGACCCTATGTGTGCAATGCCATGGCAGATCAGAAGCAAGCCCAGGGTGGGAGAGAGCAGAGTGGGGTCCTCGGGACAGCAGGGACTGATCGAGCCTGCAGTGCTGCTATGCTCAGTAAATCCCGCAGGGTCCATTCCCTAGGCACAGTAAAGACTGTGCATTTCACACAGGAATTGGGTTCTCTCACTGTAGCGCTTCAGACAGCGCTCTGTGATCTGGGACAGTTTGGGAGTGGGTCTGGGGGATGCTCAGGTCTCCCTCCATGGAGTGTGTGTGGGGTGAATCGCCCTGGGCTGTGCCTTTCCCCACGCCTGTCCATGACCCCTGGGCTATGTTCAAACAGCACAGAAATGCTCTAGGGACTTCCATCACTGGGCTCATGTTTTTGGAGGCAGAGGGTGGCTCTGAGCTCTGCTAAGGTGACTGTTCTGCACCTTCTGGTGTATTAAAGTGCAAGCCCTGACCTTGTTTGTTTGCATTTTTCCTCTTAGTCCCATTACTGTGAAATGAGATTGTTAGGTTTCATTTTAACTCCCTTTCTCACCAGGCAGCTCAACATAACCATTGATTACACGTTTGCATTTTTTTAACAGGATGAAAACTTTTTTCTATTCATAAACCATATGGGTTTTGTTTGGCTTTGTTTAACAAAGCTTGAATTTGAAGCTGCAGACTACCCAGTGCCTTCCCACAGCATACGCAGGCAGCACATGTCCCTTGCTGACAGCTCAAGCAGATCAGATATTATTTGCCAAGAGATTATTCATCCAATATGCCCGTTATTCACAGAGTAATTTTCCTATTATTCATCAAATTCTACTAGCCTACCAGCTGAATCCCAAACCTAGCAACTCTTGCCACCCTCCACTGTCAAAGAAAACTAGTCCATCTCCATATATCACCCGTGTTCCAGGAAAAAGGAAGTGTCTGAACCACTGACAGCTCCGCTACCATCACTGGAGACCTATGTGGCAGGTCCCAGAGGACCACGTCTGTTGAAACAGCCCTGCCCCAAGCCATGTCCTCAGCTCTTTGCTCACACCAGTGATGGAGAAGACAATGTTGTTGATGGACACAAGCTCAAAAGCACTGCTGCCATAAGAGCTGCAGGATGCCCGGCATTGTGGGCCATCAGCCTGCTGTTCCCCTTGCAGGACACAGGTTCAGCTCAGGGTCCAGCTGCTACAGAAGGAATCCCTAGTGTTGGCACCCTGAGGGACACAGGGGGAGAAGCTCTCCGCAGCTTATCTCGGAAGCCAGCAATCACATTCCAGATGCTTCATGTCATTTCTTTCATAAAATATTACCGGATATTAAACGTAACCTGATTTCCCGGGTTAAAGCACTTTTCTGGCGGTGGTTACTTTATTAACATTTTATTTTTTACATCTTAATTCTTAGATTTATTTCTTGATTCATTTAGGAGCACAATTGTCATGCAGTTAATGAAATAAGTAATATTTTCTCATTCCAAGAAATCTCATTAAGCTAATTAGCATGCTCCACTGGCAGATGAGTTTGATTATACTCTATTAAATGTGTATGTTATTTATTTCTTCGCTTGCTAGGCCCTGTCTCCTCCCCCCCCATCTGAGGTTGAGGCAGGAATAAAGCACGGATGTGTGTTGTCCTCCTTGGAGAGTCACCACCACCCAGTGCAGAGGGCAGTGTGGGCCTTGTCCACCCCATGCCTTCCCCTGCACCAGCGGGCAAGCATCTTTACCCTTGTGAGGTCACTGCTGCAGTCCATTACAGAAGCTCCCCCTATTTGATGTGGGAGACTGAAGACACGCGGTTCAGTGTCACCTATCCAGCTCCTTGCTATCTCTCCAGTTACCTTTTCTGGTGCCACAGGGCCAAAGCAGGTTCTGCTTTTGGTGAGGTGCTCACTCTATAGGATTTTTGCAATGTGGGGACATTTCGTCCAGTGTCACTTCTGATGGAAAAAACTGTTTGTGCTTGTCCTTCCTTGTGGGTCCACACATAAACCAGCACCAAATTAAGTGGAAGTATGTTGTTAAACTATGCAAAACCCTGTCTAGACACACTCATTTCTGTTTGATTATAATTCAGCTGAGATCAGTTACTGACAGAGTGACATTAAATCAAACAGAAAAAAATACCTGGATGCTGCTTCCTCCATCTGTAAATCGAAGCCAGTGAATCAATTCTGACAACCACTCATGGAGGGCTCAGACATCCTGAAATTTCATTTTAAGCTTCAGGTTCCCCCAAGGACCAGTTTGCAAAGGGGGATGCAGGACCCGGGCTGAGTTTCAGCTCATTGATTCCAATAAGTTGCATCTGTGTCAAATGCATGGGTCAAACTCACAGGTGATCGCAGCACCACAATCTAACCCAAGCTCTTATTTGATGGACCACGTTCAGAGATTAAACCTACGTCTAACACAAAATCAAACACTCAACAAACTGCTGGGCACACCAGGATCCTGCCCAGGGTTTCCAACCTCTCGGTGGTATGTGGAAGTGCAGAAATGGCTCTGTGCTTGGGAGCAGAGCTGGGTCCCATATTTAGTATCTCAAAGAAAGGGAGAAAGATCTTTAGGTCCCAGTAGGTGCATGCAGGAGGTTCAGCTCTGTACCCTGGTGGCTTTGTGTCCCTGGATGTGACCTCTATCATACACCGGGAAGCATCATAGCTAATAATATAAGCAAAGACTGAAGAAAGCCCAGAGGCTGGGGGTGCTCAGCGGAAGAGCACACAACCTCCTTTCCAGAGCAGTGCAAGTTTTGGTTTTCTGTGAACCAGCTGCTTTTCAGCCTCTCAAACACAAGGAAATAAGGCAGGGTGGAAAACTGCATTTCCACTGCACTACTGAGAGATGTGACCAAAGACCTTTACATATCTACCATGAGAGTAGCTTTAAGCTCTCTTAGACTCCACACTGAGAAAGATTACTGCTCAAATCCCTTTTCTAAGGCAGTCTGAAATTTCCTGTGATGGTTTTCAGCAAAATTCACTCAGAACCTCCTGAATAGCAGCAGCCCACGAAAACCACCTGCTTTATCTCTGCATCTGCCCAATTATCAACGTCCCAGGGCCCCGCCAATTCCAGAGCATCCTTTTCCAGTGCTTTAAGTCATGGATCACAGCTGGCAATTTTGCTGCTCCTGAAGTTGGAAAATTTCACTCTTGCCTATGGAAATGATCAGCCCATTGGCTTCAAGTAAATTCATACAACATTTTTTCCTGGGAGCCGTTTCCCCTTTCCCCAGCCCACCAGCTTGGCTGTGGCTCCTGGTCATCAGTCATATGACTCCTCTGGTCCCCATACAGCACAGACCATGGCATGTTCAAGGTGAGGGGATGTATCTGAAAGCCCAGTCCACAGGAGGAGATGGGGATTTGGTACAGAGCAGCAGAAATCAGCAGATAAACACTGTTGGACGGGATTCTGAACTAGTTTGATACAAAGCTTTTTAGTCTGAATGAAGAAATAAAATAGTCTGATTTAGGTCAAATATTCTACCCCCAATGCAAGGGAAAACTGAATGTCTTTTCAGAAACAATGAAAACAGGTATTGGAATCACATCTCCCAGTGGAAAAGCATTTGACAGAATATTCCTAAGCAGGTCCTGCAAGAGGCTTTGTGGACTCCAGCCAAGGAAATGCCACACAGAGAGCAAACTCGTCTATGCACACACTTGTTGACAGCATTGTCCTGCCCCACACGGACAAGCGCTTTGCTTCTGGCCTTTCCCGTTGGAAGTGTTGCCAACATTTGCTGCTGAATTTCAGTTTTGCATAAAGGAGTGTAGCAAGCTTCATGCTTTCTTACCAGGAAAAAATGGGATGACATACAGAGTATTTAATCATGTGCTAAAGAAGAGTGAGGTGTGGGTGCCCTGTTGAGCCCTCTGATGGGTACACTGAATGGGGTGGGAGGGTACATGTCCCTTTGTTCCACACTAGGAAAATTGATGGTTACCATGGGGCTTCATAATTAACTTGTTTCTCAGTGCAGCCGGTGAACACACCGTGCAGCTCACTTGTGAGGCCAGATGGAAACCACATGTGATTTGCTCCCAAGCAGAACACATTCCTCCCTTTGGGTTTCATTAAAAGGTGAGTGATGTTCCTGCAGGCAATCAGCATGGAGAGTAATGAGGCCCCAAGGAAGACATTTCCTGCAGGGCAATTTTTTTATTTTTTTTTTTTGAGCTGAAACTCAAGGTTTTCCATTTATCATGAAACTAAAAAGAGCTCTGGATTCCTGGTGACATGCTGGTATTGAATCACAGAGACCTGGGCAAGATATCTCAAAGAGAAAGGACTGTTCAGGCAAGTACAGCAAGAAAAGGGCATTGGAGGGTTCTTCCAGGAACGTATTAATTTTTGCACCTTATTTCTGGTCTGGATTTGCTTGTGTCTGACATTCAGCTCCTGCTTCTTGTCATATTTGTGCGTGCTGGAGAGAAAGGTTTGTCATGACTTTGCATAGAAAAGGGAAGTTTTACTCGCTGGAATGGTGTCTTGGGTAGCCCTTGCAGGACTGGGGTCCGAGACTTCTGGTCAGGAGCTCAATGCTAATGTGCATTGGGACTACCTGAAAGCTAGAGCCTTCATTTAAAAAAGGAAACAAAACCGACCACTGTTACAAAAGGTAGCAGAGGAACCCTCTCCTTCCAAGAAAAGTGCATCTATTCCTTACTGGTCATTGGGAGGGGTTCTGTGCAAACATACTGTCCACCTAGGGAGACAGGATTTCCTCCAGATTCCTCCAAAGGCACCTATCCCTGTCATGATGATAGAGGAAACATAAGTACCTAATTAAGGAGGGATGGGTTATTGTGTGCTCAAGACAAGGACACAGCAGTTTGGTTAAAACACACACAGAATGTTCAAGTAAAGACATACAACTCCATGATAAGACACATAGAGGACATTTACCCTCTTGAACATGCAAACACTAGCAGTCCTTGCAGACCTGTGACACCATGGATGGTTGCATTGCAAGTGCTTCAGAAAGACCTGCTGCCAGAATGAATAGTCTCCTTTCAGCCCCAGTTGCTCACGCTTTGGGAACTGGTCACTGGTGTCCGTGTGCAGATTCCTAAGAATGGATTTAAACCTTTGCTCGTACTCCAAGACAATGACTCCAGGACTGGTGCCACCGTGGAAAAAATGGAAGTACCCTTTGGAGTCACCACACTTGATCTCACTGATTTCTTCACTGGCAGCAATTTGATCTGCAAGGCCCGTGTTTCTGATTTCCAAGTTCACAACTTGGACTGAGGTCTGAGATCAGTGTTTCTCAGAGAGTACATAGAACTGCTGCCCTTCAAATGTAAGGCTAAGCCATGAATCCAACGATGGAGAGGGCCAGAATTAGTATTTGACCAGCAAGTGAAAGGTTTAGCCAGAATTCACATTATTCTTTGAAAGAATCTAGGACAGGACAAGACAGGTGTGAGTGAAGGTGGATAAGACAGTATGACCATATGGTTTAGATGAGGCACATGTGATCTTCAGTCAAGCATGTCATTTGATACAACCCCTCCAGAGAGACAAGGGAGACCAAGAAGGTAGCCCTGTAACTCTGGAGGAGATGACACCATGGTGTGTGGTGTGTGACACTTGCAGGAGCACGGTCTGCCCGTCACCCCCTGAACAACTTCCATTCAGTTTTGCTGGGCAGGACAGATGAAGCAGAGTAAGTCACACACTATGGTGGATGCCTTGCAAGCACCGATCAGTGGAATATATGTATTCCTCAGAAAAGTATATTATTTTCTATCAAAAGCTACTTCTGACCCAATGATTTTTTGGCAACAGAGCTTCTTCTCTATCCTCTATATATGTTTTATTATATTGGAGATGTGCAGAGGGTAACGTTAATGAGGGAGTGCATCTGTCTTACGATGTAAAGCATTGAGGTGCTTCTTGTTACAACGCTGACCATGATGAGTCCTTGCAGTGCTGAGGTAGAAGCTGTGTTTACTCTGATACACACTCCATCATCATCTGTCACTAATTAATCTACCATTACTGTGAAGTGTTAGTGATCCTTGCCCTGCCAAAATGCATTTCTCCCTCAGCTACTCTTTAGCCAGTGTAAGCAGAATCATATTGGCATGGTGATTAAGGATTATGAAGAGGAGACATTATCATCTCTGAATAATTTAATGAATGCACACTTAACATGAATTGTAGCTGTAAAATCAGGCTGGCTGCATGTCGGGAAAGAATTCTTTGTTATCACATTTATGGCTTCTTTACTGCTTTATGATAGCTCCAGGTAGGGCTATCATAAAGGCTTAAAAATATTATCATAATTCACCACAAAAGAGTGTCATTAATGCAGATTTAGCGACACTTGTCCTGTGATGCTTTCTATACAGACTTGTGAAAAAAGAATTAATGCACCCCAGAACCCTGCCTCACAGACCTCTCTGCTCCTGGGACAGGGATCTGCAGCTGGAGCTGCGGACTGGCTGTGGCACAAAAAATGGTCATCTAGAGGTCTGCAAGGCATTCCTTTTACAGTTCATTGATCAAACCAAAATAAATTGCACTAATAAATAATTATTCCCAGCCCAGCCAAAGCAATACAAATCCAAACAAATTTTTCTTTGCTAAGAGGTGAGAAAAAGGGAAGGGAAGGGAAGGGAAGGGAAGGGAAGGGAAGGGAAGGGAAGGGAAGGATATTACTATCTTCTACAATCTTTTTCATACCACGTCATCATATGTTCTGGCATTTGTGCATGGAGCTCCATGGACGTTGAAGGGAAGGGAAGGGAAGGGAAGGGAAGGGAAGGGAAGGGAAGGGAAGGGAAGGGAAGGGAAGGGAAGGGAAATCTCTGTGGCTCAGCCAGTACTTTTGTCTTTTCTGGAACAAAACTGTGCATTTAGGTTTTTCTTTTAAAATCTTGACCCTAAGTCTGTTTTGCACACTGGATTAGCTCATGATCCCAGTGGCCTCTTGTTGTCAGGGGCATCTGTAGGCAGCAAGGTAAAACATGATCTGGAGAGAGGTGTTGGGATGTGTGTCAATAGAATGGAGCATCCTGTTGTGCTCTGGCATCTTGTGCAGACTAGTGTCACTGGGCTAGCCTCTGCTGCCAGTATCCAGTCTCAAAGAGCACTCTTGCCCCAGAGAGGATGTATTCTGAGACTGTTGCCTCCTGCCTTAGTGTCATGTCCCAGCAGGACTGCTTTCATGCACAGAGGGAGCTGTGATGCCTGTCAGTCAACAGTAGACAATCTCTCCAAGGTTTTCATTAAAGGACACGTCTCCTTTGAACATCCAAATCTGCTATGGGCAATGAGTTCTTGAAATCCAGCTCTGGTTACATCCATGCATACCTCAAACTGCTCTCAAATGATACAGCACACTGTGTGTCTTGGAACATATATCATTTTGCCTAACATCTGAGATCCAACACTCCCCAGTATACAAGACCAGGCTCCTGGTCTTGCCACATGGTGTCACATGGCAGAAAACGAAACCAGAACTCGGATTCCAAGCAGGAGTGTATCCTAATTTAGCCATGTTCGTGGTGGTTATATCCCAAAGCTAAATTCACACAGCTAATTCCACTCATCCCTCTTATCTGTCTTGCCCCACTTTGTAGACAACTCATACAGCTGACTTTCCTTCCTGAGAGTTTTCCCAAACTGCTGATGTTTTAGATCTGCATATTTCTAGCTTTATATACACTAACTGTTTTCTTCTTGTCCACCTCATCAAAGCAAAACTCCAAATGCTCATCTCCTTCCAAACCTTCTCCCCATGGATGGCCCCAGATGGTGCCTGACAATAAGCAGCCACTTTCCTCCATCCTTATTACATATGTGAATCCCTGAAGGTGAGTGGGAAAATCAGGAGCTGCTGCTGGCAGGCACTTCCCATGCATAATAAAGCACAGGAGGGTAGGAGGCTTTTTCTGAAACCATTGTCACAAAGCCCTCAGTGCTGCTCGTGTGCAGCGGGCAGGAAAACTGACAGCTCAGTGGCTCTGGAAGCATTTTTCTTGATTAGCAATACAGGCAGTATTTATTGCTGGGCTGTGTCTAGCGTGGTGTGTCAGTGAGAACACAGGGGGCTCTTGTTAGCACTAGGAAGTCACCTGCCACATGGATTGGCTTTGTAAGCTGGCTAGGGGGAATGCACAGACAGATTTGTTGCCACTAAAAAGGGGCTGAGCCCTGGCCATCCATCCCACAGGCATGGCTGCAGCAGCCCAGCCTCTACCCAGTCCTGAGGCAACACCAGGGCTTTCATGAAGCAGAAGCCAACCAACTACTGCGTGTCTAGTCCTGGAGAAAAACCATCTCTCTCGTATCCTTCTCTGACAGCCCTGGTGGAGCCCAGTCACTGCCCTGGGTTAGTTTCCCCAACAGATCCAACACTGAAAGAAAGCTCCAGCACTGCCTTTCTTTCTCTCTCAGCAAACATCCCACCGAGGAAGGACCACACCAGAAAAGTGTGGGAGAAGCTGCTTCCTTTTCTTGACAGCTTTGGAAATTCCTG
>NW_009646858.1:132609-136776 GCF_000708025.1 Charadrius vociferus
CTGGATCTGGACAGAAAGTAAACAGCTTCTCCCAAATGCCCGGGGATTCCTCAGTACAGACAGCAGTGACCTTTTGAGTGGTGGGGCCAAGAGTAGCAACTGGATCGTGCGTAAAGCTTCCTGCAGGTCAAGAACAGTAGCTGGGGGCTCTGCTTTGGCCCTTCTGTTGTCTCTAGGTAGGATATTTAGCAAATATCTTTACTTACTTCAGAAGACTTAAAGCAAATAAAGACTTAAGAAGGAAAGATCTAAAAGCCCTTGCCTTCTCCTGTGCATTTCCTTGGCATGACTGTCTGCTCATACTGTAGTATGACCATCACCGGTTGGCTTTGGATTGCAATTTCTCCACTTTGGTGGTCAGTTGGCTGCATGACTGTCAGCATCCTGGTTGTGCACTGTTATTCATGTTCACTGTGGCGTCACTCCACAGAAGATGACAGACCATTACCTTCACCAGTTGGCACACATGGCTGGGGAACACAGTGACTGCTAGCCCACCTGGATGTGCCACTGCTCACACAGGAAAATGAATGAACTTGAGAGGAATGTTAGCAATTACCCCATGATGTCTTCCTTATGTCTCTGTTTCAGAGCTCTCTCCATGAGACACACTGCTTGCTAGCTTTGTTGGGAATAAGCGGCTGTCTTAGTGCTCCGGACAACTCTTGCAGCAATGCAAACACATGATAGACACCAGTGTGCTGAAAAATCCCACCAGGCCCCCACACAAAGCAGCAGTGGACACAATAACAACAGGTTTGCACAACTCCCCGAGAGCTGGATTTGCTTCTTCCCTGACATCTCAGTTTATTAAAGTGTCTATTCAGTAAAGGCTGCAGCAGGTTGCTCTGTATTAAGCACGAACAAAAGGACATGTCCACAGTGACTGCAGTAAATGCAGGAATTTTGTCATGATGTGAAACCCTGTGGCTTTCAAACCGTGTTGCTGCAGCCTCCCTGTCCACCTCCAGCCCCACTCTGCAAATAAACAAGTTGGAGGAAAGTCTCACAGGAGGGACCACCCAGGTGATGAGCAGGATTTAATAGCCCAGGAAAGAGCTGGATGAACTCATTTGGATACCAATGCCATTGAGGTTACCTGTATGAGGAGTCTTTCCTTGAAAGTCTTGATAAAAGGTCTGAGATAACATTCAAAGGTTTGTTTCTTCTAATTCTTCCTTTTATCTGGGCAATGAATCAGGACCATCCAAACCCATTAGAAAGCCAACTTAGCCAGGTCCACCTGTGTCAGGGGCAGTTCAAGGCTGGGGAGCCTTCTGCTCCTTATGTCAAACCATAGAATGATAAAGACACTTTGTGGAGTTCCTCCTCCATGGCCAAAGTGGAAATACACAAAAGCCTGTGAGATGGCCGCAGCCCTGGCCATTAAACTGACTCTTCTGGGAAATTTGTGAGGACTGAGTTTGGGGTCAGCAGATGATCAAGGTCAGATGGAAATCTGGGTTTGCATTTTGCACATATTTAAGGAACCCGAGACTACAATTTTTATTTGGATTTCTTCCAAGTATTTACTGGAATGAGAAAACCTTTAGAGATTCTTCCATCACTAATAGCTTTTCAAGTGAATTAACATGAACTCAAGGAGCAAAGATACTATATTCATAAAATGTAATAGCCCTTGTAATTAAAAATACAAAAAATACCCCCCCCCAAAAAAAAAGGAGAATAAGATCACCCATATAAGTGAAAATGTTGCTCCAAATTGTTAGTCTGAATCAAACACTGATGACCAGCAGTTTAGCTCCACTGACTTCAGCACACTTAATGTGCAGTACCTGAGAGTTTGCTCTGCTTTGCCCTAAGGTGCAGCAGCAGGATCTCAAAAATGGTCAAATAGGTGCAAGCTAAACCCAGCTACATCCTCTGCAGCCTGCAGTCCCCTGGGCCACACTGTCCGCCTGCACTTTTGAAGCGTGCCGTGATAAATACAAGCATTAAGAGACTTTCATATCCCGCAGCTAACCTGGCAGGAGCTCAGGACGGAGACACGATGGCTGCACCTTACCCTGCTCCCCCCACCTTAATTTAGCGAGCAGGGATTTTTTATCTAATATATATTGTAATTACAGTTTATTATTACCATTTATCAATAACTTTCCGCCATAAATCATCTTTGCAAAATCATCTTTACATCCTCTGAAGCCTGAGCAATTATGCAACTTCTGTGAGCCTCTGACAGGTAATTATACAGCGCTTTCAGATTTATTACAATAGTAAAGAAACAATCAGATCTGCCTTCCTTGAGGATTTTGTAAAGAAAGGCATAGCTCAGGATAGAGCTAATTCTCACACAGGCCCTGGGTGCTTAGCAATCGCTGTAGCACAGAGCAGCAATGCCTTTTTCTCCAGTATCGGACTTCTGATCAGACCCAATCTTCTCATGAGGTTTCCAGTTCTCTTTGCAGAAGGGTGATGCTCTGGCAGACAGCGATACAACCTCGGTACCAATCGATATTCACCCAAAGGTCTCCACTCAAGACAGATTCATCCATCTCTCCATGCCTCCATATCCACAGTAGATAGAAAGTCTTTGTGTGGGGCAGAGGTGTGGAATTCTCACGTTGAAAAGCAGTCTGGACCACTGGGCTCAAAGGTGGAGGTGTATACTCTGCCTGGAAGCCAGTTATACATGGAGCTCCCCAGAGGTGTGTCTTTTCCTGTTTATCATTCAGAGGATGAGACTCTCACCGGGTCTGCAAATGACACCAATCATGAGGGAGCAGTTGGTACCCTCAGCAGTGGGGACCTGGCAGCAGAGAGGGGGTGTACGCAGGGACCTCCAGGGCTCGTACTGGGCGGACATGGGAGATCACACCAGCCCATCGAGCCACTGTCTTTTATCTTGAAATTAACGCTCATGCCAAGATTATACCTGAATTCAGGACAAACAGATCTTTCTGTGGTCCTCTGCTGTCATTAGTAGAGCCAGTCACAACAATTTTGGCAGCATGAGTTTCTGTCACAGACTCACCATTTTGTCGAAGTGGAAATATTTGTGGTAACATCTCCATTCCGATGGCATTTGACAGGAAAAGGGAGAAACGGCTTTCTGATTTCATTTCAATACTGACAAAACATTTCTTTTTCTTTTTTTTTTTGAGGCATTCTGCTTAAATATGGGTTTATATCACCATACCCTATATCTGAATGCTGTCAAAAGAAAATGTTTGCATCTTGATGAAGGAACAAGTTTCAATTAGAACTGGTGGGAACATTTGACAAAACACATTTCCATGAAAACATGCTGCTTCGTTGAAAGCCTGAATATTCTGTGGATACATATCGGCTTTAGCAGTTTTGGCAGAGGATTTCTGAGTTTCAAGGTTCCCTTAGTGAAGAAATTCATACTGAAACCCCTTTTTTCACTTTGCAAATGAATATTCAAGCAATCGGGATCAGCAAGAAAATGTGCTTTGGAGATTATTTATTTTCCTTTCATTATGATGTAAACCAAAATTTTGAAACACAGAACATTATCGCAGAGCGTTGCTACCCACTGGCTATTTTTAATTTCTCTGCTATTGAAACACAGCAATTTGGCTGGTTTTCTCAGTGCAATCTATGGTCTGAAGGGCCAGCAGACAGAAGCAGTAATGTCACCACACTGTTCAGCTGTTCCTGATGTGCTGCTGCACTAAGAGGATGTCTGCAGCGCCAGACTGGACTGGGAGTCCCAGTCATTCTTGGTTTTGCATTGGTGGGTTACTGGTCAGTGGGAAGCTGCTTTCACTGCGGGTCCCTGATTGTAAAACACCACAGTGCGCAAAGGAGGAGCAATGGGACCACTGAAGGCAACAGAGGCACTCAGAAGGAGCAGACTGACTCAGCTCATCAGCTCATCATAGTCTAGACTGGAAGGGATCTTTAAGACCATCTACTCCAACCATCTTTGGGGAAGCAGCTTAATGGGAACAACCACAACACAAAGACCCACTGGGATGCATCCCACAAAACCTGCAGTACAGATCAGCCTTTGCAGCGTTTTCAGGAGACTGGGAAGCATGAGTCACATTCCCCATACCATGTGATCAGAAAATGACTCTTTCATGCTTCCAAAAACATTAACACTGCCCTGACTCTACCAAGCAAACTCCGCTTGCCCTGCTCCTTACCAGTGCCAGGGAACTGTCGACTTTCCCAGGAATG
>NW_009646858.1:136824-160443 GCF_000708025.1 Charadrius vociferus
AGGAATGCCATAATCAGCTCCTTCCCCTCTTCTCCACCACATCTTTGAGACTAAATGGAGGATGAAATGGAATGGGTAGGGAAAAACAAGATTTTCCCTGAAATTTGGAATGTCTCTTTGCATGTCAGGATGGCATCACCAAACCCTGGGCAGAACTGGAGAAATGGGGCCTTTAATGAAGTTGCTGCGACTCTAAGGTATTTGTAGTCTTTAATAAAGAAGAATAAATCAAATCTCACTTTTACAAATACTCTCCCATCACTGTAATTGCTCTGCATAATTTTGATTAACTTCAGCAGTATAAAAGCTATCCATAAATTACAAAACATGCATCACCATCCCTAATAGTCGTCTTATAATTGACCGGAGAAGGCTGAACCAAACCTACGTTTACATGTCGACGTGTAGATATCTGTATGTTAGCAGGGTGCCAAACTCCCATGAGAGTTAAATTCAGGTTAGGTACCAAACTATGGGCATCCTTTGGGAGGTACCCTTTGGGACAGTGTGTGAGACACCTGGACAGGACTAGGACAGAGAGGATCTATGACAGACCTGTACCCATATGGAGGAGGGTTGGAGGCCGGTGAGGGACGTCTGAGATCATTGCAGTTGCAGTGCTTACATTCACACATTAAACCCAAAATGTTTATTGATCACAGCAAGAGTTCAACACCCAGTGCACGTGTAGATTCAGAACATAAACCTCAAATTGAACTCTTGAGTGCTTTCAAAAGCTGATCTTGTCAGACCAAGCAGTTCCTTCCATCTCTGGAGGGAATGGCTTATTCTGAGTCAGCTAAAGGAGGGCACACACCCCAAAATCAGGATAACTGAGACCACAGGGGCTTTCTCCACATGGCCCTATATGTTGGGGCAGCCCCCACAGCATCAGAGCAAATATTTGAGAACTAGAATCTGCCAGATACCTACCCTGAAGACAGCTACCCCAGGAAAGCCCAGGGAACAGGGGAGCAGAGGGATGACCTGGGGAAGACAGATAGATTTAGTAACTAGGGGAGTTAAGCTCTGACTTTGTGGTCATATCAGAGCCTGCAAGCAGGACATCAAGAGAAGGACCCTGCTCTGCTGTTCCCAGCACAGCATATGCCCTGTGGACTTCAGTACTGAGACAGCTTCTCACCCACAAAACCTGCCCTTTGGAGTTGATTTCAAGAGTAAAGCATGAATAAGTCCAAAGTGGGCATTCTAAGTCAGCTTCACTTCATGTGAGCAATGCAGGCACGGCTATCAAGAACAGGGAATGATATTTGCTTTTAGCATGACAGTCCTTCAACACAAAGCTCAGCCATTACTTTGGCTTCAAGGCAATTTTCCTGCCCACTTACCACCGTTCACAGCTGCTCCCTCACGATACCAAAACAGAGAAAATTGCACCCGTTGAGTCTGCCACCTCCCTGACCCCTCTCCTGATGCCTCGGCAACCTCTGGGAGAGTCACCTGTACATGACACCTATGGTGTGGAGGAGAGCATCTCCTGGGTTGGCACAGGTCCTCCAATGCACCTGCTGGCACGCATATAAGCTCTATCACAGGCAGACCCTCCAGGTCAAAAACATGATTTCAGTAGGTGATGAACTCTGTTCCCTCCCCTCCAGTGTCCACTTGGTGGCATCTCATCCTCAGCCTGAGGGAGGCCAAGCCCACTCCATCCTCATGGACACTGGTCCTGAGCAGCCACTCTTGGTTCTAATGGAGAGATGACAGTTATCTAGGTGACCACCCCAGCCTAACATGCAGGACCTGGCATGATCATTGTGGGTGAGATGTTTTTAGCATCTCATTTGAAGTTATGCTGCAGTGCATAGAAGAAACAATACCATTAAGGATGTCAGGGGAGTGTAAGTACATAGTCATTCATTGTGGTACACAAATACTGCTGAAACAGTTGACCCCTTCCTTACTGCAAGTGACAGTCTTGTGACACACCTGCTTCTGGACCAAGGTCCAGTTCTTCTAGTGTCACCCTAAGTGAGTTACAGCTCCCCGTGCACAGTCAGACCCTGTAAACCCTCTCCAGCACATCCTCTCCTTGTGCTGAAGTGAGCCTGGCTAGGCAGCTGGAGACCAGGGAAACATCCCCCCAGTCTCACCATTTTTCACAAGGTTGTAGGTGAGCTTCCTGCAGAGTTGTGATTTGGGTGTTTCAGACTGAACATGCAGATTTGTGGATTTCATCTACAAAATAAAATTAAGGAGAATGTTGTTAGAACCAGACCTTCCCACAGAGATTTCTTTTCTGGTAAGAAAGCTATTCTCCTCACATTAAAAAAAAAAAAAAACCCAACCAACCAACCAAACAAACAAAAAAAACCCCAAAAACCAAAACCAAAAAGAAAATGTGTTGTGTGAAGCATTTCCCTGAACTAATGGAGTGCTTATAGAGGGCAATCCCTACAGCCCAGCACTTCGTGCATATCCCTTCACACTGGCCATGGTCTGGCACTGTGTGTGCCCAACGTATCATTCGCAGCCTGCAGCTCTGTTGGTGCTTAGCCTGCTCTGGCAGTGAGGAGATGATAGCTGATCACTACAAGCACAGACAAGCCCTCCTGTGGTGCCAGAGAACCTAAGCAAACAAGCTGTAAGCAATATGTCCACATAATCCTAGGCAGACAGAGTTTTCATACAGAAACACCTGATATAGGAAATACCCTGCTTTTTTTTTTTTTTTTTTTTTTTGTTCAAGCTCAGACACCACTACTTGAGGAGACACTTCCTAATCGAAAGTGGTATTAGTGCAGAGCTGAGCAGTTCTGGCTAGGATTACTCCCCAAATGTACATGTCCGTCTCCCATGTAGCTCACTTACTCTGTCCAACCTGTTCAAATGCAGTTGGCTTATGTCTCTGGAAAATCTGTGCAGCAAATTTCCACAGAGTCCTGACAATTTGGGCTGCTTGCACATGTAGGGAATAGCTGTGCAAAGAAATCCGGTACATAGAAACCTCATGGGTATGTTGGGTTTGCTGTGTGTGTGTCCCTAATACGTGATCTTAGCAGCACTAAGGGTGACATATGCAGAAATATTGGATATGATGATCATGCCCAAGCGCCTGCCACAGAAAATCCTGCAGGTCTGATGCTATTTCACAGCTGCAGGCCAAGCTCCCCTGGGGATCTCCAAGCCTCCCCTTCATACCCATACCCATACCCATATCCCAGGGTAAGAGAGAAGATAATGGCACAACTCGGAGCCTGTGGAGAGACATGGGGGTCCTCTGCTCCTCCAGCCCCAGGGTGAAGTGGTAAAATAGCTGTGACTGTATCTCCAAGGCAGGATGCTCTGCTCCCAGACTCCTGCAAGAGCTCTGCCTATAGTAACATGGGGACATTTTGGACTTTTTCTCCACAGGCTATTGCTGATGGTATATTCCAGAATCTTCTCACGATAACCCCATGGAAAGTAAGTTTCTTAACTCAGAAAGGAAGATATGTATGACTGGATTGAAATTACAAGCCCCAGGAGGAGAAAAAGTGATGGGATTTACCATCGCCGCCTGAGCAGGAACATGGATGTGTCTGTACCATGCCAGGCCAGACGGGCCGAGCGAGAAGATACGTGGAGTTAGTCCATGTAGCCTGGGCTAACACCCTGCCGTGGTACGAAACTGAGCCAGGGTATGGACACTGTAAGGGATGGCAGGAATCTAGAAAGAGAATAAACAGCTCTTGTCTTCAATTTCTGATTCATTTTCTGATTCAAAATGCTCCTCTTAAATGCTGTTCCCTAGTAGTGACTGTAGTACATTCAAATTCAGTGTCTTTGTAGGAGGAAAGAAACCAGCAAAGTCTATTGCAATGTAAACACTCTGTTTCAAGAGCAGAGTTACATAAAAATAATGATTTTTTTTAGAAGAATCTAAAAGGAATGGCTCAGTGATAAAAAGTATCCATTGGTGGCATGAAAATTGTTTAAAGACATTGTGTAGAAGGTTCAGAGGAAACATATCACTTAACAGGTAGACCAAACCCAGCAAGAGAGCCAAAGAGTGTTGAGGTTTTCAAAGACCGGGAAGTAGCAGAGCTCTGGCAAGAGCCAAAAAGAGACTTTGAGGAACAAATTGCTAAAGTCCTCATAAAGTACTAATAAGTGCCTTTTAAACTCATGAAGAACAGAAGACCAGCTAGAAAATGTAGCACCAATAGCTGACGGAGGTATAAAGGTGGGTAGGAAGAGCAGGGCACAGATTTAAAGCTAAATGAAGGTGCCTAGGGATGTGCTCACCCATCTTGATGGTAGATGAAATAGAGACACTTTCTCAGGCTTAGGAGTCAGTAGAAGAGGCTTTTGAATAACTCAATAAGATGAACAATAACAGTTCAGCAGAAACAGGAAGAATTTACCTAAGAAATTGCTGAATTACTAACCATGGAGTGGAGCATCTTGCAAAAAGAATTTCCTTGGTACAAGTGAAAAAGTCAGTAATAAGCACTATATAATTTCTTTTAAAATTGTATGACCCACATGTGAGAAACTGCAGCTCAGTACTCTTGACGTCCACCACAGACAATCAGTACCAATGCTAATGAAGAACAGAATTAGCAGAGAAGTGATAAACATGATACAATGGTGAAGAGCTTCAATGCAGAGAAATACACTGGAGGATTCTGGAGGAATCAATGTATAATCGAATAAGGACTGGGATTTTCAAGAAAATTTTAACAAGCTGCTTCACTGAAGCAATGGGATAAGAGGGAAATCCCTTGCATGGACTAAAAACTCGTTAGAAGAGGGAGCAATGGGCTGGAATAAATGAAAGGAGGTCCCAGGGCTCTGTGCAGTGACTTGGACTCTTCAGCATAGTCATAACTGGAGAAGGGACTGTATAATAAAGAGCTGTAGTCTGCAGAAGCTTTATTATTCATGGGAGTAGAATAGAAAATCTACTGAAGACAGTTGTAGAAGGACCTAATTGTACTGAATGACTGTGCAATAAAGGAGCTGTGCAACTGAAATAGCTATACAGAAAGTCGTGCACTGGGAGAAAAGCAGGCTTTAACTTTGCACACGCAGTGATTGACTTTGAACTACCTCCCACCACTAAGGAAAGACAGCCAGGAGTCAGAGGTGAACATCTCAGTGCTCTACGGTGGGCCAAAAACCCACTGAATGTGAGGAATTATCCACAAAGGAAGAGAGGAAGAAACAGAAAATACCATTTTGCCACTTCTTAAAACCAGAGTGCTCGCACATTTCAGTGCACAATTCTGATTGCCTGGTCTTGAAAAGGCATGGCAGAACTAGAAATGGTTCAGAAAAGGATGAGCAGAAGGGGTCCATATGAGTAGTTTAGGTCCAACAGACCAAGATTAAAATCTTAAAAAGAAAACAGACTACGACCAAAATCCTAAAAAGAAATGACTGAGAGAGAATGTGACAGAGGTTTATAAGATGAGGAGGCACATACAGAAGTTCAATAGGAAAGAATCGAGTGTGCAACAGTGTGTTGACTTCAAATTAAATAGTTGGGTAGCAGGTTCAAAACAGTTAAGGAACTGTCATTCTTCATATAATGTGCAATTGACTGTGGAACTCCATGCTGCATGATGTCATTGATGCTAACATCAAATCATTATATAATATTTAACCCATGTGAACATTTCACTTGTGTTTGGACCATGATATCATCATCCCAGAGCAGGCATGCCAGCCAACCTAGTGGCTCACACCTTGCTCTGACCTACCTGGAGGAGCCACAGTGGCCTCTGGAAGCCAGACACGTGTGGTGAGAAGGCTCCAGAGTCCAAACTATTGGTGGGGCACATGGTCCAGTGTGGATGGCCAAGAGATGTCCATTTGCAACGCCTGGCACAAGCTGCTTGGCCTCAGCACCTCTTTCTTCAGCTGGTGAACATCCGGTGAAGGGTTCAGTGTGGGGTTTTGGTTAAGAGTAGGTTTAATACAAAGCTCCTAGCATGGAATGTGGCTTCTTTCTGGGCTGTCCATGCTTGTGTGTATGTGGCAAAATAAGAGATCTGTTAGAAACAGACCACAACATCTCTGACTGAGTGCAGGGAAGATCTGATTCAGCAGGGATACTGTTAAATTAGCGGGCTTTGGAACCAGCTCAATACTCCATCTACCTCATTTATCTGGGAAGGCTCTCTGCTTCTTAATAGGGCATTTGCCCATTTTAGCAAGAAAAGTATCAAATTTTTGCTGCGTTATGTTGGTTCTTCTGGATGACCGCCACACTTTAGTGAGAACGTCAGTAAATCACATTTCCATTTTGTTGGGCAAGGCAGCTTTTTGGATATGATAATCACCTTGTTCCTCCCACACAGCACGTTTCGGAGGGATGCGAACTGCTGTGGGGGAGACACAGCAGTGTAACCCTGAGCCATATTGTGCTGTCAATGCCCAGCACTCCGCTGGCTCCATGCACTGGTATCTACCTCTCGTCACTTCATCTGTCTACGGGGAGGCAAAGATCCCATGCAGGGGTTGAGTGGAGTGGCATCTCGCCATGCGACAACATCAAAAAGCAGGATGAGATCTGGAAACTGGAAGCTATGTCCTGGCAGAGTCAGTCTAGAAACAAGATCTAATGAGGCTAATTAAGCAGCCAAAGTCTTGGCTTAGGCGGGCAATAAATCACCTATCACTTGAAACCCTTTAAAAAAAGATGGCAAATGCCCCAAGACTGTTTCCTAGCCGACCTTCAAACATAGTGGCCACAAGGCCAGGATAATGAAACATGGTCTGGAGTGCAATCACCTCTGTATTTCCAGGCTTGTTTTCCCAACTGGCACTGCACTACCAGGAGAAAGCTGTTCCCTTCTCTGTGTCTCAATTTTCAGAAAAATAACTGAGAACCCAGAAACCCAAGAAGCGTGGCATGACAGACATGTAGCAAAGCAATAAGCAAGTGACAAAGCCACAGCCTGGAAATGTGGGGCTGGACCCCTGTCCTTTGTCTGCAAAGTAACAAGGGAGCACTGCTGTGGATCTGAACAACTACAATAACTACACTTTTAGCAGCATTTTCTTTCAGAAGTCCCACATTAGCTCCCAGGGCAGCATTCTGGCATGAAGTAATGAGATGTTTGCATATGGAAATGTGGGCAACGGAGCAGAGAGGGCATTTCCCCTCCCTTTAGAGCAGAAGTGGTGCTGACTGTACTGTTCTCAACCATATCTCGCACTTGCATTTCAGGAGGGAAGCTGAAAACACAGAAAGGGTGGATAAAGAGCTGTAAAAGGATGTGACTACTGGAGAAAAATGCTAGAGTGATGTAAAGTGCTCAATCTGTCTTGCTTTTAGGAAACAGATTGAAAGCTGTCTTCATGAAGGATAAAGTTACCTTATGGAGAGAAAACACTGAGTGCTAATGGGCTTTTTTGTCTTGAAATGAAAGACAAAACCTGAATCCATTCCTGTAAGCTAAATCCAGGCACATTCAAACTGAAGCCAGGACGGAGTCTCAGCAGCAAGAGAGACTTGGCATGGAACAAACTATGGACCGAGTGAGATATTGTCTATGCTGATATCTTCAGATCACGGTGCCTTCCGGAAGATTATGCCTCTGTGGGTAACTGGTGGCCAAGGACCCGGGGTTAAGGCTGGCCTTAACTATCAGTGCGGGGTACAGGACAGGAAGGGCAGCAGCAGTATCCCCAGTCCGCCAGGGTAAAAGCAAAGCACCTGAGGGCCTTCTCCTTCCTCAGGATGGATTTCAGCAGCTGGTGGACCCCCATCTTCATCAGGTTAGAGGTTCCCCAGGCCACAGAGCCCCTTCAGTCACTACCCAGCAGGATTTCCCATGCAGGGCACTGTCCTCTCACCGAGGTTTTTGCCACTAGTCTGGTGGGAAGACATAGGCTGTCCCGCATGATGAGCTAAGGCCCATTGATAAGAGCACCGTGCTGTGAGCCAGGTATCCTGTGTGTGTTTTTGGCTGCTCGGGGATTTGCTACCTGCTAGCTAAATCAGGACTCTGCAACTCTGACACCAACTCTCTCCTGAACCCACCAGTGTTCAGGGAGACAGGGGCAGGTGCACGCGCTGCTCTGATCCTCAGGCTCCCTGTCTGGGCAACGGGACAGACCCATCCCTCGCTTTTGGTCACTAAGTGCTCACTCCTTCAGCAAGCATTTGCTCTTTTAAAACACGAAATCCCACAGCCTTGCCGGCTGCCAGTTGCTTAACGATGCTTCTCTGTTTGGGCAGAAATTCGCAGCAACCCCATTCCCCAGCTGTCTCCACTGTCCCTCGGTGTGCTGGCTCCGTGACAGCCCAGCCCAGAGGATGCTCACTGCTTGCGTTGCAAATGCATCATCCCCTCTTCCCACTGCCATCACTTCAGCTGCTCCTGCTGTCTGCTCTCCCCGGGTACCAGGAGCAGAGCTCCTTTCCCTGCAGACTCCCCCTGCCCAGAGCATCACCCAGACTGGAGAGTGCAGGAGACTGGGATCACTGCTAGCATCCCCCAGGGAGCCACTGAGGTAGGTGGAGGTCCATGAGAATGATGTTGTGAGGGAATTCTGAACAAGCCAGTGCCTAAGGTAATTGTGGAGAAAATTGCACTAACTGCCTCAAGGGGGATAAAAGGCTCCTGCAGAGGAAGACGGATGGTCTCTTTGGCATGTCTGGGAAGAGCATAAGCAGGAAGGGAGTTTCAGGCTGAAGGTGAAGACACTATCTTGGTAAGGTCAGGCTGCATGAGAAAAGTGTGGTAGCTATGTGCCTGTCACCAGAGACCTCCAGGCCAAGCTAGACAAGCATCTGGCACGGGTGGCCCTGGGAGAGCTGGTCTCATTCTACCCTTATGACCTGCAACACTTTCAAACTGGCAATTAATAACCTCCATCAGCCAGCCCCTGTGCAGGGCAACACGGATGATGACAGCTGCCACCAGGCACCGCATTGAAGAAAATACTACAAAACATCAAAACAAAGCAAAGCCTTCAGCTGAAGCTCCTGGTCCCAGTAAACAGCAGCAGCAGCAGGGGTGGAGGGAGGTCTGTCCTTTGGCACCAGAGCCTGGCCCCCGAGTGACAGAAAATAGAAACCTCCTGAAATGGCTTTCACTGCCTGAACATTTTGCTCGCTGAAACACTCAGCCGAACCCATGGGCGGTCGCTGCCAGGGACTCTCAGGTCTATTTGGATGGCTGAATCAGCAGAGGTGAACCAGGTCATAACATCACAACCCAGCACTAGCAGAATGCATCATAAAAACTTCATTAACAGACATTTGGTGCCAATGTTGAGGCCTCTCCTACAACCTGCTGCAGCGCAGCAGGCTCCGAGCCGAGCTGAGGAGGCAGGCAGAGTCCAGCAGGGAGCTTGCTTGGGTGAGGTCAGGGCAGGAGGCTTGGATTCCCACTTCTGCTCTCCCAGGAGATCTTCACACAACCCTGGGCAGGCTTCCCCCTGCTCTGGGCAGTTTGTCCCTGTGGGGTCAGGGCTGAAGTCCCAAGACTGGGGTTTATGTCCCATGCAAAGCCCTGGGGCGATGGTGAGATGATGCCTTCACGCTGGATCGTTATGCAGCACTGGGCAGTAACTCTGCTCTTGCTGCCACTGCCCTGACAGTGGCCCAGTACCTGCTCCCTGTTACTGGCTGGGCTGAGAAAGGTCCCAAGAGCAGGTCTTGCTCCACCCAGCCCATGCACCTCCTAGCAAGGGACAGACTCTGTACCTGCTTATGTTGGCAAACACCAACGTTGTACTTGGTTGTCCTCTCTGCTTGGAAAGGGCAGGATTGGGAGGAAGGTATCTTCTGGGGAAGACTGAATTCTACCCCATCCTGGAGACCTCATGCAGGGCTGGGATCTGCTAGGTGTTCTTTGACCTGCTGCACTGAGTTTGAAAGCAAGCTGGGAAAGGGTTTCCCAGCCATTCCCATGTAGGGAATGTAGGTTTCAGACCATGGATCCCAAGAGGACCAGACTTCAGGAGAAGCAAAGAAAAGCTGGGAACCAGATTCTCCTTTCTGCAGAGCCACATTGTACACTGCTGTCACCAGCCCCAGCAAGCTCTCTGCCTGCTTTTGGGACCCTGCAGCCCTGAAGCAGCCGGAGAAGCACTGAGTTCCTGGGCTCCAGGAGGTCAAGAGAAAATTATGGCTCTAACACTCTACAGACAGTCCACAGAACAGCTCAGTGTCTTTTACCCTCTGCTCTCTCTGCGTTGAAATTGCTTGTTTTTCCAAGACAAGACTCTTCTGGTGTAGCTGGGTCTCTACACTGTTGACCAGTGGGTATCACTGCCACCCTATGGAAGGGTCTGAACTTCTGCAGCTGTGGGAGGGCAAGAGCACAAGCCCCACTGGGCGGCCCCTCTGCATGCCGGGGTCAGTCTGAGCACCCTGCACAGCTGTGGTTGGGCTCAGACCAAGTGTGCAGGCTCTGTCCCTTCCTCGTCAGCATCTCTGCCCTCTCTTCCCAGCTCATTGCCAAGGCAGGGTGAGGCTGCTCTGATGGGGGAACGTGGGAACTTGGAGCTGGTGAAAAGAAGGGGACCTTTGTATGGCAGAGGCTTCCTCCACTATGGGGTCAGCCCCCGAGGAGATGGTCAGCCTGGGGACAATTGCACTTAATCAGACAGCCTGGGGGACAGCCCGTGCTGACCAGTCTGCTGTGTGCTTTGAGAGTGGTAGTTTTGCTGGTGGTGTTTTGATGTTGGTGTCTCTCCATGGAAGGCTGTACCTAAGCCCGTTTGAGTCCCTGGCTCCAGTCCTTGCTATGGCATCCATCCCTGTGTCCTAAAGCACTCTCCCATGGGGCTTCTCCTGCTCCTCAGCTCAGGATAGAGTTGGAAAGAGTAGAGGAAGGGGCATGCATGACAGAGTCCGGCAAAAGTGACAGAGTTAGAGCAGGACGAGCTCTCCTACAGTCTCCGTGGCACTCAGTGCTGGGAGGAGAGAGGAGTTTCAGCTCTAGCCAAGGCAGGAATGTGGTTTGGCATACCCATAAAAACACAAGGCCCATTGCGTGGGACAGTTTTGTGTGTATTTGGTACTGATGTCCCACACTCCTCTGCCTGCCGGTGTCATGAGCAAGGCCTTCTGGCCATTCAGAGACACTGGACTAGACTTGCTAGTCTTAAGGAGATGTTTGTGGCTGATTTTTCTTCCCCTCTGGGAACTGGCCACTGGCATCCCTGCATTAGCACCTCCATAGTAGTCTGCAGGAATAGCTCCATAAAGGCTTGCACTAGCACACCTATTCTAGCACAACATTTTGCTATTCACTCTTCACTGCAAAGGTGGCACTAAGAGCTCATCTTCTTGCTGTCCTCTCCCAGCTCAACAGAGACTGTTTTATTTTTTTTCCCCTTGTTTAACCAAGTGAGAAAGTCAGGAGCAGCCGTCACTTCTGCTTGTTAGGGATGGGAAGCCATCCTTCCATCCTGCAGCAAGACCATGTGCATTAATGATTCCCTAGCTAGCTCAGGGCACGTTCTGCATAATGAAATCAAGTTCCTGGGATGCTCGGCATACACATGCACACACAATTTCATTAGCTGTCGGGCATAAAATGGCAACATGCCCTCAAAAATACAAAACTTGGAACCTTAAAAGCATGACAGAATCTTTCAGTTCTACATAAAGAAATCCCCAGATGTTTGTATCATGCCTCCTTGCTGTTCATGGCCAAAGGGATGCATCGCACCCCACTTCCAACAGCTTCTGGCCCTTGGGATCTCTCTGGGACCCTCTTCATCCTTTCTGGAACCAGCGGCACCAGTAGGTCTGGGATGAGCACAGTGGTTTACTTGGGTTTCAGGGGCATTTTGAAAGCTTGCTGTGGGAGAAGAGGGAGAGAGGGGTGAGCTGAGATGCCAAGAACTCCAGCATGTTGGGACGGGACCTCCACAAAGACAAACCATCCCCAGACACCACATGTGTTGCCTCCTGCATGTATTCCCATCATGAGAGTTAAATGCCAAAGGTCTGTCCAAACTGTGGGGAGCCAGATGGCTGGCACTGCAATAGGTGTGCCGCTCAGGGCCCTGAACGAACCCTCGTCTCCCCTCTCAGGAGTCTGTCTGCTGTCCTCAGGGTATGCTGGCTTATGGGGCAGCTGTACGAGCTTGAACCAGGCTGCTGGGAGAACAGCTGTGTGAAAAATCTCCGAGAGCAGGCTCATAGGCTGCTCCCCACTTCGGCATTTAAGCTGGGTCCCTTTGCCCGTGGCCCTCACCTGGGCTATGTTTCAGGGTACTCCACTGACACCCAGCCAGCTCACTGGGCTTCCAGGCTTTATCCTAGCCCTGCTTTGCCGCCATGGGCTTGTCTGGCAATCACTGGGCCCTTGGCTCACCCGCGTTGCTGTCACCAGGTCTGCTCTCCTGCCTGGTTTGGGCACTGTGGGACTGCATCCTCCCTGGTGAGGACACAGTCCTGCCTGCCTGGCTGTCACCCCCGGCATCCCTCCCCCCCGAGGAGCAGCCGGTTCTGCTGTCCCTGACAGTGCCCACTCTGCTCACAGATGGCAGAAGGGAGGAAGAGGAGGCTGTGTGCTCTCTCCCAGCTGGTAGGGCGGGAGGAGGGGAGGATGCAGCTTTTCCACAGCTTTTCCACAGCTTTCCCCCAGATTGTAGGTTACCCCAGTTTGGGCAGCTGCAAGGGAGACCGGGAAGAAATGTGCCTCCTCCCATCTGCCTGGGGGAAACCTCGCAGCCATCACCGTGGGCGTTTTCTGCAGATGGACAGTTTGCTGTGCCGTCCTTGCCAGCGCCAGCTTGGAAGCGGTCCTCTGCACAGATTTCTCGTGGGAAAGCCTCCCGCATGCCGAATGAGGCAGGGTCCTGGGGGAAAAATGGGCACGGCGCTGATCTGAAATACCACGGAGACCCGTGCCAGGCTGCACACCCACGGCAGCGTGCAGCCTGACATAGTGCTGTGTTTTGCTTGTTTGTGAGAGGTGACTTTGCAGACACGTTTGACTCTTTTAATACAACTTTCTTTGTGCATAATAACAAATAGCATGAGGGTGAGGTAAACATTAACTTGGTTACAGTATTTATGACCATTATTTACGGCAGCTCTGCACAGCCACAAGGAGACAGCATGTGTGACAGATGCATAGTGCTTTCTGCTGTGCTTTGTCAACAGTAAACTTACTTTTGAATTATGTGTTTTTCCTGCAAGAGAGCGAGCGATTCATATTTGTTTCAGTGCACGTTAACCTTCAGTGGCCTCTGCCCAGAATGCACACGGGAGGCTGCAGCTGGCAATCGCCTCCTTTTCCTGCAGCGAAGCTGTGGTTAATTAGTCCAAAGTTACCTCCCTGCCCTACTTTGGAAGTGACATTTACTCCTCGAGTCTCTTTGGCTGCTGCTTTTTAGCTCTAATTAATTTCCTCGCTGCTCACAACAGCCTGTGCTCCACGCGGCGGCTGCCGGTTCCCATTGTTGCGGGAGCCTCCGCCGCCCGCTGAGCCCTTCCCGCACAGCCATCCTCTCTCCTTCCAATAATAGATGCGCTATTAATTGGCCTGACTCCCTCTCCCCCTTCCAGAAGATGCTTCTTCGCCGCCTGCAAAGCTTGAGGCAATGGTAAATGTTAACGTACAGTGGATGAAGCCATGGGGTTTCCCCCAGGACGCTGCTTAGACATGAGCAGCCACTGCTGGCTAACAGAGTCAGGCAGCGGCCATCAAGCACGGGAGACTTGCTTACGCTTCCTGATCTGCCAGAGAAATGCCCAAAAATCATCAGTCATGAATGCTTCTAATTGCTGAACATATCAGAGCAGAGCAGTCGTGACCGCTTTGCTGCTATACATCTCAGGAGGGAGGAGAACTAAGGGGCTGACAAGAAAAATCCCTTGTAGTACAGGGCAGACCCTGGAGAGGATCCCAGACCTTCAAAAGTCGAATCGAGTGATTCATCCAGTAGCGTGCGCTGCCTGCCTTTAAAGCTCTCTGCAGTGTTTGGTGCTGTTATCATGTCCTGAAGATAAAAAGCAGGGAAATCAAATTTCCAACGAAGGGAAATGAATGTTCCTCCTCTAAAAGAGCCTGAGCTCCCTGCATCAAAGCCATCAGTACTTATTTTACTGTCTGCGGATGTGCTCCCTGCCAGGCACACTTGGCCCTCTATTCGGCTGTCTCGCGGGGGAAGAGAGGGAATCTCCCACAAATTTTGAGCAGCAGATGAACAAAAGCATCCACTAAATCATCTGTGAAGCAGGAGGGAAGTGTGCAGCGAACGCTCGCACAAATCTATGGGGCTGTCGCGCTCCACTACGGTGAACACGTCATGTGTTTGCTTAAGTAACTGTTATGCCTTTGTTTCTGTGGGCTGCATCTTTAAATCTTGACTGCTTCTCCTAGAGACTCCTGGATTTCCAGCTGCCTTGTGCCAGCAGAGCGTGTAACGCCGGGGAGGAGCGAGCCCCATATAAGGAAGAAGCCTCTGGCTGGAGGAGCCCGGTTGTTTCTCTTCTGCTGACCATGGCTGATGGCTCTGCACCTGCCTGAGCCTTAATTACCTCCCCGACATCAGAGCCCTACTTAGTGGGGAGTTGTGCAACCAGCTTAGACACCTCCTAAGGAAGGAAAGGAGCATGCATGGGTCATCTCCTCCAGCACAACATCCCTGGGCAGGAGAAGCACCAGTGGGGCCAAGCCAGGCACCTTGCCTGTGGACAATCACCAGTGTGCTGAGACCATCTCCTTCTGCAGGATTTGAGGGCAAATCCATGAAACAAATGAGTACTTAGAACAGGGTATAGAAAGGGTTTAGTCATGCAGAGCTGAATATCACAAGTCTAAGCAGACAAATGCCCAAATGCTCTACTTGACAGTTGGGCTTCCCCATGTAGATAGGCAAAGGATTTCATAAACTTGGCAATTTGGTTAATTAATAAAGTGATTGATGCAGACCTGTACAAAATGTGAAAATGCACAGATTTTCCACTTTGGGTAACTGGCCCTCTGGCTGGGATGTCCAGCTGGGTGTCAGGACTGCTTGTGGGCATGCTTATCTCCATGTCACTCGGGACGGGCTCAGGGAAGGGCATCTGCAGAGAGGAGACCCCCCATCTCATGCAGATTTCCTCCTGCCAAAAAAAAGTGGTGACCCAGTCTGCACCGAGTCTCAGCTCTGCCCATGTCTCCTTGGATAAAAGAAAGCTCTCAGATAAAAATGGATAATTGCTCAGGGAAGTTTTTGTTCTCTAAAAATTACACTTTCAGGTCACTTGAAATCAGTCAGAAGTACAGGTCACGTTTTTCAAACAACTGTGTCAACAAAAAAAATCAAAATCCAAAACACAGAATTCACAGAATTCACAGAATTCACAGAATTCACAGAATTGTTAGGGTTGGAAGGGACCTCTGGAGATCATCTAGTCCAACCCTCCTGCCAGAGCAGGGTCACCTACAGCACGTTACACAGGACAGCGTCCAGGCGGGTTTTGAATGTCTCCAGAGTGGGAGACTCCACCACCTCTCTGGGCAGCCTGTGCCAGTGCTCCACTACCCTCAAAGTAAAGAAGTTCTTTCTCATGTTAAGATGGAACTTCCTATGTTCAAGTTTATGCCCATTACCCCTCGTCCTATCACTGGGCGCCACTGAAAAACGACTGCTCCCATCCCCCTGGCATCCTCCCATTAAGTATTTGTATGTATTAATAAGATCCCCCCTCAATCTTCTTTTCTCTAGACCCCAACTAAAAAAAAAAAGACAAAAGAAGAAGAAATGTAAAAGCTTAAAACATGTTAAATATTTTGCTTAAGACCAAATGCTTTTCCTCTTGAAATTTTCCTATACCAATTCTTTAAGAATGTTTTAAGAACGTAAGCTAAAAATAAAAAGAAAAAAAAATCTGGATATTTCAGGTTCAAATGGCCTGAAATTTGGGCATAGGGATGGAAGGATCATTTTCAATAGCCAGCAGACCAAAACCAGTCCACTTACAGCTGTGCTGCCCACCTAAACTCATATAAACCTGTGCATTCTCCCCTGGAGCTGCATCCTGCAGCCCACACCTGGATCCCTCTGCAGAGCCATGGTGCTGGGGTGGTGGCCGGGGCTCCAAGTCCTTCGCAGCCCCTTGTGTAGCTATGGCTTCCTGCAGGTACTATGATGCATCAGGCACACATTGACATCAGCCTGCTTTGGCAACATTTAATTTAAATTTCTCCCAGTGGAAAATTCTGCAAAATGCACTTTTCTCCAGCAGAGTTTCCTTGAGAGAGGACCCCGCTCTCCTGCTGGAGATGCCCTGTCGCAGCATCTCAGCCTGGTGCCCCCTGGGGACATCAAGTTTGCTCCTCTCCTGTGCCCTCATCCTCCCCGACTCCACTTAGAACCCCTGGGAACTTCTGGGAGGGAGCAGCTGAGGTGGGGAAGGGCAGACCACTTTGGAGAAGGGGCTCTGCAGTCTTTGTGCCACATCTAGAAGAAACCTGTCCTGTGGTAATGCTTACCTGTTTCCAAGGACAAAACCTTGCTGTTGTGTGCACTGGAGGGGTTGTACCCCCCCTGCTCTTTCCACCACCCGCTGCTTCCCCATGTTTTGGGGTGGTCTCTGGAGGTGTCAGGAGCAGCATCATATCCAGAGCTACTATCTGGATATCGAGGATGGACAGCAGGACCTCCCCTGTGAAAAACCCTTTCAAGCAAAGGGATGAAAGGAAAGATGGGAACTCCTTGCAGCCACTCCTGTCCCCACTTTTCATTCACCAACTCCAGCCCCACTGCACACCAGCTCACTCCAGTGGTGCGAGACCTGTCCATCACAGGTAGCTGCATTGCCATGTCACGATGCAGGGAGGGAGCAGGGGCCAGGCCACCCAGCAGACAAAGCCCCCTGAGCCGTGGCAGGCGGGTGGGTTTCTCCCTCCGCACGCTCCCGCAGTGAGGAGCAGACGGGCAGGCTCCATTGTGCTGACTCCCGCACCACCGAGCCAGCCTGCAGCCATTCTTTTTATTGCTGATGCTGCTTCCTATGGAAACAATTTAGTGCTAATAAGCTCCATTTATAATAGTAAGAAATGGTTCAGTGGAATAATTGTCACTAAATACCATTCATGGCTTTGTTGCTTTTCCTGCATGTTGCTAATTATTCTGCATCTGAAATAGCACCCAGAGAAACCACTGAATGCCAGTGAATAGGGTTCTCAGCACGCAAAGAGGCTGAGGCAGGGTATGATTAGAAATATCAAGGCCCTAATCCACCAGACAATGCCTTCCTTACTGTACGTCTTTCTACAAAATCACAGCCTTTGCAAATGCTGGGGAAATGCAGCGTCCTCCACCGAACCTCAGGGCCCCAGCCACAATTTATGAGCAAGCGCCTGTCAAAGTGGCAGAGTTGCACGAAGGAAGATGATTATGTGGACAAATTGACCCTCCAACAAATGTGGGGACCCTCCAACCTGAGCAGGGGGAGCGGGAATGAGGAGGGAGGGTTTTTCTGTGTTGGGAGTCCCACCGGAAGGGATAGCATTGTTCAGAACCCTTCATCCTGCAGAGGTTCACGGTGAAGAGTCCCAGGCAGGACCAGATCCACAGTCCTTGGTGCTGTGTGGTTGCTCTGAACTGAAGTCCTTTTCCAAAAGCCACGTGGCAGCACAACAGCGTGCTCTGCAAGCTGAACAGACAGGCGCTGACTCCCCGAGTCAGAGACAGAGGATGGTGTCAGCTCCCTGTCGCTTCGAAAGCATGGGGTGAGGATCCAGGCGTGCTCTCCTAACGCTCCCTCCAGGAGAAAGGCAGCCTTAGCTGCTGGGAAATCAGGTCCATTACTGCTCCATTAGCAGTAACTTGACCTTAGAGACTTTACTCACAGCATCAGGTCTGCAGCTGGACTCCTGATCACATTCTAGCTGGGAAGCTGAAATTCCCACGCAGTGGGCGAGGTTGCCATCAAACAGAAAGCAGCACAATTTGCTGTACTTAACTTTATAATGCAATGCCATCCTGTAGCACAAAATGCTGATTTGGTTTGACTGACCTACCAATGAGCTCATCAAAGCAAAGACGGGTAGTTACAGTGGAAGTTGAGGCTACTAGCTCGAATCTGTGTCAACGAGAAATATAACACCAGTCATGTTATTCCTGAGCCTCTGGCCAGTGGTGGGACCAGATAGCTGTGCTAAAAAAAAAAAAGTAAAATAAAATAGGGGGACACTGGTGTGTCTTCGGACTCTATAGCTCTGTTGGTCCTAAAATCCCATGGTAAATGTGTAATTGCCTTATGATTGATACAACATCATGCCCTGTATCTCCAGCTGACTGGCACTGTTACAAGCATGCCATTCATTTTTTGGCTTTTAATTTCCTTTCTGTGTAGCAAGCTGAAATGTCTTTTCATTGTTCCACCTCAGAACTAATGGCAAAGGGTCAGTCACTCTCCCCATGTGTAACAACTTAACTACAAATGAGAAGTTTGTACTGAAGGAAACCAAACTGTTGTAACACACCTTTTTTACACACCATCCATGCCAATTTCTAGCTAAATATTGTCAATGCACTCTATTGAACTGTTTTCCTTAATTACTCTAGCTGTTTTGGAAAGCTCTAACAAGCCTGTGTGAAGAATGCGGGGCTTTGCCTAGTTGAACCATCATGAGCTAAGGAGTGCCTGACCATTGGCAACCACTTGTAAAGAGCTTCCGAAAGCCCCAGCACCATCACCCAAAATTAAAAACAGCCCAGAGCGTCTTGCAGGACCCAAGCACCCTGAATTCCTCTGCTTCACCAGGACCAGTCTGTGACAGCAGAGCAATGCTGGAAAGCCTCCTGAGGGACGATGCTGCTATGTCCAGCAGAGATAGTCCTGAAGTCCCCAGTCCAGCTACCGCCCTGGGTGGCAGAGCCTGTCTGCAGGGCTGAGCATGCACAGCATCCAGGTGGGAAGAGGTCCAGATAAACACCCATGGAACCTGCTCACGCCCCGTATGGGCAATGCGAGGTCCCTGTTGTCACTGCCCAGCCACCGACCATGAGCAGGCGCAGTTCATCCCACTGCCTGCAAATTGAGGACAACAGGTTTGAACTGTGAGCAAGTCTGTGAACTCCAGGTCCTTACTGCTCCTGTACATTTGATATATTTATTTTTTTTTTAATTTGGCAGCTGGACACCAGCGGAGGTGTCGTGGCCTCTGAGAGTGCTTTGGCTTTTCACTGGGGACTTGCTTCGAAATAAGATTAGACAAAAGAGATTCATCTGACTATTACCACAAAGCAGATGCATACCTAACCAGGGGCGAGGAGAAGTGAAAACAAAGATCACTGTGAATTTCCCTATGCTGGCATTTTTAACAGGAGAAGCGTTTGTTCAGAGGCAATTATTAATTGCAAGTAAGCTGTGTGAATTTGCTGTAAACTTTTAAATTATAACCTTTAAAAAGGTGATAAAATGACTTCCTTTTGAATTAAGACTGGTGTTCCACTTTGCTTAATGCATTTATCAATAGGCCACAATCAGGAGCCGTGTCACATGTTTTACATAAAGGTATTCCTTCATTTTCTCCCCAGGTGAGTTTTTTTGCAAACGCATCGGGTTTTAATCTTCATTTTGCTGCACAGGGATAGCGGGCACTGAGTAACAGCGTGAATGCAGGACAGCGAGGGACAAAGGGCAGGCACCACAGCACACTTCATTTGTCTGACAGCATGCAGAAAATAAGAGATTTTTAAAGTGATCTTTATCAGCTGGGTTTCGCTTCAGAGCAACTGCGGTAGCTCAATTCTTCTCATCACATCTGTGGCCACATAATTACGGAACTTTTCCCAGGAAAACAGACGCTGGTGCTTTAAAAACAGCGACCTGATGGGGACCCGTCATCTCTCTGAAGTCAAGATAAGAGTAATGTGAGCTTGGCAGTGATGTTTTGCAGGAGTTTGAAGAAACATCATCTTTACAGACTACCCGCATGGACGTTTTCCCATTCTCCCTGGCTGCGGTCTGCACTCCAGGCTTAAACAAATCCAAGATCTCTAAATGACTGACAAAACTGGCAGCGCTGTTATCGTGGTACTCTGAATCCTAAGTGGTTTCAAGAGCTGGTTACTGTTTATCCTTTCAATGGTGCCCGATTGAAAAAGCAGCCGAGTAAGCGGTAGAAAACACTGTGCTGTGAGAACAGGGCATGTCCAGCTCCTGTTGGCACTTGGGCATGGATGGCAGAAGCCCTGATTTGGGTGTAGAATGTCTCAGACACTGGAAGGGGCAGGAGGGGGGAAAGCCCAGATGGTGTCAGGGCCCTGAACGCACACGCCGTGTTTAGGACCTCAGCTGGCTGAAAAGCTTGGACCCCCTTTGAGAAAAAACTAGACCAGATTGGCTCCAAAACCTCAACCGGGTCTTTCTCTCCCTCTTGTGGGAGTTGCTCTTAAGCTGAGGCTCTCATGACCCCAGCTTTGTTGGTCTCAGTTTGACCTCAGACATTCCTTGTCACTGTGGACTTACCTGGTGAGCACTGGAGTTTGGCTGATCCTCGATACTCTTTCCAAACCAGACCCTGACCCTAACTTGCTGACTCAACTTCCCGACTTGTCTCTTAGACTCTGCTCATCCCTGTGGTCTTTTCTGTCAGTCTGGACTCTTGGCTGAACCTGGCTACCATCTTTGGTCACTTTTTGCTCAGTACTGTGGCAAAGACCCATGTGTTGGTGGAACCACTGCTCCTGGCAGATTTATTTGGCTCTTGCCTCTCCTTCCCCTATGGAGCAGCTTGCTTTGCTGCTCTCTGGTAAACGCGGTCTTTGAACCCCAGCCAACACACAGGTTGAGCTTTGGATTTACCATGATCCATAAAATTCATCAAGAGACCCTGGCCTGTCACAAGACCACCACCTGGGCTGGTCTGTGGGGCAGTACTCACACCAAGCACCAGAGGAAAGAAAAAAGGGGAGACAGAAATTGATACAGAGCTGATATTTGCCCACCCACAGCAGGAAGCCCGCCCTGTTGCAAAGCTCTTTTCTGCAGTGTTGCACATCCACAGAATAAACCCTCCATGGAGGCCATCTGCACTAATGTCAATTCCACCAGTGAAATCGCTGTGTGACCAGTGCAAACACCTCTGCAAGAGGTCTGGCACCAGCCTGGGGTCTGTGCCACACACCTGGGGGGACCTCCAGCGCCCCACACTCAGGCTGAGGGGGCTCATGGGGTGGTCTCAACCCACAGCCCACGTCCTGCAAGCCAGGGAGGACAAGGCAGCTCAAACATAGCCCAGTCTGTCCCTCATGGGCTGCTTACTTCTGGGGCTGCACAACTACAATGGACCTTGAGCACTGGAAATTCGAGTCTGTGCCTTCTACATCCCACCCATGGTCAGAGGGGTTATCCCATCAGTCCCTCAGGCACAGGTGATTCAAGCAGGGCTTAAGGTTTAAGGCTCACCTCTGCTGCCAAAATCATTTGCCATTCTAGTTGCAGGCTCTTATCAGTTTCAGGAGTTGAGAAATGAGGTCCTGGCCCAGCTTCAGAGTGTGCTTCTTGGTGAGGAAACAGATTGCTTCGAAGTTGTAGCCATGTATCACTATGGTAACCTTATAATTGACATTTCTGGGGTATTATAGAGTCTGAAAGTCATAAACTTAATGAAAGTATGTTTTTATTGCACTTCAGCTTCATCTCTGATTAAATCAAATTTGCATAATGGAAAGTTATTACATTTCCATGTTTCTAATTTCCCCTTTTTTTTTCCCCCTCCTTTTTATTTCTTTTGCCAAGTGTGTCTAAGGTTTTGTTTGTAGTGAAAGCTGTTGAAGGTCGCTTAAGCCACGGCTTTGCTGAAAAATGTTTTTAATAATTTGTGTCAGAGGAGCCCAGGAAGTAAACCCCCGAGAACTGGCTACATCGTGGTTCTTTGAAATGTCTCTCTTTCTTCCCAGTAATGAGAGGACTGCAGCGCCTGTACATTATTAAGTGGTTGTTGCAAGAGAGAGGTGCTGGAAGCACTGTGAAAGGTAATTTATCAAGGAGAGACGAAGCGTACTGCTCTTCCCCAGTCTTGCCCTCGTGCCACCTTTGCAAAGCATTTTAAGCAGTGTGTATGTTTTTATTTTCAATAAACAAAAGCTCACATCTCTGCCAGCAAGTAAATGATAACGTGTTCCTTGCAGGATTGAGTGACGACCGTTCCTAAATGCAGGTTAAGCAGAAAGGCCCTGGGAGAAGATTTGTTTTCCTTGTCTTCTCCAGGACAGTGGAACAAACTGTTCTCCAGGGAAAAAAAGCCACTGCACAGGTCCCCAGAGTCAGAGGGCCAGACACACTGAGGGTCTCACTTTTATCTTGTTTCACGGTGTGTCCAACATATTATTAAAAGATGCAAAGTTGACCTGTGTAGGCTACAAGAGTTTGAGGGCACCATTTCAAATCTGGGGTCTTCAAGTGAAGTTGCAGAGTTTGCGTGGTTGAACGCAGAGAGCCTCAGCTCCATCTCGGGCTGTGACTCCAGGGGCTGTTGCATGTCCTTTGTGGCTGATGCAATGCGGTGAGATGGGGAGCAGGTGGTGTTCTTGTGGAGCCAGGTCTCCTTCACTGTGCAGCCCCTGCTTTTCAAGGAGCTCACCTCCCAGACCATGTCTCACATGTTGCTGATCGCAGCCCTCTCTGAGAAGGAAGGAATGCTTCCAAACAACTGAGCAGCACTGCTCCACAGGAAAGGACTGGAGGTGAAGAAGAGCTCTCAGCTCCAGGAAGGACATTACTGGGTCTGTTCTGGTCTGTTAATGATCCAGAACTGCGCAGTGCACCAACCAACAGAGCTCTGGCCTGGGACTTGGGGACCAGACATCCTGCTCCCAGCCAGCACACTGCCATCACTGATGACCCAGCACATTTTCTGTTATTAACACAGTGATGCGGTGAATTCTGCACTCTGTTCTCCACCACTCTTCAACAAGACACAAGGAAGTGGGAGAATGGCATTTTGACCTTTCAGGATTTTGAGCTCAAGTCATTCTCATCCTTCCCAACCTGTTTACAGGTTGTTCCCATGCTGTTACAAGGGCAGGAAGAAGCACCAGGAATTTGGAGGGAGAAGTAAACTCCTGGAAGCACCAGGAGTTTGAAGGGAGAAGTAAACGTACCAATTGGCCGACCACCACCTGATCTTTAATTCTTGCTAGTGTCTTACAGGAAAGCCCTGTCCCAGGGCTGATCTGAAGGGTTGTGAGCTGGTTGGGCTTGAAGGTTGGGCTACATCATGCAGGGCTCCACCTCACTGCCACCTTCTTGTCCTTCTGTAGCGATGTGGCTTTGCTGCCCGGACCTGCTGTGCAGCACAGAGCACAGTTAGTCAGTGCATTCACCGCAACATGTCCCCACTCCTGCTGTGGCACAACTTCTCACAAGTGTTCCTGTGGAAACCTTCACCTCTAGAGAACTTAACTGAGCCATTTGCTCTAGGGTTAAATGCAATTAGCAGGTCAAATGCCTGGAAGGTAGCAAGAAACGCATGTCTGAAGCAGTCCAAGTCAATGAATTGCCACTTGGTTGTCAGTGATGGTTGAGCCTGAGCAGCTAAGGTGAAGCCTTGTGCTTTTACACGTGGCCTGGCAAATGCTGTCATTTCTGCCACAGTCGAATGCCTCCTGACAGGTCTTTATTTGCTGTCACCAGAGGTGAGGCCCTTTTCATGGCCTCTTGGAGAGAACCGTTCTTCCTGAAGAGGT
>NW_009646858.1:160649-167297 GCF_000708025.1 Charadrius vociferus
ACCGCTCTCCCTGAAGAGGAAAGCTGTAGGAGGTCCCCTGGGTCTCCCAGAATTTGTCACTCTGCTGCTGTTTCATTAACCCAGGGCACATTGGTTTCCATGCATATGCAAATGAACTTGGGCTTTGTGCTGGCATCTGGGAGCCTGATGTCTTTCAGGCTGAAACAAGCCAAGCGCTCATCATACCTGCCTCAACTTGTCTGTCTGTGCAGGCATCTTCCCAAGCCCATGTGGCTGTTAGAGGGTGACTGGTCCTGTACATGCTGGCTTGGTGATGTTTGGTCCCTTTCCTGAAGACAGTGTAGCAGGTTTGCAACCTGTTCCTGCAGACCCTGTCTCTGCATCAGGACAAGGAAAAGGCAAGAACCACACTGCCAAACACCTTCTGCCAGTTCTTGGAGGGAAGTGACACTCTCTCCTTGTGGGGACAGAGACGTCTCACTGTGGTCATCTCCTGCAGGTAGGGCTGCCTGTCCCAGCACTGCCCAGCCATGCTGCCAGACCTGCCTGCAAACGGGCAGAGGGTGAGGGGTCACTGGCTACCTTAGAATCATAGAATCAGAATCATTTTGGTGGGAAGAGACCTTTAAGATCATCAAGTCCAACCATCAACCCAGCACTGCCAAGTTACCACTAAACCATGTTCCTCAGCATCGCATCTACACATCTTTTAAATCCCTCGAGGGATGGTGCCCCAACCACTTGCCTGGGCAGCCTGTTCCAATGTTTGGTAACCCTTTCAGTGAATAAATTTTTCCTAATATCCATCCTAAATCTCCCCTGGAACAACTTGGGGCAGTTTCCATGCTGCTCTCCTCCCGATTTGTCCTCTCCACAAATACTGAAACATGCTTTTGCTAGGACCAGCCTTTATGATTTCTGCCATTCTCCTGCAGAAAAAAACTCCCTACAGGTGGTATTTGCTCATCAGAGAGTTGTGGGATGAGCCGCTCAGGGCAAGGTCCCAGCCCTTGGACATGTTAGTTTTTCAGTCCCCCACCCCAGTGGAAACTGCAGACAATTAGGGTTTGAGAGTTTATCTGGAATCCAGCCATGTATTGTTATATTGCTCAGATGTATTTTTGTATTGCTTGGTGAAAAGAAAGCTTCTTTGAGTTTTCTTTATACTTTTTCCCTTAGAAAACAGACAGTATCTGTTAAAAAAATGCAGCTGAAAATCCTATTTTTCTTTTCTTGATGGAATAATTTTGACAGCCCTCATCATGAAGCGATAAAAGCAGCTCTCCAGGGATTATGGGTAGTGGGGCCAGCACCACTAATGAAAATAAACAGGCATTTTCAGCAACCTTTAGCTAAAGACCTGTCCTGGAGGGAGGGAGAAAGAAAGCCTCATCATAGAAATGGGGAGGTCAAAGACTGCTTAATCATTTGGCAGGCCAGCCCTGAGGAACAATGACAGGACATAGAGTATGAAAGCCTGTCAGTCTGGCACAGGGACAAAAAAATGTTTTGTGCAGCAAGGACCTGGTTTGAGACAGATCTTGCTCCTCTGGTGAGAGCCAGAGACCTCTGCTAGGACCGGGAACATTTTTCCAAGGAATGAGAGAATCTGAGGTGTGGGATGTGGTGTAGCACATGGCACTGCTGCATCTCCTCCTGCCATGGTGGCAGCCATCCTCTGCAGAAAGCCAGATCTCCCCAGGACCCTTGAGGAAGGGTCATGCAGTTCTACCCTAGGCTTCCGGGTAGGAAATCCAGGGGATGTGTGAGCAGTTCCCTACCACATATCCAAGAAGACGTCTTATGTGGTTCCTGTGCATTTAACACAGAAGATTACAAGGTAAAAAGGGCTTGTACAGTCCTTTGCTGCATGAAGTGGGACAGAGAGGGACTGCAACACAGTCTTTCCCAAATGCCACCCAGCCAGCCCCTTGAAAGGTGGGCAGCAGAATAGATGTTACCGGTGGCCACATGTGTGCTTTGCATTGCATCCACGAGTACGCACAGCATGAATATTATGCTGCATGAACGCAGTGAGAAGGAACGGAAAGGGAATATTGTGGGCGCTGCCAGAGATGTGCCTGTTTGCCCGCAGGCAGAGAGGGTCCAGCTACAAAGCACTAACTCCTTGGAGAACACCCAAGTCAATGCTCTCCTCTCACAGGAAAAATGAAAGAAAAATGTTTCAGCTTTCCATGAAATTTCCAGCCCCTGCTCCAAAGCACAGAAAGGCTGGAATTATTCAAAGAATAAGTTTCCAGTGTTTCTTGTCTTAACAAAATGAGGCCTTTTCTCTTCAGCTCAGAGTCAGAAATAGCTAAGTTGGGTGGATGAAACACAGCAGAATGGTCCAGCCCGTGCCAGAACCCGGACATGGAAGACTTTGACCCCAGGGGTTGACGTCTGGCAGAGAAGCAAGAAGCTGAATGCAGGGCTGTGTAACGGGAAGCAGTGGCAACACTTTAATTTTCAGTATTACTGATCTCTCCTGCAACATTGACATGCTTCCTGTTCAGTGCATGCTGGAATGCCTTGCTGGGTGGGGGCCAGGCCTAAGTGATGCTTTTGCCATGGATGGAGGACAAATTCGAGCTCCTTGTGAAATTTGCCAGATTCTGAACCTTGGATCCACTGAACAGCTTTGCTGTCAGTATCGTGCCATTGCCTTGTGATGATCCCATGGGGAGAAATCCCCTTTCTCAGGGAGCCAGGCCAGAACCCAGTGGTGGAGGGCAGAAAGCCACAAGGGAACCAGCTTGAGCTCATAGATGAACAGGGCTGACCGGTGGCACTCGGGGCTGGATGCAGGTCCATGTTTTAGCAAAAGGAAGGCACACAAGTGGTTCACCCTGAGCACTGACTTGGAGGGCTTTTCTTGGCCAGCGCATGGCCTCCTGCTGGATTTGTCCCCCACATGGACCTCCGCAGTTGGTGGTGCCAGGCCACCAGCTCAGGGTTGTTTCACCTCCTGTGTGAATGGGATGGCACTGGTCCTGCCCTGGGCAGATGACTCTGTTTTGTAACAGAAGACCTCACCTGTCCAAGCCGCCAAGTCTGAAGGGGAAGGGGCTGGATGCTCATGCTCTTGTTTGCGCAAGGACGTTGCAGAGTAAAAGTCCTCCTGAACAGTCCCTGCAAATGTGGAGATCTTGTGGAAATCCCATGCCAAATGTAACAGAGAAGATATGGTGTGAAGAAGATGAGGAAATCTCAATGAGGGGAAGAAGAAAGCAGCGACCGGGGCTGAGGGATAAACTCAGTGGAAATATCTTGGACCCATCCAGAGACTGTGTTCAAGCCTCACCCATGAGAGAGGCTGGGGTGCCACCTCCTCTGCTTGTGTGCCTTGGACAGTATTGTACTGCACCTGTTGACAGCCTTGCATCAGATACAGTCCCACCCAGCCCTTCCTGCGGACAACACTTCAGAATATGGCAGGGCCTTGCTGAGGGCTCGGTGGGAACAGCAGATGTACTGTCCCTGCTGGTATTCCCCCTCCTGACTATTAACAGCCTCATTTCTCCCTCAGCAAGGCAGCGTGTCCTGTCACATCCAGTGGAGCGCAGAGGCACGGTCTCTCCTGGGGACAGTGTGCCTGATCCCACCCTTGCCCCAGCTTAACTAGGAGCCAGGGCGCGTGAAGCAGCAGTAAATGCTGTGCCGTGGGGGCCGTGTCGGCAGGGCAGGCTGCCGTTTGCTCACAGCAGAGCGTGACAGCAATTGCTTCAGTCATAAAAATGAAAATCAATAAAACCAGAGCACTAAGAAACTGAGGCTCATGCCTGGCAGAGCAGGGCAAATCAGGCACTGGATTAACATCCCGCAGAGAGCAGCGTTACTGGGCAGGCTTTAATGGTCCCCGTGGAGGCCAGAAGACTGGAGCTGGGTTTACCATTCCCTTGGCAAGCACTGGTGTCCCTTGCCTAGGGAGGTAAGACCAGCTACAGCACCAGTACGAGCAAGGAGACAGCATCCCCAGGGAGACAACCTACACCACACACCCGGGGCTCTGCCGTGTGCGTACCACACTCGACATCATGAGCCCAAAGCCTCTGTTCTCTGTGAAAGGACCTGAGCAGACCCTGGTGACCCAGAGCAGTCAGCCTGCAGCATCACATCTCCATCCCAGGCTTTGCTCCGACATGGTGCCGGGAGGCGGGAGGAGGGCTGGCCACGCTGCCAAGACTACTGCACGGATAATTTGTCAGCCAGCCCCGCCGAGGGGCTGGGCCCTGCTCACTAATAGAGAAGAAATGCTGAATCTGAAATGAAAAGTGGAGGGGAAATGATATTTCTTCATCCATTGCGCATTGCTAATAGGTGGAGAGGTGTCCCATTTACAACGGAGAATCCAAACAGTAATTGCCTTGCCTGGCCCAGCCCATTTCTAATAGTCCTGGGCAGCTGATTGCTATTTCTTACAGGCTTTTCTAACAGTAATGATAAAAGCTAAAAACTGTCTGGCACAAAGCCCTTGCCACTCCCGTAAGTGCCAGTCCTTGGTGGAGGATGGAAAGGAGGGTCAGGAGTTTTTGTTTAATTCTGTGTTGCTGTCCAGTTCCACCCAGGACACTCTGACCACTGACAACATGGCAGCTGCACCTGACCTGGAGCAAGTGAGTGCCTGGGAGCAGGGGACAGGAACGTGACACTGCTGACACAGCACCTTGCAAATGCCCACAGCCTCTGGAGCAGCAATTGGCAAACTTCAAGCTCCAGAGATTTATCAGGAGCGTGACATGAAAACATAAGACCAGCAGAAGGATTAAAATACTGAAACAGGGCAGGCTCGTGCCTCTGCGATGCTGTGGAGCATCACCTGCTGCTGTGCCAGGGGACTATGGGCACCCCACAGGTGCCATTTCTGTGTACGGATCCTTGGACACCCCGTGTATCTCAGACAGTGCCAGACACCTGCTTGGGTGACTGAGTCCAACCCTGGCTGTCAGCATTTTGGTTTCTTCCTGCTGTTACTGAGTGGTGTTACAAGCTCACCGTCTCCCACAGAGCCTCTCGCTAACATGTGTCATGGGAAGAAGAGACCAATGCAGAACTGCCAAACGTTAAGGCACCCCGTGGTGCTTCCCAGTGGAGAAAACCTGTTCCTGGAACCCTTGAAGGCTAAGCATTGCTGGGTCTACGGCGCTATACCACTTCTTGTGCCAGTGACCTGGAAATCACCTCTTAAACCAGACAGATTTTAAGATAAAAGATGAAGAAAAAGCGTATCTATTGTGCTCCCAGTCTTAGGACAGAAGTGATGCAATTCAGGCACTGATTTACAGAGGTATAAGACAGTTGTGCTTATATTTTGTCATATCACAGATCAGTTCCCAGAAGTTTCTTTCTGCTCCATCCATCTAGTTGTCAGGATGCTTACACAGCCCAGTGCCTGGGATCCAGTGCTCCCACTAAGCTTTCATCTCTGGTGCTGCTTTCATTGATGAGGACGGTGATTTGGACACACATATCTCTGCGTATCTCATCTCTTCCTGGAGCTCTGCTCTGATTCATGTCCTGCTGTGGAGGAGCCCGGCATACAGGCTTTTTGTTCTTCCTAAGGAGTAGTTGAATTCCCCCAGCTATCTTTAGATATGCTGATGCTCATGGGGAAGCAAGAGAGAGTTATCTCCTGTCTAGACAGCAAACAGAAGTTGGCAGAAAGACTCCTAATGCTTAACTACAAACACATCAGTGGCTCATGGAGAGGAAACATTTTGTCTCAGATAGGTAGAGGTATGTATAGGAACAGTGCTTAACAAACATGGGTGAGTGATGGGCTGTAACACAAAGACATCCGACCAGTCTGAGGGTGATGGCATGTCTGGATGACTCAGTTGTCTCAGAGTACCAGGGAAGGGCCATGACCCAGAACTGGACTTTTAGGAGCCATCAGCTCTTCACATCTGAAGGAACAAAAGCTGGTGGGTTGTTCCCCATGACTGGATCCTCTTTGCTGTGAAAGAGCTTAACTGTGCTCACACCATCACTTGGCATGTCTCAAGGAGGGGGTCATGGTGTTTGGGTGAGGAGCAGTGACATCTCAGCCCACTCTGACTGTCCTTGGCACAGATCTGTGACAATCCCTGACCTTGTGGAGTAAGTCCACGCATCTGTTTGGTACATCTGCGCTAGGATGTTGATGGTGCAGAGCACCACCCTCCAGCACTGAGGGTGGTGCTACCTCTCCCTTCAGGCACAGCACTCAGAACCTTGAGAACTGGTCCTGTAATCCCATCCTCTAAAATACCCATATGTCTCCTCTGCTGTGAGGCTGACAGCTCCTTGGGACAAGCTCTTCATTACGTAGGAGCCCCAACAAGGGAGAGAAGATGCTGCGGATCAATGAGCCTTGCTGTGGGACAGACATATGGCCTGACACGATGAGCCTCTACCTCTGAGTTCTTTGGGATGCAAATACAGGCAGGAAGCTGTGCTGAAAGAAAGTGAAGGCTGTGAAGTTGGGTCTCCAGGCAGTTTCCTTCACATGCTCCTCATGATGAGCAGTGGTCAGAAAATGTCTGTCACATTAATGAGTGACCAGAATTGAGGCAATGCATGAAATTGGTCTAATTTTGCTGGAAACGCATTTGGTGATGTGGAAATGCTCTTCCTGGCTGTTTGGGGAGGGATTGAGTCACCCACATGTGGTGACGCCCGCAGCTGTATAAGACAGCCGCACAGGGC
>NW_009646858.1:167331-177018 GCF_000708025.1 Charadrius vociferus
CTGCTATCGTTGAATACCCATAGGGCCTAAAATGACAGTAGTCATCCCTGTTTTGTTAAAATATGACAGAAGCTTTAGAAAAGCGGCACTGTAACCAAAGAAGCAAAAAAGGAAAAATCCAAGAGGGCTAGAATTTAAAAAAGTAGGGAATTTTCTTCATGGATGATTCTTAAATAGACACTTTTTAATTCCAACATGACATAAAAGAAACTTCTTATATCCTTCCAGAAACAAGATCTCTGTCCTTCTCTGCCTTCCAGCACTGACAAGTCCTATCCACCATCATGACTGGTGCTGGTAAAACCGGGAAAAATGGATGAATCTCTAGATGGACACTTTGATGAAAGCTGGGCAACCACAGCTGGCCATCCCAGCCCAGAACAGGTTAAATTCTGTGCAGCTGATGGAATTCACATTAAAACCTTTGCATTACCAAAGAAAATCCAGATTTCTTTGGTGTATTTTTAAATGATCCTTTAAGAGTTAAACAAAACAGTGTCTAGTGCCTTTTAAATAAAAGTGACCTTTATCATGATTCTTTCGCCTAGGTAAGTGTTAGTGTATTTTAATGTCATTTTGTTGTCTTTAGGGATTGGGAGGTGAATATTTGAAGCGTAGGGTTTTGAAAAAGGTCTAGCAAGTAGAAATCCAATATTGACCAGTGGCTGGATTACACAGGGCTGGGATTCCTTTGCATGCCCTCAAAGACTGTGCAGCTTTCCCTTCCGTGATGTAAATGAGTGGGTGGTAGAGGTGCTCAGATGTGGAGAGGTTACATTGTCAGTGAGAGAACACATGAGAGGCAAGCAACAAACTTTTTTGAAGAAGATTCAATAGGAATTCACTATCCTCAGCTTCTGGGTGCTGTGCTGTCTCTAGAAACTCCAGAGTCTTCTGGTCCTTTCTGAATGACGCCACCCTACCAGATGGAACCGGGGACTGCTCTCCTCTCTATTGCCCAGGTGAGTTCACACAGGACAATTCTGTGGGCTTCTGCTTCTTGTGAAAGTGACTGATCCTTACCAACATCCTCCTAGGTCCCACACTGAGGCTTTTGAGACCTTCTCAATATCAGTTCTCTGTCAAGAACTGACACCTAGACCTTGGTCTTTCAAGCCATGTATGTACCCTTCTGAGGGGTGGAGGAGTGGTTTCCTCTCCAAAGGAGTGGTTTCAATTGGTTGCAATGCTCAGCTTTTGCAGGACTGCATACTCATGTAGAGTCTTTGGATTTCACCTCCACAGCTTCTTAATGTTCAGACACTCAGAGGACATGTTACAGTCCTCCTTGGTCAATAGCCTCATGCAGAAATCACACACAGGTTGTGTTTGATTTCAGCCTGCACAGGTTGTACAGGTCTATACAAGCAGCCTGTGACTAGCTGACCACTTCTGCTGTGTCCTGTACTGTGACCATCCCAGCTGTGACTTGGGCTTTCCTGAGAAAGCCGGAGGTGTTTGGTGGGTGACTGCCTGTCCCTGCAGCTGTCTTGCTCCTAAGAATGGCATCATGCCAGTAGCACACTGTCCTGGTTTCAGCTGGGATAGAGTTCGTTTTCTTTCTAGCGATTGCCGAGGTTCAGATTTGGTATGAAAAGAAGGTCAATAACGCATGCTGTTTTAGTTGTTGCTAGGCGATGTTTATACCATTCAAGGACTTTTTTCAGCTTCCTGTAGAAGCTGAGAAGGAGCACAGACACAGAAGGAACAATGGAATGGCCAATGGATTATTCTGTACCATAGACATCATGCTTGGTATATAAATGGGGGTTGGCCGGGAGGCGTGGAAATCCGCAAGCACTGGTTTGGTCAATCTGGACACCCAATTCACTGGGTGGTGAGAGTAACTTGTATCATGTATATTCTTTTACTACTACTACTATTATTATTATTATTATTTCATTTTCCATTATTGTTCCATTAAACTGTCTTTATCTCAACCCGCACGTTGGGTTTTTTTTGCTTTCCCCCCCTCTTCTCCCTCTTCTCCCTACCCTTTGGGGGGAGTGGGGAAGGACGAGTGAGCAAGAAGCTGTGTGATCCTAGTTCCTGGATGGGAACCATGAGACACAGAGAGCCCATCCTATTCAAATGACACCAGGAGGGAGCCCTCAGCCCCCTGGTCTTCAGGTGCAGGGCACTGGCCCACCCTATGCTGCTTTTCCCTCAGATTGAATCAATCTTTTTTGGTAAAAGCTCTGCTTCTCTTTTCATGCCCTGGTTCCAGGTGGGCAATGTGAACGAGAAGGAAGTCACGCTGTTGAGGGGGTCACCAAGCCTTCCTCACCTCTTCCCAGCTGTGAATGAGCCATGACAAACCACCAGCTCTGCCTCTGTACTTGGGAAACAGGACCTGGAAGCAGATCGGTGGGATGTGAGGCACATGGGAGAGGTTCAGATTCAGGACTGGCTGTTCCCGAGACCAGCTGGGTTTGCTCCCATGATTCAGAGACACTTCTGGCTCAGGATTTAAGAGCCTTAACCCTTGACCTTTTGGTCACATGGCTCAGTGAGTGTGTCCCTGAGCAGCAGACTGCAGGCACGGCCTTGAAAGGGAAATGTTAACGCTTTGGCTCAGTGTCCTCATACACCCAAGGGTCTTTTTGCTCCATTTGCAGTACCTTAAGAGTGACGTTTTGAAAGTACTTTCCTACAACACACAATGCAAAGCTTCCTCCACCTGCTGCTGGGTCTATGTGTCTCGTGTCTCTATGGTCATCTTCCACAGCTGATTGCCCTCTCGTGGAGCAAAATCACAGCATCAGCCATCGGCAGTAGAACTGTGTGAAAAAGGCACATTATACAGCTGTTCATTGAGGGGAACGGGGGATTTCTGAGGACAACAGTAATTTTTCAGACTGGGGAGGTGTTTGCCTATGTGGTTGCAGTGAACAGACCGGGCTGCCCAAAGTAGACAAGGAAACCCTTGCTGTGGTGCGACCAGTGCCCAACATCAGCTGTTCCCATCCTGCTATCCCGCTGAGACTGGAGCAGGTCCAAGGCACCTGGATCGCACTGCCACCAGGAGATGAAAGGCAGAGAGTGTGTGAAGCACTAGATAGGAGGGATGGAGAGGGACCAAACGCTAGCGAGCTCTATCAGGAAGGGAAGCAGTGCTTTGGCTGCTTGACAGGGACCTGCCAATTTTGCAACAAGCAATGTTTCCAGTCTGCAGAGTTGGATAGGATTGTCCCAAATAGCCAGGTTTCCATCAGAAAATTCCCATTTCTTTGCCCTTTGGCAGGAACATGAGCCCGGACATCCCTTGCTGAGGAAAAGCTGTTGTTCCTTCCTTGAAGGAGCATTGCCCAGGGAATTGAGCTGTAGGGTAGAGCAGATGCCCTTTAAGGAGCAAATATTTAGGGGTCTGCAGTGGAAAATCTCCAGCAGGAGGCTGGGGAGACTTACTCAAGTAGGCTGTGATGGGGCATGCTTTAGGGTGCATGAAGATGGTGGAATTGGGGTTGAACACCCCCAAACCAGCTAAAAATCCCATTCTGGGGAGCAGGTCCTGCTGTCTCTGTCAGCTTTGGATACCAGTGAGACTTGTTAGCAAAAACCTTACAGAGCAGGGAAGTAAAGTCGTTGACACATCAAAGCCATTTGCATGAGGGACAATATTTCCTGCCATCACGAGTGGCTCAGCAGAGTGTCGGGAGAGCCTGTCACTCCGAGGTGCTCCAGTGTGACAGCACAAGCTGGCACGTATGGCAGCGGCTGCCCCACAGCTGCTGGCAGATACCCGAGGAGGGACATCCCTGCTTCCCAGCATCTGTGCTGCGCTGGGAACCTCTCACCCTCATTGCAGAGGCTTTAAGGGCATATTGGGGTGTGCCTCAGTTTCCCCACTGCTTAGAGGGCACCTGGAGGATTGTGGCTAGACGAGCCCATTGGTCCCGGTGCTGAGGTTCCCGCGGTGCTGAGGGTTCAGGGGGAGAACTGACCCTCAGGAGAGGGGGAGAGAGGGCACAGCGACGGACGGGCTGAGCAGCGTCACCCTCTGTAGTCCCCCATCCGCAGCGTCCCTTCAGCCGCTCTCGGCGCCGCGCCGGGACGGGGCTGTTGGGGTCACGCCCGAACCGCGGGAGCGGGGACGGGGGGCGGAGCGGCTCCATCCCGGGGGGCTGCGGGGGAGAGGGGCAGCGGCGGGGCCGAGCGGGATCCGTGCCGGGCTCCGTGCCGGTCTCGGCTCCGTGCCGCGCTCCCCGCGGGCCGGGCCGCCCCGGCGGTGTGTCCCTGCCCTCTAGCGGTGCCCGTCGCGGGCCGCCGCCTCCTGCTCCGGGCGCTGCTCCGGGACCGCCCGCGGCCGTAGCCGCCGCCGTCCCACCCCGCTCCCGTCCCTCTCCCACCCCTCACGCATCCTGCTCCCACCGCATTCCCACCCTGCCCCCATCCTGCTCTCAGCCTCTCCCAGCCCACTCCCACCCCGCCTCCCTCCTGCTTCCACTCTTCTCCCACCCTGCTCCCACCCTGCTCCCATCCCACCTCCCTCCTGCTCCCATCCCTCTCCCACCCCTCACCCATCCTGCTCCCATCCTGCTCTCAGCCTCTCCCAACCCGCTCCCATCCCGCTCCCATCCCACTCCCATCCAGCTCCCATCCCTCTCCTACCCGGAGGGACTGCCCAGCTGCCTCCGTGGTCCCAGCACAGACTCTGCTTCTCCTCCTTCTCCAGACAGCACTTAAAACACATCTCAGGAAAACTGCCTGTGCCGGAGCTGCTTCCTCCAGCAGTTCGGGAGGCTGTGTTAAAGGGGGGCAGGGGACAACCAGGGAGCCAGGCAGCCCCTGGAGGCCCAGCCGGGCCCCTGGAGAAGGGTGCTGAGCACAGGCTTGGTGCTGCGGCTGTGCTGCTGGCAGCTCATGGTTCACGCTGCTGCTCGGGGGAGGGAGAAAAGCCTTCTGGGCACTAGAGAAGGCAGGAGATGAGAAGAGATGAGGGGGTCTCAAAGACCAGAGATGGGTATCTTCGCCTGTTCACAGTGACACCCTGCGTATCACCCTCTGATTTTATCCACCCTTACATACCAGGTACAGATGGTGGATCCCTGAGTCACAGCATCAGAGGTCTGAAAGCTATGTCCAGCTTAAGTTCCCCATGCACCTCCCTCCATAGACGCCTGCCAAACACAGGTACATCCAAGAAGGAATTTCACCCCTTTGACAGAAGGTTGCAGACAGCTGTCTGGGGTGGGGCTGAATGTGTCTTTCCCTCAACCATCAAGGGAGTCCTGGAGACCTGCTTCAACTAGATCTCTATCTGATGAGCTGAAACCTTCTTAGGCATCCTGCAGGAGGAGAAGCCCTAGCCCAGAGTGTGCAGGCTCTCACAGGTGTGCCTGGGGAACCAATGTCACTGCTAATGTCTGCAGCTTGGCAAAGGGATGGCTGAGCTGCCGCTGCACTGTGAGATACGGGAGGGTGGCACCTCGGAGACAAGCCCACCCCTTCCCCAGGAGGCTGTCCTTCCAGACCTTGGTGGTGGTGCTCAGGCAAGGGGGATAGCTGAGATTAGTGCTGGTGACCCCACAAACTCTGCTCCCAGCTCTCCTACAGACTCACATCCCCTGAATTTAAAGGAAGATGCTCCACTCTCACCTCCTAGGCCAGTCCCAGGTGCAGGTCCTGTGCCTGCCAGTTCCTGCAGAGAATGAGGGCTGGGACTGAGCAAAGCAGCCAGGCCAAGATACTCCAAAGGCCTTTAGGGAGTGAGGACGTCCCTGTCTGGTCTGCTCTCTTCCACTGTGTGCTGGAGAATTTCTACCTGTGGACCCGTGTGTGGGTCATGCGGCACCTTCTCACTGTGGTGCTTCAGTGTGAGCAGTGAGAGAGAGCGGGGAAAAGCTGCTGGTTTGGTACCTGGATTGTTTTGATTTCTTCTCCTCCTGTGCTGTACAGTGGAAAGGACTTGTGGAGAAGAAAGGAAGAGCCATTCTAGGTATCATACATGGAGCAGAGTTGCTTTTTGTCTCCAGCTGCACCAAAATTTGTCCATATCACCAGTTTTTTCCTATCAAAACAGGAAATTAGATAAATGCACCATTGGACTAGTCCTGCCACTGAGAGTGACAGCAAAAACCATAGTGCCACGCACCTGAGCTGAGAACAGGCACTTCACTCTCAGCCAGGACTGAAAGGGGAGCTCTGGGAAATAATGGCTGAGCCTGGTTTTCAAAGAGGGCATATCTCAGGGATTCAGACTAGTTTTCCTCCTCAAACCTGTCTGCTGAAAGAGATGGGAATGGGTCAGGACAATAAGTTCCATTCAGGAGCAAGTGCTTCCTGGGCTGAATATATTACTCATATAGCGAGTGTGCTGCCAGCATCTGTGCCACAAAGCCTCGCTGTGAGTGGATTGGAAATGGAAGTAACATGAATACAGCGATGCTGTATACAGTCATCCTGTGAGGAGAGGCACTTTCAAAGATAAATGAATCCGGTATGTTAAAATATACAGTGAAATCAAAGAGAAACCAGAAGGAGGTAGAAAATAGATCATAGAGATATGGAGGAACAGCTGGAGTAAATTAAGTTAGGTAATTGGAGCAGGATAAGGTAGGTGAGCAGCAAAGCTGGAAAGAGCTATTCTTAGCACAAGCATTTACTCATCAACAAATGTAATCCTCCTTTTTGCTTGTGGGTGGCCTCTGAATGGTTTGCCATTTGGCTGAATCTGCTCGTCATTCAAAAGCCCGTGGTGACACTTGCACGGAGTGGGTCAGGCGATGTCTGGGAGGCCCTCGGGAGCGCGCTGGGGAAGCCGTGCGTCGCAGGGTGCCCAGCAATACAAAGGGGAGAGCACAGCTCTCCTGGCACTGTGCTGAGAAGGAGGTGACAGCCCCATTGCTGCTGGATGCTGTGGTCTAGAGGACCAGGGGGTGAGCCCGAAATGCTATCTGCCTTCCTTTCCTCTGCATGGTTCAGCTCCTGCTGCATTTTCCAGGAGCTGTTGATGACTCCTGGTGTGTGATTCAACATCATCACCCGGGGACAGTAGCCTTGTCACAGCTCCTGCGAGGTGGGAGGGAGCCGCTGTGCCCCAGCGAGGCACAGGAGGAGGGGGGCCCTGCGGCTCGGTCGCTCTGCGTGCCAGAACCCCACATGGGCAGAGATGAAAGGGGAATCGGCTCAGTGGGGAGACAGAGGTGAAGCTCCAGAGAGAAGGCAGACACACAGCCTTCCCCTGAGCATGGTGGGAAGCCCGTCACCCCTCCTGGCAGGGCCTTGGGTGTCCCCCACGGGTGGGGGCTCTGATCTCCAGTGGGAGAAGGGTGCGGGTCACGCTGAGGAAGAAGCGTGGGCTGTTTCTGCAACAGCATCGAACTCCGCTGCAGACATGGGCCATCGGCTTGAGAGACACGAGGGGCAGAGCTGTCCCATAGCTGCCATCAGCTGCACCTGTATAGAAGCAGTGCTGTTTCCAGATGGCACCTACTTCTACACGGGGCGGGGGACACACACACCAATTTTTCCAAATGTTTCCTCATGCTGTGAATGACACCCTGGATGGACAATGCCAAAGAGCCCTCGGGCATTCCCCTGCCCCGCGGAGGCCTGTGTAGGTGTGTAATGGCTCATTTGCATCTCTGTTGTGCCTGTCGTTGCTGTGGCGGCACAGGAGGATTTGTTACTTGAGCACAAAGCATTTCTGTCATTTCTGAAACAAAATCCAGCGGCTTCAGCCCTCCAAGAGAAGCCACCGACTCAGATGTAACAACCACTTAGGCCAGTTAAGTCTCCTCTATTCGACGTAAAATATCAATTAATATAAAACATTGGAATGAAATAGTGTGCTCCAGACTCTTCTTATCCCTCGACTGTAGAAGAAAATCCCAGCAAACAATTTAGAGTAAATACCTTCATTAAACACTTAAGTGAAGCAGTTAGGATTACAACACGTCTGTAAACAGGGGAACAAACATGCTGATATAATCTTGTAACAGAACAAAGCAAGTGCCGAGGGGACAAATCTCTGTGTGTAAAAGGGAGCTCTCTAATAAAGAGCTGATAAGTAAATAATAACAGGAAGGACTAATTCACATATAAATATCGAGGCCTTTGAACTGTGCCGGGGTTTGCAGGATGATGTGGGCAGGGGGAGTGTGGGGAGCTGCTGGGGACAGCCCCGAGAGGCCCCCAGGCACGGGGATGCAGGGCTGGACCACCTCCATCCAGCACGGACGCCGCTGCCCTTGGCCTTTGCTGTCCCACAGCCACACTTTCCCGGGCGGGAGGGGAAGGGGATGTTCCCCACCACCATCCGACCAAGCACTCAGCCCCGTGGGTGCATCCGACCCCTGAGCGGTGGCACTGACTTGAACATTCAGGGTGCCCAGGAGGAAGGAGTGTGTGACTGCCTGGTGGCATGGAGAAGGTCAAAGCCGCCACAGCTGGGAGCCGGGAGCCCTGCAGGGAACCGCTAACCGAGCGGGAGCTCGCGAAGGAGTAAATACCACAGGCCAGATACTCCTGAATCACACCACCTGAGCTTCGTCTCTGCATCTTAACAGAGCAGAGCAGTGACCGAAGTGCCCCCTCCCTCCCACAGCCTTTGCTGCTCAGGCTCTTCCTCCCTCAGCGTTGCTCAGTCAGAGCCGAGCGGGGGCTTGTGCCAACAGGAGAGATCCTCCTCTGGGCTGGCGGCGGATGCAGCACTGGTTTGACACAGTCCTTGTGAGATTAAAGTGCTTTGTGCTGTGTTTGAGCAGAGCTGGAGATACTAAACGTGTGTCTCCAGGTCCCCGCTCCAGGAGCCAGCTGTTCCCAGCTGCTCAGCCTGCATGTGCTCCGACTGTCCCAGCAATGCTCCGGTGTTACCCAAGTGCGTTGTGATTCTTTAGCCTGTCCCAGCAGCACTCCCTCCTTCTGGGAGGAGGGATCAGGCACAGCTGATGGTGGCAGGAGCCTGAGCTCTCAGCTTGTGACTTCCAGGAGACGTTTGCAGGAGCCCCGGGCACTCTGGGCACCAGGACAAAGGTCCTCAGTGGCACGACTGGTTTTTCCTCAGCACAGAAGCTCAACACGAGCCGGCAATGTGCGCTGGCAGCCCAGAAAGCCACCCACATCCCGGGCTGCATCCCCAGCAGCGTGGCCAGCAGGGCGAGGGAGGGATTGTGCCCCTCTGCTGTGCTCTGCTCTGGGGAGACCCCCCTGCAGTGCTGCCTCCAGCTCGGGTGGTCCCACCAGCAGAAGGACACGGAGCTGTTGGAGCGGGGCCAGAGGAGGCCCCAGAGATGCTGGGAGGGCTGGAGCCCCTCTGCTGGGAGAGTTGGGGGGGTTCAGCCTGGAGAAGAGAAGGCGAAAAAGGGGAGACCTCAGAGCCCCTTCCAGTGCCTAAAGGGGCTCCAGCAGAGCTGGGGAGGGACGCCTGATCAGGGAGGGGAGTGATAGGACGAGGGGAAGGGTTTCACAGTGAAAGAGGGGAGATTGAGATTGGATCTTAGGAAGAAATTCTTTACTCTGAGTGTGGTGAGCCCCTGGCGCAGGTTGCCCCGAGATACGCAGTCCTTCCTCAGGCAGGACTGGGTTTAAGTACAAATGAGTACTTCAGGATATCACTAAATTCCCCTGGTTCACAGACCTGCCAGCAGCTTTCCAGTATCTGAAGGGCGCCTACAAGAAGTCTGGAGAGGGACTTTTTGCAAGGGCAGGTAGTGATAGGATGAGGGGTAATGGCTTCAAACTGGA
>NW_009646858.1:177225-184851 GCF_000708025.1 Charadrius vociferus
TGGCCCTGCCCGGGGCAGGGGGGTGTGACTGGATGGGCTTCAAGGTCCCTTCCAACCTAAACCAGTCTATGATTCTATGAAATTTTGCCTAGCCATAAACTGATGCAACTCCAGTAGAGGTGCATCATTATGACCTTTGCCTTGATCAGCACCAGCATCAACGTGTGGACACCATTTCTGTGAAACCTCCAAGAAGGCTTCCCCAGCAAGACCTTGGTTGCTCCAATTGTGCTGTAAGGAAAGCGAGAAGCATCTCCAGCGGGGAAAGGGGGGTCTGTCCCTCAATGTTGGGGGTAGGGGAGGCTCCTCTTACACACTTTGTGCTCTGCTTCTCCACCCAAACTCGCCTTTGATCCAGTAGCGGAGAGTAAATTGGGGTCTTTGCTGCTAAATACAAAGGGGAAAGTGGACAATAGCACAAGTGTATGTGCTGACAACTGTCCCTCCCCGTGTGTCCCTCAGCCCACTCCTCCAGCCCCAGATGGACGCAGCTGTGACACGCAGAGCTGGGGACAAGCTGCTGGCATGCAACCTCGAGCAAGAGAATTTAATAAATAAAATTACTACCTCTCCTGTTCCCCGAAGAATCCCTGAAAAATTAATGCATCTCCTTAAAACACAAATAGAGAAATAAATGCAGGCACCTGGTGTGAGGCTGAGGCTTGGGGATAAGGGGTGGAGGAGAAAAAGTATCCTGAGACTTTAAAGCAGAACTTAAACATGTATATTTGTTTGTTTGTTTTGCTGGAGAAAAATTAGGATAAAGAGACCATCGTTATCCTGGAGTTAGTAAAAGCAGAAAAGATCTATTGGTTGTGGATTATGAAAAATCTGGCTGGTTACTTTCGGGGGCGGGAAGGGAGATTCGTGCTTGTTCTTCCAACAAAAAAAGAAACACATTGCCTGTGCTGATAGCATTTTGTCCCTGGAACTCATCCCACAGTAGATCACTCCATCACAGTTAAGATTTACTCCAATAGCTTTTGTGTTTTATAACATTTACTAACAGTCTTGCTCTGCTTGTTAAAAACACGAGGAGTGGGCAGTGTCTATCAACACGTCTCATTCCCCTTTAGCCTGAGTAAAGTTCTGCTGTTTTTCCAGAAAAAGGATTTGTCAGCAGAGGTCATAGCTTTTATTACTGCAACTGATAGACTGGAAACAAATGGTCAAACCTTCAGATGAACAGGATTTTTATCTGATCTGTCCTGTGACACGGGGTTTTTCAGCCTGGGAGAGAAGAGCACTGAGATCTGAGGAGCAAAGGTGCACTCGCCCGGGCCACCGCTGAGATTTGTCTCAGAACACCATGTCTCATGGCCTGTTCTCACCATCCCCTTGTCTGGTCTCATTAGGAAGAACTAACAGCCTAAGGAAATTCTCATCCCAAGAACTTAATTAAGGTAGCGTTAGGGTTGTGAGTACCTAGAAATCATTCGCTATCTGCAACTCTGGCTTTCAATTAACAGAAGCTGAGCGAGAGGGGCCCAGGGACACAAGAGCAGTGAAGCACGAGGCTCCGCTTCGGGACTCGTCCCACTGTGCTGAAGCCAACTTCAGATGGAAAGGGCTGGGGGGCACCTGAGCGACTGAAGGGTGAAGACCTCCAGCTCTCCAGGGGAAGGAGTCCCAACACGGTTCTCAGGTAGCTCCTGACCCTTTCAAAACCGGTGCCTGAGTGTCTCTTCACGTCATAGGAGGAAAAGACACTCTACAGAAAGTCTGCAAGCCCTCTCAAGGTGCTCAGCCCGCCTCTTGAGTAGGAAATCTCCTGGCAGTAAGGAGGACCGGCACATTAGAGAGCCATGGTCCCAACAAACAGGTCTGGGATGTGTCCAGATATCGGCCAGCTGCAGTTCTTAAGGCAAGAGAAGGAAAGCAGCAATACGCAGTTCCCCTCATGCCTCCAGGCTCCAGGCAGACTGAGCTTCAGGGATCTTCTCAGACAGGAGCTGCATCAGTGTGTCTAATAGCCCTGGGGGTATTATTCTGCCATGGATTTGTCTGACAGCTTTTTTAACCCGTGTATATTTCTTGTGGCAACGAGTTCCCCACCAACACAACGTTCAATATATGCTCCTATTTGGAGCCTGCCACGCTTAGGTAATTTTTTTTTCTGCTGGCTTTGCATTACAGAGCAAACCTCAGGACACCACTGAAAATTTCAGTGCAAAGCACCCACTTTTCTCCTAATAAATAGGAGATTGGTCCTGGCTGGCTGAATCACCACGGGGGGGTGGGGGCGGGGGAGATAAGCGGAGGGGGGTGGGGGTGGGGAATGGCTATGTGCTGCCATTGGAGGATCAGGGGTGGTATTTCACCCATCATTGACAGCAGGTCCATTCCAGAACATCACCTGGAGCCTCATCAGGTCCAGTGCATCCACATCACTGCTCTCCCAATTGCAAGCCATGAAATCTGGAGTCTTTCCAATTAGAAATGGAAAATACTAACAGGATGTCCAGAGCCTTGTCCCAGAGGCTGATGATGGACTCCAGACTTCAGAGGATTTTTTCGTGGGTGGGAAATGTCGGGTACAAAGACCTTTCCTCCAAGCCCTGCAAGAAGCCCCACCATCTGCTAGCAGAGTTCACCAGTGACCACAGCACCTCACAGACAGGACCTGCTGCCCTGGCTCAACCCTCCCGTCTGCTGCCCATTCCCCCCATTCCCCCTATCCACACCCAGTGCCCATTTGCATGCTGCCCTTCCCTGACACGTGTCGATGGGCTCTTCCATCTTCCTCCTTAGCCACACTCACACTCCTGCCATAGGACTGTTGCACCGTAGGTGGCCAAAAGTGTTCTCCCCTTTTCTGCAAGGTTTTTCTGTCCTTTTGACTATCATCAACCCTGCTTTGCAGCTGTAAAGACACAGCAAAGCTCCTCCACCTTCCACACAGCTCTCCTGCTTTACACCAGCTTCCACATGGCTGTATTTTCAGTCTTTGTTTTTCCCATCTCTATTCACAGGTGAGTCTCTCTGGGACAAATTTGGAGTTCCACACCAGGTGGGGTGCACTGGTGAGAGAGGCAAAGCTCCCATAAATCTCTGATTTCCACCTCCTCCCACTGTTTAGGAAACATCAAAATGCCTTGGAAAGTTTCTGAAGCTGCTAAGAACTTAGATCTTTCCCTCACAGACAGAAAAGGGCTGCTTTGTTGTTGTTAAAAAACAGGACGACTGGAAAGACATCTTGACCCCTTTTCTGAGAAACCAAGTTGTAGAAAATGCCTCTGAAAACCTACAAAGGAGAAAGGGGTTTTCTTTTGTGATTTTATACTCAAATTTCATCAGATTCATACAAGCAGGGGTGTTAAACCTGGAGTCTTGGCCAGACTCCAGCACAGGTAATTACAATTCTGCTGACCTAAATTTATCCCCCATTGTCGATTAAACATGTTATTCTTTTTTTCTTCCTGTCCCTGGTGAAGTGGAAGTGTCCTAAGCAGAGTGTGCTCTTTGTCACATGTTGCTTTCCTTCCCAGAGTCGGGCACATTTGGTGAGACGCAAAATGATCTCCATTGAGACCAGGGCTGTGATGCTACATTCCATGGCCCTCCAACAGAAAACTGCAAAGGACAATTATAGGATGAAGGCTGTGGAGCTGTAACCCACCCTCATGTTCACCAAGATAAAATCCAGCCACACCTCCCTGGAAATATCATCCTGAATACACAGGGCATCTTCTCTCTAAGTCAGAAAGAAACCGGCCGAAAATACTCAGTATGGAGTTCTGTTTTCATGCTCTGTGACGCTTACTGGCAGTAAGAGGAAAGGAGAAGGTGGTGCTGGAGGGGAAAGAGAGGAGAGGAGAGGAGAGGAGAGGAGAGGAGGGGAGGGGAGAGAGGACTTTCTGGCAGATTCTGCCACCACCTCCCAGCGATGAAGCAGCCTGTGTGAAGCAGGATTTAGGGTCTCTGTTCAGGTGCCAGCCTGCAGTGCCCGGCTCACAGTGAATATTCCCACTGCTGGCACCAGTGGTCCTCGCCAGCGACACAGAGAACAGGGACAGGCTGGGGGGCACGTGCCTGCGCTCCTGTCCCAGGGACATACCCATGCCCCAGCCCACAGATACACAGTCCCCACTAGACCTGAGTGGGGTCTGGGACAGAGGCACACATGGCTTTTCTTCTCCCTTTACTGTCCAGGGAAAAAAAATGCCCCAGGACATGCAGAACACAATTGATCCAATTCCAAAACAAGTAATTTCTGGAGGCACCTCTTTTTCTGCCATGACTCAAAGAGACGCTTGCACCACAGCTGTACGTTCCTCATTTGTGTGTGCAGCAGGGGCCGTTGGGGCAGGCACGAAGCAGCGCTTTCCCCTTTGATGTGCTTAGGCAGTCGTGGCAGTTTGCCACCCTCTTACGGCCCCTCAGCCTGTCAGAGGGTCTACGCAGAAGCCCTCAGTGTGAAGAGCTTATCTCAGCATCCCTGGCACAGGCTTACGAAGTGAATAATCCGGGCTTGCAAAGCTGCCTGCCACAGTGGGCAGGGCACGGATGCTAATGTTTAAGGACTGCACACTCTTAATGCCATGTTAATGATGCACAGGGTTGCTTGTGAAGACCAGCACCGACCCCCAGCCCAAACACGGCTTAAAGATTTTTGTGATAAAAATTATGTTGGTTTGTGACACCCATAAAATTGGAGCCCCATACTTGGCTTATGCATTTTCATGCACTTCGAAGTATTTCTGTGAAATGCAAATACCCAGCGTGTTTCTTTTGGGGACACAGAGAATGGACAAACAGTTCACCCAAAAGTAAATTCCCTGGCGCCGCTGCCTGCATGCTGCCTAAACAGGCAAACGGCAGAGGCAGAGCTATCTGCAGAACATCTCACAGGAGGCCAGTGGTGCAGTGGAGGGAAGAAGCCATTTCTCCCAAATGCTTTTCCTGCAGTCTCAGAGTGTCTGTCATACCAAGGCTGTTGACATCCTATTAAAATAAACAGCCATGAAGAGACAGGCAAGCTACTGGCTACCAGGTGGCTTCCAGTCACCCCACACCCACTCCCCCATATGTCACACAAGAACCTGAAAGCAGCATCTCCATGCTCCCAAGAACAGGAGCTAAAACAGTCGATATGAAGGACTGTGGGCTCTCTCCTCGAATGAAGCCACTGGGAGAACGTGCAGGGACCGTGCACGCTGCCAGGCTCTGCTAAGAGTCACCCTGGGCCAGAGCTGGAGGAGCGCAGCATCTGTGGCATCTGCTGCCTCACTGAGGCTTTTGCATTTTTAAAGGCTTCCTCCTCCCGCAGAGTGAGGGAGTGAATTCCCAGCCACCAGCCGGCACTGGAGCTCGACCTGCATCCCCCCTGCCTGGTGAGGATGCTCTGGGTCCCTGGTGTCCAGCCACTCTCCATGAGGGATGCAGCCCCTGGAGCAAGGGCTTGAAGCTGCTTCTTCTCAGTCTCCCTCGTACTGACAGTCCGTAACTAACCCCCACCCCAGCACTGGGGGCCAGCACTGCATCAGCACTGGGATCTGGAGCCACTGGCTCCTCCTGTGGGGTCACATTCTGGGTGGCTTGTGATTATCCCCCACTGAAAGCAACATGGGGACCAAGCACGGTCAGCACAGCGGCTGAGCAGCCCAGCAAGGACGTGGAAGAAAGAACATCTCTCTGCCTTGTCCTTCTGCCCTTTTCCTCATGCTGAGACCAGTGTACCCCTGACCGGTGGCCAGCTGAGTGTCCCCCACCTTCTCAGCTCCCACCCTGCTCCCTTCCCTGCTCTCCTTCATCTCTGGCTACCAGCCTCTGCCTGCTTCTACACCCTGGGGATGACAGAGACCTCCTTAGGCTGGACACTGCTGAGAAGAGCCCCATACCCTCAGCAGCCTAAAAATACCCTTTTCTGAGCAGTCTTTGAGGAATCACTGTTTTGCTGCTGTATTCCATCAGTACTGCTTTATACTAAGTACATTGCTGGCTCTCAGCTGCTGTAAATTCAAGATTTTCTTGATCCGCACCTGCAATGTCCTACATTTATTTGCAACGACCACCCTTTACGCTTTCCCCTCCGCTCCCCAGGAGTGCTCCCCTTGCTCCTGAGCAGGTCGGTGTTGGTTGATCAAGAGAGCAGCCTTGCTCCTCACTGTTGTTTATTTAAGTGTCTCCTTTGCTCACTGCTTTACCGTGCCTGTGAGCCAAGAGCAGGAAGGTCACAGGCTTGTAAATTTGCGGTGAACATGATTTGTGTCAGTGCGGTGGTCACTGGCATTTGAGAGGTACTGTCTCCTCCTACTTCCCTTGTCAAGAGTTGAAGCAGCGTTGCCGAACGTGTGCATGCCCTGCATCTCATCCTGCTCCATGTGGGCAAGCACTGGAGCCCCATGCTCTTCCTAAGACACCCAGTTCTTCCTCCAATCTGGTGTGACTGCACTTCTCTCTGTGGAAGTGCATATAGGCTTCGTTTTCTTGCATGTAGGTTTCATTTTCCTCCCTTTGCTGTTGGCCGTAGGGAATCACTCACCCAAACGCCACCTGAGCGGCAGCCCAGAGTCCCGTGTTCTCACTATAAGGTCTGACTTTGTACCATAAAGATCCACCTGGTGCAATTGTAGGAGCTCGCTGTCTGCCTTCACATCCCTATCAAAACCACAGGGGGGTGGATCAGAGGCCAGGCTGCAAATTCCTCTGAGCTTCACATCTGGGACAAACCAAAGCTATTTCCTGGGAGAAAAATGCTCTTGGGACCTTCTGTTCAGAAGCAACTCCCCTTTTGCTACAGGCCTGCGAAATTCAGTCAAGCTCTGTGCTGCTTTGCCCCCAGCAGCGTGGTGTACGGAGGAGGACACTGTCTGCACCAGCTCCTGCCCATCTGCAGGTGAGGGATACAGGGCTCTCGCTCTTCACATCCATGGAAGCTACAGGCCAGGGCATATTTCAGTGCTCAAGAACTGTCCTGCATTGAACATTTTCTTTCTGCCTTTTCTGTAATTGTATCAATGAGAAAAAAAAAGTAAATAGGAATTTTAATAAAAGTATAACAGTAACCAGATCTAATCTCTAACCTTTTGAAATATAAAGAAGCTGCTTTATCTGCTAGGAAGCACAATCTCTCCCCAGCAGCGATGGGAATTTGTGGGAGTTAAATTAACTGAGGCAGTGCTCCCCTCGTGCTTGTTGAATGTAAGCGAAACGTATTGAGGATTATTGCAAAGGGAGAATTAATAAAAACTGAGTGGAAAAGTTTCAAAGTCCAAGCAAGTTTGCTAACCGTTTCCCACGCGCGGGCACACACGTACAGAGAGAGCAGCCCCTGTGTCACACCAGCTGGATCTCCCTGCTTCCACTGCGAAACGAGGAGAAGCAGTGTGCAGCTCCCATAGAGGGGCTTTGCACTCTGAACAAGAGAGCGTCTGGAGTGATTATTGCTTGGGATATCAGGATGATTACATCTATGTACAGGTCTGCAAAAAAAGCTTTCCTGAGCTTGGGTTTCTTGGCCCTCTATCCCTGAAAATGTGTCCCCTTGTCTCCCAGCTGCCCCTCCTGTCTGCATTAGGGTCTGCTTATTGTGCTGCAGAGGTGGGATGTGCCCATCGATTCATCACTGCTTCAGAGCTATGGACTTTGGCAAATCAGGTGCAAATGTGGCTTGGCATCCTGCTG
>NW_009646858.1:184881-195633 GCF_000708025.1 Charadrius vociferus
GCTGAAAGGCTCCTGGATTGGCACAGCTTTTGTAAACCAAGCTGGGATAAAACCAGTGCAGGATAACCCAGATCTGCTGCAACTGGGGAGTCAGGCGGGGGAGAGTGCCTTCAGTGTAAGATCCAGTTACAAACGCTAAACAAATGCCAAGGGGAGGGGACAGGGTGGCATCTGTGTCCTGGGAGAGAAGCAGGGGCAGGGCAGGACGAGCCACCCTGGTTGTTAACCCAGGGTGACCTCCTATCTGCACGGTCAGGCCCATGACTGCAGAGTACCAAACAGAACAAAGCAGATAAATTTATCAAGCACCCTGATTGATCCTGTGTTATCAGTGCCAGTTTGACCAGTTCCACCAGTCAGTAACCTGATACTAAAGCCAGGACACCTCTTACTTCTAAGGGATCTCAGATCAGCTCTTCTTATTGTGCTGAACTTCTCTATGCCGTTGGCCACATTGTTCATGAATCCTCCACCTTTCCATTTTGTGTTTCTGTTACTACAGGGTCTAATTTCTTGCCATCGGGTTTCTCTCTCTCAACCCTCTCTTCTAACAGCTGCCCAGGTGGGTTCGGAGGACTAAACTGTAGCCCACGGTTGAACTGCCTGTAATGGTACAGCTCTGAATGATGCTCACTATATTTGTTCAGCACGTGGGTGAGTTGTCACAGCTGCACAGCCACTTTCAAATGAAATACAGCTTGGCAAAAAATGCCCTTGAACCATGTGAGCATTCCAGCGAGCACCACCACAACTTACTGGTGTTGCAGGTCTTTGATTTGTGCTCGTTTCTACAGGCACACATGCTGCAAAACGTGCAGGGAGTGGAAGGGAGTTTCGAATAAAAACCTGGTAAGTGCACGCTGCACATGCCCACCCAGAACACTGCAACAAATGCAGCCTTCCTTTCTTCCCCCGTCCTTTCCAGACACCATTTCTAGCGAAACTAACCAAATTTTCTGAAGCATTTTGGTGACCACAAGACCACAAATCCCGACATTTGTGTGCTCTTTCCAGTGTGTCTCTGCCCACCTCTGCTGCTCCTCAGCTGGGGATAATGCCTGCCCTCTCCTGGACTACTCTGAGAGCTGTTACGCAGGCTGCCGACAGCAGCGTTTGCGCTCCTGGCGTGTGCTTTTGGCCGGTTGAACAAGAGAAGTGGCAGCAGCACAAAGATGTACAGCAGAGAGTTCCCATTAGGCCAAGGGGATGCAGTAAAGGCACCCTGCCTGGGCAGCAGTGACTGCCCTCAGCACACTGCACTGGTCCTCCCACTGCCCCCCGCTCTGTATTTTAGCATCGCTCGTGCACAGGGTAAAGTCTACCCATGCCTGCCGTGCAAGCAGTGCTCCCATCCCTCTGTCTTTTCTGAATTTTGCAAGCCTGGGGTTCGGCTTTCTTTGGTCACTGTTACAGCCTTGGAAAACATCCTGATTTCAGAGTTCTCTTGAGCTCTGTTCAAAGGACTTTTTGAGTCCTGCCATTTTCCAGTCATTCACCCAGCCTATGAATGACTGGGAAGAACTGGCTTGTCACTGGGGATTTTAGTAAAAGTGTAAAATTCACCTGTAAGGAGAAGGAAAGGGACTTACAGAGACAGGGGGCAGGATATGTCATGCTGTCATGCCTGAGTTTCTCATCTGCCCTATGCAGAAATCTACCCCACTGGCACACTGTATGCAAAGAGGGGACTGAACACTGGGTAGACTGTTGTCCTGCCTTTTATCAGGTCACTGCCTCAGCCCTGCACTTGCTCTTCTGCCGCTCAATCTTAAGCAATATTCCCATTTTCTCCATTGTTGCCACCTTTCACTGTGCCCCAGAATACTTCCTCACCTGAGCTGCTTTACCCACAGTGAGGAAGAGGGAGGCTTGTTGTCATGTTCCTCTGCTTCTGGGTTTATGCTAGCCTGGTGCTCTAAGAGTAGGAAAAGTAGGGTACAAGGGGAAGCCGTTGTGATGGGGACCCTGTGCAACGGTGCCTTCCCAGAGAGGTGATGTGGCTGGGGTGTCATGGACTGAATATCATGGAAATGTAAGTTCTGCTGCAAAGGGCACTGTTACTGTTAGGTCAGGAAAAGCCTCTATAGATCCTTAGATTTGGAGGCACCTCAGCCTCTGCTCCTCCCATGGCCTCATGACAGTTACCCCCTTTAGGAGCAGTGATGAGAAGAGCCCAGGTGAAGCCCTGCCGGGGAAGGTACAATATTACTGCTTGTGTGAAAGCTGGATCACACCGCCAGCAGAGCGTGGTAGCACAGGGAAACCCTCCAGGGCAGGGTATTTATTAGTGCTGAGGGACCAAGCAGTGACCAGGCTGCTGCCCCAGCTGTTTCAAGCAGGCAGCCAAAAGAGGATTGTCGACGCACACCCCCAGAGCAGACAGACTCGAGGTCCTTCAGCCTCCCCAGTGCACGTTGCCGCTGGGAGCAGGCTCCAGGGAGGGTCCGGTGGCTTGGGTACAGCTGCTTCTGCCTTACACCAAACCGCCAGCTCTCCACCCGTGAGCTGGAGAGCAGGAATTGCCTCCAGCCATAGCGGAGTGAAAGGGAGAGGCGATCCTCCAGCACGAGTCCCCACTGCCGCAGCCACACAATTGACGGGGTCTAGGTGAATATTGCTGCCCCTTCTCCTCCTGCGGGCTCTGACTCAGCCGCAGGGCTCGGCAGGACAGGAACAGCCCCAGCAGTTGCCATCCATGTGACACCCACTGTAACTGCCTCAGACTTTGTTTTCCCCAGGACTTTAGCTTCTCCTTAAAGAGCTATTGCAAATCCATGTGGCACAGCCTCCCTCTGTCTCTGTGTACTGACTTCAGCACAAGCCTGACAGGCCAGGCATAACGTACAGGAATCCAATTGTTTTGACAAGCTGCAGACTCCATTTTAGCATCCTCCCAGTCCCACAATACCTACAGCCTCGCCTACTTCTGCAGAACAGCTCTGTTTTATCCGATCCAATCCCACCCTACCCCTTCTCTACCGGATCTCACACTGGGCCCATCGCTACAGCTCCTGTGCGTCCCTCAGAAGTACAGTAAGCAGAGTGGCTGCCCCCTCTTCAGGAAATGCTCATGCAGTTAAGTGTTTTATTTGGTACATTCTGTTTTGTCTTCTGTGTTTATGCTAATGAGAACCCCGGAGCAGTAGCAGGGAGGCAATGGTCTTTAACGGCTGGTAGGAGGTCATTCTGGGTATCCGACTACTCATGTGATCTGCCAAGAGGGAAGAGAGACTCGTTACTGATTAGAAGTGATAGAAGGTCTGAATTGTGACCTCTGCAACAGAAAAAAATCAAGCGAGCAGGGAACGCAATGGCAATCCTAACCTACAGAAGGTGCACACTGGCTGTGCACATGGCCTCTCCTCCGAGCAGGCTGAACCTTCTCTGTGAAACATTCAGCTGCTTCCTTCTGCTCAGCATCAGCCCTGCCTTGCTCAAGTTTAGCTGAATCACCTCTTCATCCCTAACAGGCTGTTGAACGGTTTAGAAAGCAGGAGAAATTCCTTCCCTGAAAGAAACCCTGGCTTTATCTGTCAAGTGCCCAGGTAATGTTTAAGATATCGTGGTTAATGTCTAGGGTCTGATTTTACTGGTTGTGAGGTGATGTATTTCCAAGGTCTCTACTGAAGTGCAGGAATCCAGAGAAGCTGCTGAAAGGTGACCTTAAGAGGCCCTCCCAAATAGGGTGATATTGTCAGTGGAGCAGGCAGATAGTTCTCTCCAGGACCAACGTTCACCCCCACAGTGGGCGGTGGGCGCCCACAGCTGTGCACAGAAGGGTAACAATACCAAGGTTGTAGAACTTTTCGGCAAGTGGCAGCAGAAAAGGTGGCTGATAAAGAAATGCTCTTGGTCTGTAGCATAACCACAAAGGCAGCTGCGAGTGATTTGTTGTGTTCAGCTTGCATGTCCCAACCGCACTGTATGACCCTCACGCTCTGGCTTCCCTCCTCTTTGCTCTTTCAACATAGATATCAGAAAAACAAGGATATTGATGCATGCTGCTTAGGCCCTCAGGATGAGCACTTGAACCTAATCAAGTTGATGACTTGCTGCTCTGTGATTGCAGGAATATGGGCTGAATTCGCTGGAGCCCAAGAGTCTTCAGGTTTGCAATAAAAGAGGGGGGTTTTGTTTATGTGATAGTGGCTGGGAGTACCGTAACCACAGCTTTCCTGAGATGCTGTCAGCCCAAAGTGCCTGGGTTGTTCCCAGTCTTAAGAAAGGGGCCGAAGCCTTCCTGCAAGGATGAGACATGTATGGGATTGGGATTGAGGAACTGTTACAGTCGTGGGTGGTCTGTGAGAAGACGAGGTCTGGGATCACACAATCTTCCCAGCTGTGGCAGGCTGCAAATATGCCCTTTGATGGCATTTCAGTGCCTGGTTGCTCGTGTTAAATTAATACATCCAGGTAAAACTGTCACAGCTGAAGAACCACCCTTGGATGTCATGTTTGGAGAAAAGAAAAATACCCATTCACATTACCTCAAGATTGTCTGAGCCTGTGTTGTCCTTGGTGGCCTGGGTAAGGTGGGTACAGACACCTTGCCCAGTTATAGAGCTAGGAGGCCACCTCACTAAAGGAAGCTATGCGAGTGCCTCGTCATATTGCTGAGCTTAGGGGCTGGCCTGTGATCATCAACACCAATGTTAATATCTCTCATTTCATGTTATCATCTGCATCAAGCCCGTGGCTAGGTAATGACTGTGCAAGGTGTTGGATGCACGCAATCTGGTTCTTTCCATCTGCTTCTCTGCTGACTTGGACAGTTTCTCCTGGCTCAGACTGGTTGATGATGAAGTGCCTTGAGCTGCAGGACAATCTGGGTGGAAGAGTGACGGCTGGGATTACCAGATCCCATGGGAAAGTTGGATCTGTTGGGCACTCGTGGAGCGGTGCCTGGCTAGGTGCTGGGAAGAGAAGAAGTCTGCCTGTGCATTAGTGAGACAGGTTGGTGCCATAATGGTAATGGAAGCAACAACAGTGACAGTAATTATACGTAAAAGAAAAGCTCTCACTGGTTTCCCTTCTGTGCATATAGAGCAAGATACAGGAAACTAACCACCAATGTCCAATATGGGGGCAAGACTCGTGCATCAGTCATATGCTACGCCTAACCAGTGTATTGCCCTTCACAAAGACCCAGCCTGTGGCAAAGACCCAGTTTGCAGTGACAAAGGTAGAAAGCCAAGGCAGTTTAAAATGTCTTTCCCAAGCTGCTGGGCAGGCCTGGAGGAACCATTGCACGGTAGATACCAGCAAAGGAGAAGAAGCCCCTACTGAGGTCCCTGTATTCCCTTCTGTCTGCCTAGATCCCCAGGGAATGCCACATACCACAGTGAAGAGTTGGAGGGTCTCCCTTGTGCTAGATTTTCTGTTACCGTCAAAAAGGCATCACAAGATTTCACAAAGTGCAGAGATGCTACCGGGTGAACTCCCTTTGGGTGAAGCAAGGCTGTATCAGCTGAAAAAGGACCGCGGGTATGACCTTAGAGTTGGTTCTCTGCATGCAGATCCTCTTCCATGCATGGAGAAAGAAGCAAAATACCTCTGGTACCCCCTCACCAGCATTTGCCGTGTAAGTATATTTTAGAGGAGTTCAAACCAGGAGGAAAAGGAAAAGCAGCAGAAAACAAATGCATGAGCTGTGCAGGCATCAGCACTGTCCCCCTCCACGCCACAGAGCGTTATTGGAGGAACTTTGTGGGTCTGGCTGGTCAGCTTTGTTTTAGAGCTTCTTCCACCAGGAGAAGACACTGAGCCTGCCTCCATCCACCTGATCGCAGGACCCTGGGGTTCGCAGAGGTGCAGTGGTTAAAGTACTTTCTGAAGCCTGCTGTGTAAGCAGGCCTGGATAAATAATGAGGAATCAATTATTTGCTGGAGAAGTTTCTTTGTCTTCTGTTTACAGATGGCCCACGTGGACACTTCAAGTGAGTGCACTGATGAACTGTCGGGCCAAAGCTCTCCTTGGTGAGGTGTCGTGAACTCACTGAAGCTCCCCCAGGAGTCCTTGGCCCTCCAGTGCAGTGGCACCTCCTACTGCTGACACTGCTGCAGGCAGCAGCAGCATCTCCATCTCCCAAGTCGCGGAGGTGGGTAAGTTGTCTGGAAAACTGCATACACATCTGTCAACAGCCCTGGCAATCTCCTGCCCTCCTCCCCCTTACTGAGACAGAACACAGAGGCTTAAGTGCTGAGAATGCCCCAAAGACAGACACATACGTCACTGCTGTAGGACATCATGAGCCTGTGACATTCACTGCCACGGTGGCTGCATGGATAGGAAAAATGAGAAAGAAACAAGATGTTCCCATGGGTAAAGACAATCACAGTTTCTCAAACTATACAAAACCATATAAAACACAGAATTCTCTCAGGCACCAGAGAATAAACCAACCACTAAAAGCTGATTAAATGTCCCTTTTCTGAGCTAGTTTCTTGTCCCTTCCTTTGAAGCAGCTGCTCAGGAAACTGCGCAAGAAGCTGATCACATCTGGCACTGCTCGCGTTGCTGTGTGCGAGTCCCCTGCTGCCGCAGTGTCTGCTGTCACCGCACTTGTTCCCCCCACATTTCCCTGCCTGGCTTCCATTCGCTGTCTGTCTTGTTTCTGGGAGTACGCAGCCTTCTGCTCATAACAAACTGGGGACCCACCCTGTACCTTCGCTGTGTTCCTAAAGCAAGCCCATATCTAGTGAAGCAAGAAAGACTTCAGCTTCATAGAAATAATCCCCAAAACTCCTATTATTAGCTTTTTGTAGCTACATTAATTTTAGAAGAAAAATTAGGTCCGAAGTGCTGGGCTCATTTTAATAAAGATTCACGGTCACAATTTAATCCCTCGACGAGGAAGAATCAGCTTTTGAGCACATCGGACTCATTGCAAACTCCTCACAAAGTCATCAGAGTCCGGCAAGTGGTGGTGGGGAAAACGGGCTAAAGGTGAATGATTCTGTGTATGCATTGGATTAATCAGAAGTTACTGACCCTGCACTTCCCTTCACCGCCAGCAGCCGCGGCGTTTCCAGGAGAGAGATGAAAGCACCCAGCAAAGAAGATAAACAAGAAAACAGCTCTGAAACAGGCATGCTGATAAAAACAACCTGGGAAGGATGGGACTTCAGACAGAAGAGAGAGGGATGGAGTTTTCGTAGTGACTTCCAGGTGGGCACGAAGTTAGGGAGAGGATCTCTCCTGAGCAGGGTTAGGTGTGGAGCAGAGTAATTTTCTCCTACAAGCGTCTCGTCTCGTCTGTCGTCCTTTCCCTCTGCAGCCAGCAACACAGCTGCAAGCCCCAGGAAAGTCCCAGAAACCTGACGCTGCCCCTCAGTGACTGTTTTCCTTCTTTCCACATTTGCTTTGGATCTTTCCATCCCATCATTTTGGCTCTGGGCAAGGCAATGGGATTATACAGAAGATCCACAGAGACTTTGTCCTCCTTTAGCGTGCTTATTGGTGTTGATAAATTGGGCAGGAGGAGACAGAGGCACCTGGATGTTTCATCATTACCTTGGTCTGATACAGCCACAGCAGTATCACAGGAGCACGTGCAGTCCAAGCCTCAGCCACTGCTGGGGGCTGTGAATTTGCACTAGGAAAAGCCAAGACTCAGACCCTAAATATTCTGTGGGGCAGAATACTTAACACTTAGTGCTGTTCTCCTGGGAGATATTGTTTTGCGAGACACTCTCTGTGCCCTTGTAACATTTAGTAGAGCGGTGTCAATGATTTATGTCTCAAGAACTATGGATCTTGTCCCTAAGGACTGCCTTCAGCAGGTAGCCTTGCCCACAGGGGAGGGGATGCTGTTTTCTCCAGAGAGACAGCTCCCCTCCCTGGAGCAGTGCCTCTGCAGAGACCTCAGTCCCTGCACAAGTGTGCAGGGAACAACCAGGTGAGGGGAAGATTAGGACATCCTGACGCCTCCTACACTTTGCAAAGCACCTGCCTTGGAGAAGCAGGGACAGAGCTTCAGGTCAGCTCAGGGCTGAAGATGCTTGCTGTGGTGATTTCGATGAAGCCATGCTGAGGAGCTGGAAGGCCCACAAAGTTTGGAGGTGGCCTGCCAACATCAGCCAAATCTGCTTTACAACCTTTGACGTAAGGTTTTGGAGGACATCTGTAATGGGGGCACTGTCCCCAAAAGGAGGACAGATGAGCTGGGCTCACAGTATTCAGGGTTCAGAAGGCACACGCATGAAACCAGCTCAGACTCCCATCTGGGTGGTCACACACCACATCGTTCTTAGGCTCGCCTCCTTCACTTTTGAGTTTGGGGACAGTTGCTGCTGAGGCCTGGGGACCCCATGGTGCTGATTTACCAGTGAGACGTGGGCACATCTGCTAGACGCCGTACTTTTAGAGCCACTGCAGAGTGGGTCTTCTCGAGGAATGAAGCGATTGATTTCCCCAGGTGCCCCCCAGCATCAGAGCAGCTCTAGATGTCAGAGCTAAAGCTTTCTTTGCCAACCTCACAGGCCATGGGGTCTCCTAAGAGAGTCACCCCCAGCTATTGGCTGTGGGCGTTCAAACCTAGGTAGCTTGAGCAAGTGATTCACAGGGTGAGAGGTACAGGGGAAGGGATTTTCAGGGGTGGTTTCCCCTTTTTCTCCACTGCTCTCTCTCTCCCCCCCTACACCACCCTCCCCACTCTCCTGACAACTGCTCGCCTCCAGCTATGGGGCATCACTTCAGTTCCCGACTGCGTGTCCTCCTCTTTGCTGGGATTCCTCTCTGTCCTCTGTGTGTCCTTACAGCTGGCAATGCCTCGTATGTCTTCAGGAAATGTTTGTAAAGGCTTTAGTTTAGTTCGCAATGGGACACGGGGGAAGCACCAGGACTTTGAGGAAATTCTGGCATGGGGGCCCAGCGGCTCAGAGCAGTGAGACCTCCTTCTGCACCTGCAGGGAGCGTGCTCAAAACTACCTTAAACAAAGCTTTGGTGGCTGTGCACGGGTCACTGGGTATGGCTAGCCCACGGCGTTGCTAGCCCAGGGCGTTGCTAGCCCATCCCTACAGCACCCCAGAGCGGCCCTGGAGGGGAACGAGTTTGGAGAAGTGGGGCGAGTATCTGACAGGTTGGGGTGGAGGATGCCGCCTTCTCCACCCTGAGCGCAACAGCCGAGCCCTTGCAGCAGGGAGTCAGGACCTAGATGGACTCAGCACACCTTCCCTGGCAGGCACCAACAGCCCCAGGCTGGTGCAGTGATCCCCAGGAAGCCTGTGAGGCATGTCCCTGTCGTGGCAGGGCAGCAGGGACAGCATGTCCCTGGTGGGCAGCATGGCCTGACAGCCCCGAGGGCAGCATCTGCCCAGCTCCAGGTTGTGCTGCAGGCACTGCCCTGGGACAGGAACCTCCTGGAGGAGGCGAGAGAGCCAGATATGCTTGGACACCCAGACTCCATTGACCCCAGGAGCCCGCAGGTGTCTCTAGGGTCCCCGATCCAAACCACTTGTGCACATTTATAGGGTCTACTCGCACACATCCGTAAGGACCACACCTCCCACACGCAGTGTGACAGGCAACATATCACTGCATATGTCCAGAGGGTCCCTAACACTCGTACACACCTATAGGTTCTATGTAGCCCTCAAAGATCCAGAGGGACCATATCCCCTGCATACATTGATCCATAAACTCACGCACACTTATAGGCACAATGCCCAGTGCACACGCTATTAGGGACCATACAGACTGCAACTCTAGAGCATTGCCCCTGCATGTCCCTGCAGGTGCTGTTGTCCCATGCAGACCTATAAGGACTGCACAGACTGCTGACCCCATGACCACATCCCCTGCGCATCCCTGTAAGGACCATAACTCCACAGACAGGTAAAGGGGACGCATACACCCATAGGGACCACAGTCCTGCACACCTCTATGGCGACCATAACTCCATGCCCCACAACTTCCACACTCCTATAGGGACCACAGACCTACAGACCCCTATGGGAACCATAATCCCACACCCCACAGCTTGCACACTCCTATAGGGACCACAGCCCTGCAGACCCCTATGGGGACTATAACCCTGTGCATCACACCTTGCACACCCCTATAGGGACCACACCCCCCGCAGACCCCTATGGGGGACGATAACCACACACCCTGCACCTTGCACACACCTATAGGGACCACAACCCCATACACCACACCTCGCATGCCCCTATAGGGACCATCCCCCACACAGACCCCTGTGGGGACCATAACCCAACGCTTTGTGCTTTGCAGGCACCTATAGGGACCACCCCCCACACAGACGCCTATGGAGACCACTCCCCCTGCAGACCCCTGTGGGGACCATAACCCCATGCCCCACACCTTACAGACACCTATAGGGACCAAAGCCTTGCAGACCCCTACGGGGACCATAACCCCACACCCCACACCTTGCACACCCCAATGGGCACCACTCCCCCTGCAGACCCCTGTGGGGACCATAACCCCATGCCACGCACAGACAGCTATAGGGACTACAGCCCTACAGACCCCTATGGGGACCACAACCCCGTGCATCACACCTTGCACACCCCTTTAGGGACCACACCCCCTGCAGACCCCTGTGGGGTATCATAACCACACACCCTGCACCTCGCACACGCCTATAAGGGACCACAGCTCTGCAGACCCCTATGGGGACCACTTCCCCCGCAGACCCCTATGGGGACCATAACCCCACGCCCCGCACCTCGCACACCCCTATAGGGACCACACCCCACACAGACCCACAGTGGGGACCATAACCCCA
>NW_009646858.1:196714-197827 GCF_000708025.1 Charadrius vociferus
CTGGGGGTACTACGACGTGAGCGGGCAGTGGGACAAGGAGTTCGAGTGCAACAACAGCCTGACGGGCTTCCGCTACTGCTGCGGCACCTGCTTCTACCGCTTCTGCTGCAACAAGCGCGCCGAGAAGCTCAACCAGAGCCTGTGCCGCAACTACAAGAGCCCCGAGTGGGCCCACCCCACCACCGCCAGCGGCGCGCTGCCCGCCGACGGCAGCAACGGCGCCGACGGGGACGCCAACAAGTATGACCCGGACAAGGACAGCACCAACGCCACCGTCTACATCTCGTGCGGGGCCATCGCCTTCGTGCTCATCGCTGGCGTCTTCGCCAAGGTGGCCTACGACAAGGCGCGGCGTCCACCCCGGGAGATGAACATACACAGGTACGATCATCTCCCTGCTTCCAGCACCCCTTCTGTCTAGGGACACCTTTCCCCGCAAAGGTTCCTCCTCCTTTGCACGGCTTCTCCATGTGTGTCCCCTTTGCCCCACCTGTCCAAAGGTTTTCCCCGTAGCACTACCCATCCAAGGGCTCCTCCTTTCAGCCACCCATCCGAGGGATTCCTATTTGTGCAGCCGATTGTCCAAGAGTTTCCCCATTGCATGGCCCATCTAAGAATGCCACCTTTGAACTGGCTGTCCGAGTGTTCCCCTTTGGCACCGCTGTCCAAGGGTTCCCCCACTGCACTACCCACCCAAGGAGTTTCCCTGAGAACTACCCATCCAAGTCTTTATCCATTGCAATGGCTGACCACAAGTTTCCCCCTTGCGCCACCCTTCCAAGGATTTCCCCTTTGCAATGGCTGCCTAAGGGCTCCCCTTTCGCACCAGCTGTCCAAATGATCTTCCATTGCACTATGGTTTCGAGGCATCCCCCCTCGAACCGCTTATCCAAGGGTGTTCTCCTTTGTGAGGGCTGTCCAAGAGTTCCCTCCTTTGCACGAAAATCCCAAGATTTTCCCTTCCCACCACCTATCCAAGAGTTCCTCCTTCGCAGGGTCTGTCCGGGGACACCCCCACCCCTCGGACCATCCCTCCACCCCCCCTCTCACCACCCCATCTAGGGACCCTCTCCCCTTCCCCTCGGCGGTGCGGTGCCCGTGGAGTGGGTGGCG
>NW_009646858.1:197915-260356 GCF_000708025.1 Charadrius vociferus
CCCCCCCAGCACCCCTCGGGGCTCTGGACCCCCCTCCCCAGGGCTCTGGACCCCGCAGGTCCTGCTCTGCCTGGCCCGGCCAGGGAGAAGTTCAAAAAGCGCGAAGGAAATTGCTCTGCATCCTCCCGGCGGGTGCCGTTGCCTTGTGGTCGCAAGGGATGTTCGGGAAAGCAGTGGTAGTGTTATTTTTCCTGTCCTTTTTTATTTCTTTTCCCCTCTAAATCCACGTAACTCAGGCTAGCAGCCTGTCCTTTCTGGCTGGCTGCTGAGGAAGTAGTTTGGTGTCCTTTTCTCAGCAGTTTGACACGTTGCTGTAATAACAGAGAATGCTCTCGACGTGTCAGAGAAAATCTTGTTTAAAAGCCAAAGCTCAGGCTTCCGTAACAGTTCTTCTTTTGGACAAATGCATGCACTCTCTCAGTTCATATCTATTTTTTGGTGAAAAAGTCCCTCCAAATGATGTGTACTCCTTGCGTGCTATGAATCCAAGAGGTTCCTACGTTTGAACATAAAAATTGGTGAGGAGCTGCTTTATAAGAACAGTTGTAAGCAGGAGTGGGGAAAACCCTTATCTCTAGCAGATAGTGCTTCATAAAAATTATTTTAATTAAGAAATTTTAATCAAAACAATTGCGATCATTGATGATATTTTTAAGGCTGAACTTCAATCACAGTCACCAGAGTCTGGGGGAAGAAATTTTAGCTTTTTACTAAGAAAAAGAGATGAGTGACGCAGTTTTTATTTATTTGGGAAGATGTGTTTTATTTAGACTTTATTTATTTTTATTTATTTAGTCCTTTGTAGGACTACACAGGCAGGGGTGCTGGCTGGTGTGAATTACTGTGTCTTCAGTGAGGACAGACAGTAGTGCTGGTTTGCACTTGCTGAGGGTCTGGCCCACGTATTCCATCGCAAACCCCCGCCTGCCACTGGTCTCTGTGCAAGAAAATAACTTCACGGTGTTAAAACCATTGTACTGTCTTTTAGGTCACTCCTGTCTGTATACTAAAGGGTCCTGAAAGTAGCCTAGTCAGGAAATAGGCTCTTTTAAGTATTTTCTTAGTGAAGGGCTAGTTGCCCAACTGGCCAGCTCTTTTGGCTTCAAGGCAACTTTGTCTGGGTCTTATCTTCACGCTTAATTCGGGAATCTGACTCGGATGCCCATATGTTACTTGTGCTCTAGCTCCAGCGTGCTGCAGGGTTGGATCCTACACCCTTTGAAATTGCAGACAGTGTTGCCAGACGTGTCTGAATTATTCCTGATGTTTTCATTTCTTTGATGCTTGCTTTTCTTTATTTAGATAAGTTCTGGCAAAATGATTCACCTGTGTGTAGAAGTATGAATGGCAGATTGAGTGCTTGGAAAGCTTGACTTTCAGAGCATTTTAAGGAATTGATTGACTTCTATAATATGGTAGCTGGTAAAAAAATTATACCTTTCAGAGCTGTGTTACCCGAACTTGATCAAAACTGCACGTTGGTTTAAATATTATCTCCAGCTGCATCTCCAGCAGACAGGGTCTGCATCAGTCTGAGGACAAATGCTATCAGCGCTCTAAGCAGAATGTAAATACAAGGAGTGGAATGGTTTGTCTTTGTCTCTGAGAACTGCTGCTGAGTAACAGGGAAGGAAGGAGAGCATCAGAATGTGGTCAGATATTTCTGTCTGTCTGAGGTTGTCTCAATTGGAGTTCAGTGCAACATCCAGAATAATTCACTGTAGTGATGACAAGTGCATTAAATCTCAGTGTGCATCCCACCAAAACCTCTGGGATGAGGAGGACAACACTATAAACAGAAATTATTACAGGGGACTAGAGACAGCCCATCGTGAAAAGTACCCCACACCCAGGGAAGATTAAGTAGGACTTCCCCGCACTTCACCGTGAGCAAGATCACACTTTAAATTTTATTTCATCGTAAATGGTCGGTTAGCAGTACTGTGTGTAGATGTTATTTCTCTGCTAAGTTCTCATCCGTTTTTTGCAGAAAATCCTTATTAACTCAGTTAGAAAGAACATTTTGATGGAGGCCGGGCTCATTTTATGTCGTTTGATAGAAAGGAGGGTTTACAAATTCACAGGAGAACTGTCACTCTCATGTGAAATGAAAGGCTGTCTGTGCACTGAGATATGTGTGTGCGTTTCAGAGCTGGTCTTGTTTTCAGGCACTACCACGTACCTTTAAAGCAGAGGCGCTGCTGTGATTCTGGGCTGAGCAGCGACAGCAACTGATACTGAAGTTCATTTCTAAGAGCAGTAAGTGGAAGTGCTTTGAAAAACAGGAGGAGCTGAAATATTCATATTTTACAGAAGCACTTGTAATGCTTTAAACTTAGCTGATTTTTTAATGATTATGGGATCTTTCAGCCTGACCATATATGACTGCTTCTTGTCCGGATCTTACTTTGGAGTTACACAGCCAGAGCTGATGCATGCTGGGCGCCAGGTAGAAACTGGGGCTGATTTCTGAGAGTTATAGCCAGCAATGTTTTGTTGCCCTCTGACTGCGCTTGTGAGGATGGTTGGTTTGTTTTTGTCAGCTTGTCAGGGTTTTTGTGCTCAAGCATTTCTTAAGTGGGCAGAGTATTTGCTTTACTTTCAGTATGGGAATGAGTTTGGGCATCTTTGATGGTGAACAAGGAATATCGGCTGTTTGTTTTCGAAGCTGGGTATGTTTTTTTAGTAGCAAGGAGTGGTGACCCAGAATGTTCTCTTCCCGTGGCCATGACCCTAAATCCCCACGCTACAGCACATAAATAATTCACTGCTAGTAGTATCGCTTTGTGACCCCTGTTTAGCCCTCAGCAGCGGTACCCAATTCTTCTTTTGGACAAATGCATGCACTCTCTCAGTTCGTATCTATTTTTTGGTGAAAAAGGCCCTCCAAATGATGTGCACTCCTTGCGTGCTATGAATCCAAGAGGTTCCTATGTTTTAACTCTCTGCTGAGATAGGAATGCACAAATTGAAAAGTGGTAAGAGTTTGCAGCTGGGGTTTGAAGCGTTACCAATGTCTCACCGCGTGGGCAGCCGAAGCCTTCACTTGCCAGGCAGAGGGAGACGGTGGCAGTGGTGGCCCTGGGGCCATGGTGGGAGCCCAGCTCTTCTCCTGTAGCTGCTGGGAAGCAGCACTGGGATTTTTCCCAGAAAACTAGCTCTGTGTCCTGTATCCAGCCGTCTTCTGTATCTGTCCTTGCATGACTGTCTCCAATAAGTGTTTTGGCTTTTGAAAGGGAGAAGGGAAACAAGCACCTTCTACTCAGAGTGCTTCACGTTACCCTATTCCGAGGGCATCTTTGTTGCTACAAAGAGAAGAGATATTTGTGTGGCTCTTTTCTTTGGTCTCTCCCTTTGCATCCTCTGCTCTGTGAATAATAACAGGGACCGGTTTTATAAATGAACATCCTTTTCCCGTGTAGAGGCCACAGTTAAATTGATCAATTTCTTGCCATTTTTACTCTGCAGCTCTGAATTTCAACAGGAATCGGAGGCAATGGTTCTGTTTGCCTACAGATCTGGGAATGCTGCACGCACTGTTTTGCATGATGCTCGCTTAAAATACAGGAGTTTTTTTCTTCCTGCAGGCTTCGTCTCACCACAGCTCTTGGGTCCTGTGGGTGCTGGAGGGTAGGGTGCTGGGGTCGCTGGAGGGTAGCTAGTTTCAGCCCTCTTTGCTAACAGTGGAACTTGTGAAAACTACCTGTCCCTAGACTTAGTTGTGATCACAGCTGGCTCGTTCGGCTCTGCTCTCCTCTGCTTCGTGGAGCTTGAGCCAAACAATCAAACTTCATACCTCCCTAGGGCAGGGAGAGAGTGCTCTAAACACACACCTGGCCATAGGAACTATGCAGAAGATTTTCTTTTTTGGATGCTGTTGCTGCTTTCTTTCTCTTTCCACTGATTTGTTTTTATGCTCTGGGGTTTTTTTTTGTTTTGGTTTGGGTTTTTTGACTCCACTCTCTCTCATTTATCTGGCTCACTCATGTGTCGTTCATCTGTTCTTTGCCCTGCTTTGTATTGTTTATTCCTGTTGGTTTCTCAGTCTCTTCTCTAAAGTGCCCTGTCCCTCCCATAGGCACAGAATGTAGGTCCATAAGCACGTGTCAGACTTGATTAAGGTAACACAGAAAAAAGGCACAATCTTTTGGCCTCAGAAAAGTTACTCATGACTTGTTCTTCTGTTTCAAACCAGTACCGCACCTTAGTGTATTTGGGGTAATTCCCGTGCAGGGAGAAGACTTGAATCTTGTCCTGTTTGTGTTGATGAGTTGCCCGTTCCCAGTTAGCCAAATCAAGGCAAGGATGTGTATTTGTATGCATGTACCTGCACAAAATATTTTTCCTTTTGCCTCAAATGCATGGGGGAAACTTCAGTCTGAAGCTCTGGACACAGTTTGCACAGTTTGGTGACTGGGTTTTTTTGCCATGCTTTCCTCTCTGAAACTATTTTATAAAGAGACTGGCTTTATTTTATAAAGAGACTGGCTTTGGTAGCAGCGCAGGGGCTGCCTCGCTCCAGACTTCCACTGACCGCTTCTGAGTCTTCTCCTTTCTTTTTGAACTTCTCCCAGTGGGAGAGGCTGCTCTCAGGAACCATGCTGCCTTCACCAAATCATTTCAGTGGCTCTTAATTCCCATTTATTTGATATTTTTCTGCTTTCTAATTAACTTTTTCTATTAGTAACCCTCCATCATAAGGTGTCAAGGGAATCCAGTCTGGCTCTGAACTTCTATTTCTTTTAGTTTTGTAATCTCTTATATCCTCGACTAACAGTTGATCTGTGTGCCTTTGGAGATCAGACGCCTTTTAAAACTTCTGTTTCACATAAGAAGATCTGAACCTTATCAGCAAAATGAGATCATGGTGCTTTTTTGCTTGCCTTTGCCCCTACTCGCATGGGCAATCTGTATTTCCTTAGATCTGTGCGCGCTGTATTGCATGGAGGTCTCAAATGTCTCATTACCCAGATAGATAAGCCTAAAATTCTTTCACAATAAATATTTTGCTGTAGTTCAGCTCTTGCCCCAACCTCCTTTATTGCCATGGCAGGGCTCTTCAGAGAAAGTACAGGTTTTGTCAATAGGTTGAAAGTCCCTTAATTGTTCTTACAGTGTAGGATTTGGTGCCAAATAGAGACCTTGTCTCTGAAACCGCTGCTGCGTGCACTCATGTTTTCCAAAGCGCTGCGTACCCACCCAGAGGTGTTATGGGCTTTGTGCACGCAGGTACACAACCACGGGCAGTAACAGGCGGACAAACTGTACCGGCTGCGCTCTTACCATCATTCCTGCAGAAGTTCATGCCTGTGGAATACCTGGCAAGACATGCTATTTTAAAATTTTGTGTTCTTTCCACGACCAAGACCGGCGCCGGGTTCTTTTCCTGTAGAAGAACACCGCTTCCAGTTCTTCCCAGCACCCGTGCTTGCTTTCCTGCGTGGGTGGCTTTTCCAGGGTCTCCCTTTCTCTCCCTCTCAGGCAAAAAGCGGGGGATGGATGTCGCCGGGCGGGTATCGGGGCCGGCGGCGGGGAGGGCAGGTCGCTGCTGTGAGGAACTGTCGCGACAGTACAGCAGGTGGCAGCTCTGCTCTGAGCCAGCAGCATCCCCCTCGCGGCCCTGGCCACTTTCCGCTCGGTGTAACAGCCCTCTGCCAAGAAACCTCAGTTGGAAATTTTTATTTTAACTTTTTAGTTGCAAAATCTTTACCTGACAGTTTCTTTCTCTGTGGACCTCCTGCATCACTGTTCGCAGGAGCTGGTATGACGCGTTGTGGGGTTACCGCCTGTAGTGAGTTCCTTGCCCACATCCACCACAGCAACACTGGGAGACTTACTCACTTTGTGTATTAGTGTCAGTTGTGTAAAGTACTTGTGTAAGGTGTGCAGTCTGAGTGCTGCTAGTGTTTACTGCTCTTGGTGTACAGCCTAACGAACCTGTCCCAAAGACAGGAGCTTTACTTGCCAGTTGCTGATTCTACCTCACGTGATAAAGATGGGAGAGATGATGAGCTCACAGCGACAGTTGTTTTCTTGTTGATTTATCAGTGTAATGCCTACACTACTTCTGTTTCAGCTGGAACGTATTTTCCACATACATGCATTCGTACAATGGGTGTGTATCTATAATGCAATTATGTCACCTATTTGTCAATTTTGAGTTCACCAAGAAGAGTGAGTCAGGGAAACCGCCAGCCTCATTCTGCTGTCATAATCTGGGGTCAGGATATGGTCCTTAGCACATCTGTAATTAGTCTTTCAGTGAAATTTGTCATTAAAGCCTGACTAAATCCCAGGAAGTTCACAAATAATTCTTGTGTTTGGCATAAAGATTTTTCAGAAGGCATCTGACTTTTCCTTATAGTATTTGTTTTTAAGAAAGAATATTTCCTTACTTATGCTGCATGCTCATACACAAATGCTTTACTCTTGGAAGGGTGTCCTGATGCTTAGCCGTTTTCCCTTCTGAACTCCACGGGTGCATTCACCTATTCTTGTACACACGCACAGATACACACACATGCACGCAGGTGTTGACCACATGCCCGCTCAGGTTACTATGAAAAACCATTTCCAGTGTTCCTCCCCAGAAACCCTGCTGGGAAGCACCCGCTGCTTTTCTTTCTGGCAGCTGTAGAGACCGGTTATCTCTTTCGCTGACCTGGAACTGGAGCATCTCTAGCACTTTCAGAAACAAGCTCTGCTTGGGCAGAGTCGCTTCTGCACAGAGGAGGTTGCCTCCCAGAAGGGTGTGCTGGCAGCAGCATCCCCATGTTTCCCTCTGTGGATCAGTTTGCAGTGGTGTTTGTGTAATCAATTAAAGCCCCGTCCTTCTGGTGGTGAGATCACTGGCAGAGAGGGTGGTCCGCTGCCTGCCCTGGGGGTGATGCTGAGGAGGCAGCAGGTATGGGGAGAGCCGATGAAGGGAGGTGTATGCTTGCCTTCTCCTCTGTTCTTTCACTGCTAGCGTGGGGGAATAACGGGGAAAGCAGCACTCAGCATGGCAGAAACTGCGGTGTGACCTGCCTCGGTCAAGAGCAGCACGTGGCTGTGTGCAGTCAGTGTTTGAAGCCTCGCAAGGCGGGCGGCAGGCAGGGACAGGCACCAAACCAAACCACGAATAATGCACGGCCGTGCTCTGCGCCCGTGAGTGGAATCCCTCTCCCTTGGAGAGACCTGTCCCTCCCGGGGGAGCTGGCTCCGTGTCTGGAGAAATCGCCTCTCTCAGACTAACTGCGTTTTCTTTCTGGGTTAGTAAAAGAGCGTAGGGGAGTCTTTAACCTCACTCTTTTTTTTAAGGACTTGTAGTGAGATCCTGGCTGTGCTGAAGTTGATTGGAGTTCTGCCACAAACTCCATCACAGCTATGCTTTTAGCAGGCTTTTAGCTCAGCCACACACTGCTCTTTTTATTGTGCTCTGCCAGATCTGTTTGGTCATTCTTTTTCCATTCTTCCCCAATTTCACAGGGACTTGGAATAGGAAATTCTGTTTTCTAACATCCTGTATGCTTGGTCTCCAAGATTGGGGATTTTCAGAAGGCAACTGAGTGAAGTTTAACGTGTGTACAATCTGCACTACTGCAAATAGTCAGCTCTTCCCATCGCCTTTTCCTGTCCAGCATCTGCAGACCTCTCTACGCCAATCTCATTTCCCACAGGCCGCATCCCGGCTGGTTGAGGCTGTCAGCAAAGCTCCCCTTGTCTTCAGTAGAAGGGAAACCTGTGCCCACACTCATACTATCCATTAGTGTTGAAAATCTGTGGACGTTGGGAAAACAGGACACTGCTTTTGGAAAAGTCTGTGGTGAAGGACAGCAGTCCTCCAGCCTGCTGTTAACTCATTGGTAATTAAGACAGCAGGTTAAGTTTCTGGGCTGGTGATAGGGCAGGGTGTGCTAAAGCAAGCTGGTCCTTCACAGCCCCTGCACCTTCACCCTCTCTCTGGCTACAAGGTCCCTTTGGCCTCGGCAGGTGGATGTTACTGCTGCACTGCATTCCCCCCTCTCACAGTATCCGATGTGTCCCAGAGCTCATTGCAGAGGCAAATGTCAGTGTCACAAGCTCGCTTCTTAAACCAGACATTGCTCTCCATTTCAGCTCTTTGCTGATCCCTTTCTCCCCAGGATCCCTGTGGTTTTCTGCTCCAGCCCAATAAGAATGTGGCCAGCAGGTCAAGGGAGGTCATCCTCCCCCTCTACTCTGCCCTGGTGAGGCCGCATCTGGAGTACTGGGTCCAGTTCTGGGCACCCCAGTTCAAGAAAGACAGGGATCTGCTGGAGGAGGGCCAGCAAAGGGCCACAAAGATGATGAGGGGATTAGAACATCTCTCATATGAGGAAAGGCTGAGGGACTTGGGTCTCTTTAGGCTGGAGAAAAGAAGATTGAGGGGGGATCTTATTAATGCTTACAAATACTTAAAGGGAGGTGCCAGGGGGATGGGAGCAGTCGTTTTTCAGTGGTGCCCAGTGATAGGACGAGAGGTAACGGGCACAAGCTTGAACATAGGAAGTTCCATCTTAACATGAGGAGGAACTTCATTGCTTTGAGGGTAACGGAGCACTGGCACAGGCTGCCCAGAGAGGTTGTGGCGTCTCCCACTCTGGAGACATTCCAAACCCGCCTGGACACTGTCCTGTGCAACCTGTTGTAGGTGACCCTGCTCTGGCAGGGGGTTGGACTAGATGATCTCCAGAGGTCCCTTCCAACCCTGACCATTGTGTGATTCTGTGAAGAGAGGGTCATGTGTGAACTGGAGATATCCCTGTTGAATACAGTCCATAAAGTCCTTGCCAGCGCCGGGGCACTGTCATGAGTTCTACATTTCCACAGATTGGTCCTGAAGAAACCTGACAAACAGCTGGGGATACCTGGAGTGTGTTTATTCAGGTGGGGCTTCCTTGGCCAGTGAAAGGGGCACTGGACAAGGAAACTGTGGGCTCTGGTACCAGCCCTGCCTCAAGCTTTCTCAGGGATAACATGCAAATCCTTCCTCCCACAGTCCACAGAACACTTAAGAGCAAAGGAATTTCTCCCCATGGGTGCAGGAGACAAGCAAATCACCATGCTGGAGTTGCTGAGGTCAGGAAGATGAGGCACTAGTAGTGGCTGTGGAAGGTGGGAATGTTTCACAGTGTGAAAGTTACTGTAGGAAGAGTCACTTACAAACATGGACCTGGAGCTCTCTCAGCCTGGGTCTGCTGTCAGTGACATCGCCGAGCCTGCGGAAACCTCACTGCAGCCATTGCTTTAGTCTGGGTCTAGAGGGATCGGGATCTGCTCCCTAGTGGGGGTTGTCTCTGCTGTGTTTTGAGCCCATTTTTTATGGTGCATGGGGCTGGACCCTCCAGTGGGACAATCTGGTTTGGCTACACAAACTCTACAGAATCACAGAATTGCAGAGGTTGGAGGCACCTCTGGAAATGCGGCTTTTGAGTACTTAAGTACTCAAGGAGGCTTATAAGAAAGATGGGGACAAACTTTTTAGCAGGGCCTGTTGCGATAGGACAAGGGGTAATGGTTTTGAACTAAAAGAGGGGAGATTAAGCTAGATATGAGGAAGAAATTTTTTACAATGAGCATGGTGAAACACTAGCCCAGGTTGCCCAGAGAGATGGTAGATGCCCCATCCCTGGAAATATTCAAGGTCAGGTTGGACGGGGCTCTGAGCAACCTGATCTAGTTGAAGATGTCCCTGCTTATTGCAGGGGAGGGGGTGGGACTAGATGGCCCTCAAAGGTCCCTTCCAACCCAAACTATTCTATGATTCTTTTCTGTTCTATGATTCTATGAGATCAACCAGTCTGGACTCCAAGCAGGGTCAGCTAAAGCAGGTTCCCCAGGACTGTGGGTTTTGAATGTCACCAAGGATGGAGACTCTGGGACCTGCTGGGACACTGTTTCAGTGTTCAAACACTCTCAGCGTAAAAAAAGTTTCTTCTTGTGCTCAAGTGGAATTTTCTGTATTTCAATCCGTGCCCATTACCTCTTGCCCTGTCACTGGACACCACTGAGAAGGGCCTGGCTCCTCCCATCCCTCCCATCCGTTATTGGTACACAGTGATAAGATCCCGTGAGCTTTTTGTTCTCTAGGCTGAGCAGTCGCGGCTGTCTCAGCCTCTCTCCCTTATTTGAGGTACTCTAAGCCTTTTGTGCACTTTTGTGCACTTTTGTGACTTTTCACCGGACCCACTCCAGGATGTCCGTGGGGAGCCCAACACTGGACACAGCACTCCAGACGTGTCTCACTAGTGCTATGTAGAGAGGAAGGATCACCTCCCTTGAGCCTGAAAAAATCATTACTGATGATTTACTTCACTACTGCACAAAGTAGCTTCTCTCTTCCCTCCCACATCTCCATGCTAGTACTGAGAGATGAATACCCTTCGCACATCTGCTGGACTTCACACCCTGCCTGGTCTTTACTGCGGTTTGTTCCTGTCTGTTTCCTCCATTTTATATCACTCTGCTCACTTTCTCCTTGTTCTGTTTTGGTTTTCCATCACTCCCTGACATTACCCCTCTGCCAGTTTGCCTTCACCCTCTTTTCTCTTTAGCAAAGTCTGTTGATTTCATCTTTCAACATCAGGCCCCCAGCTGATGCCCAGCCTTGCTACCCTGCTGCTTACATCCGTCCCTTTTGGCGCTTTGTATTTCCAACAAGACCTTTTTAAGACCTTTTTTCTTTTTTCCCCCCTTTGGGAATGGTCACAACTGCTTTTTTTGCATTAGTGTCCCTGTGTTCATCCCGCTGTGTTTCTTCCCAAAGTACTCACTTAGTCCAAAGTTGCATGAGAGCCTTCCCTGCTGATGTACTGGCGAGCAGGACCTGACCTGCTCTGCCTTGGGATGTCCTACCGTGCAGGACATCAGTAGGTTTTTCTCCCACACCGCTAGGCCAGCACTGGCCTGGAAAAACGTCCCTGATGTCACTATATCTATTCTGGGTTTACGTGGAAAGAAGCTTTAGTGTTCTCACGTAAATGGCGTTAATAAAAAAGCTGCATAAATCATTATCTCAGGATATGATTGTACAGTTACGCAGCTCTGGCTGCTCCATCCGCTGCCACAGGTAACGCGTTCCAGTGAGTGTGGTTTGTTTTCCCGAGATAAGAAATGTGTCGTCATAGAAAGATTTCTGAAGTGTCTCATAGCCTTGTGCAGGTGATTAGGATGTGGTTGACATCAGTGGGACTAATTGTACCCAAATGACTCCACGTGCAAGACCCAAATATTTCAAGTGACTCTGTTACCCTGCTTCAAGCTTTTACAGTGGACAATTAAACGGTGGTACCCAAGAGACTTATACCGACCAAATCCTTCCTCGGTTAAGTGTGACTGACCTTCCACCAGCGTGGGACTCGGCCCTCTGTGCTTTATGGAAATAAACTGGATCGCACACAGCGATGTGATTGAATTGGCAAGGAACTGACCAGTTTGATCCAAGTTTGACTTTCTCCTCCCCCTACAATATTTTGTTCTGCTGGTGCTGAACGGTCTTTTTTCTCTCTGTAGATGTTAAAGAAGAGGACAAAGAGTGAGCACTCAGGACACACAGTTTGGTGTGCTGAGGGCATAACAAGATTACACTTTCAGCACTGCTGAAGCCACATTGTTTTATTCCCGTACGCTTATGAGCTAGGTCTGCTTTTGATGGTTGTGTTCGATTTATCTCATGTATACTCCGACATGGCAGACTTTGCTTTCCTACCACCTGTGATTTCTTCAGTTCATTTGAAAGTAGGTCTCCTCCCTTCCACGTGGCTGGCACCCAACTAGAAATCATTTCTTTGTTAAGTTGTGACCAACAACTAACTCAGGGCGTAGCTCTTATTACTATTCCTTCATGATGAAAAACCAAGAAGGGATTAAATTTGTTCTTGCCGTCTGAGTTGTATTTTCGTTTGTGGTAAGGACCAGTGAGTTCAGGTCCTGGCTGTAACCAAGGAACAACCAAGCATAGTTTTATGAGAAACTGTTCACAAACTGAAATATTATCCTGGACGCATGGTTTTGTCCCCATGGAGGGCAGCAGGCTCAAGGTTTAGCTCTCAGGCAGATAATGACTGAGAGGATGAGGCACTTCTCACTGGCTCCAGTTGTTCCAGAGTATATTCACTTTTATTGCCTCAAGTATTTTTAGTGAATGGAGTTAAACTGTCCATCCAGGCAGTTGCTAGCTGTGTCCTTAAGACTGTATCAAACTCCTTTCAAAGACTAATCATAGTAGGACAAAGGACAACAGTTTCAGGAGAAACAAGGTGACCTGCAGTGTAAGGTGGTCCTAGACTCAGAATTGTAGCAGAATTTAGGTTGGAAGGGACCTGTGGAGGTACCCCATCCTGTCATCTGCTTAAAGTGAGGCTAAATTCAATGGTAGAGGTGGTTGTTTGGTGCCTTATCTAGCTGAATTTGAAGACCTCCAAGGGTGGAGATCCCTCAGCCTCTCTGGGTCCCTGTTTCAGTGTTTTGCTATCCCACTGTGATTTTTTTTTCTTTTATAACCAAATGGAATTTCCCTTATTGCAACATGAACTAATTGCCTCATCTTCTTTGTCTTACACCTCCAAGAACATCCTTGCTCTGTCTCCTTTGTAGCTCCCCATTAGTGGGGTGTAGGTTCTCCCTTAGCCTCTCTTTGTGAGGTTAAACAAACTCAGCTCTGGGGAGAACTGGTTTGTATTCGTCAATTTCCATCCCACCAGCACCTCCAGCTCCACCTGCTCATCTTTGAGTTTCTTGTGCTGCCTCTGTGTACCTCATCCCACACAGCCCCTTCCAAGTGCACACTAGTCCCTGACCTGACCTTTCCTGCCCAGATGGCTCTATTATATTAAACTAAGTGGTCTATAGTGTTTTAGTGTTATCCACGCTGTCATCTTCCTCTGTACTCTGAGTGATTGCACTCTTGACACCGAGAGTGTCTTCAACAAGTGTTCAAAATGAGCCCAAGCCACTATGGGCTGGTAAATAATGGTCCTAATACAATCTCTGTGATTGAAAAATGACTCTTAGCATTTCTGTACTGCAGATACCATTAAATGGTCATCTGATGCTTAATATATCTTGGAGATATGTACCAAGGGCTCGGTTCTGCCAACCTGCTGTCTTTAGAAAATGCGTTGTCTCCAACGGGATGTACTGGATGGTGGTGCCAAATAGACAGACCTCATTAGCTTCCCACATCCTTCCCAATCAGCAATATGTGTAATGCAGTGGGGAGGTATTTGCCTTGAAAAGCCTTCAGGATTACTGGTGGTTGAATGAATCTTCTTTTCAGGAGGGAACTGTGCAGTATCGCATAGGACAGGGACCTCAGGCCTCAGCGTCAGGTCCTTCTTCTGCCACTCACGTTCTGTGCAACCCTGGGCAAGGGCCAAAATTTCAAACATGTGCTGTAAGTTGGTGACCAGTTTGAGATACCTCAGGCATGATTGTAAAAGATGGTGAGCACCCACAGACCTGCGTCTATCAATAGGAATTCAGCATCTTTTGGAGAACACCAAATAGCAGTTCCTCTTCTTCAGTGAGGAATAACTATAGGAGCAAACAAAAGGAGCCCTGATTTAAGATGGGGCTAAGTAACTGTCTCTTATTGCTGCCACTTCCACCTCTCTCTGAGCCTATCTTAGCATAAAAAAAAAAATCTGTGCTCTTACGCTCCTGCATGTGACAACCCCTTTACACCATATTTATCAGTATGTGTGCACGTATACTTATAAAATGATTTGTTATAGCCTCTATGTGTGATCTCTCCAAAACCAATGCATAATCAAATAAGGTGAAAAATATTCTTATTTTGTGCAGGGTGGTTGTGAACTAATGTAATCCTCTTCTGGAGCCTCTGAGATCTTCCAAGAGTTTCTTTTGTAGAGCCCATTAGTGTTGCAATTCATTATGTACAAGGGTAGCAGTCTGTAGAGGAAATGATTTGGAAAATGGAACGGACTCAGGTCCCAAACTGTTTCTCATATGAAAGACCAGAAATTGTCATTTAAGGAACGCTAGTAGATATGAGCAACACCAGGATCACTCTCATCAATATGCAAGGAAGGAATTTCTCTTCTTACATCTTTCTTGGTACCCAAGGTGACATTAGGCATATTCCCTCTGCCAAGAGAAAAGAACCTTTCAAACTCTATCATCTTTAAAATGCCACTGTCCCTTATAATCCACACAAGCCACCCCCTTCCTCTTTTTCCTATGGCTCAAGAGATAGCTTGTGGCTGCACTAAAAAAATCAGTGCATTTCACGCTATAATTGTTCCACTGTGTCCATGATATTCACAGAGGGAAAAAAAAATCTTTGAGTATCCACTCATCCAAGGGGAAAACATTGGATGCAACTGAACTGCGTGACATTTCTTTTTCTTGGGGAATAGCAGAGAGACCTCAGTACCATTAAGCAATCCCTAATGGACAAAAAGCTAAAGGTAGGGTAATGGCTGTGTTGACATTAACCCATGAAAATTGTTTAATCCTTTTCTTCTGGACTGCTGGTTCTCCTTTAAGAAACCCACTTCTACCACTGCTGTACATTGAGTTTCTTGCAGAAAAAAAACCAAGGATTTAAGGAGTGTGGGGACTGGACTCCAAATCTGATTCACTCTTAGAGAAGTTTGGCTTGGGCAGGGCAGTTTTGGTGTAACCTTTAGAAGATCACAGTGCCTGAGCCTTAGGGCTCTGGCGTGTTTAGTGGTGACTCTTTATGAAGGCAGTGCTTTATGCTATGGAGAACAGTTCATCTGCACTGTCAGTAACAGCAGGGAAAATGATGGAGAGATAACATAACCCTGGGGTGAAGTGAATTAGTGGAAGCATATGAAAAACTAAACAATAGCCAGGCAAGCCTGTAGATACATGCAGCAAACACGCAAAAAGAAACTGAGCTTTTAAGCCATATTTTTTTTGTTATTGTTGCTTTTTTCTGTTTATGGTAGAAATTCAACTACTGCTGGATTTGCACAGTGACTGTGGAAGTGAAAATACTGAATGCCATTCTAGCTACCGTGTGAAAATACGTTTTTTCCCTATTTCTCTCTCCCCAGGGCTCTGGCTGACATCTTAAGGCAGCAGGGACCAATCCCAATAGCACACTGTGAAAGAGAAACTATCTCGGCCATAGATACCTCCCCCAAAGAAAACACCCCAGTCAGGACATCTTCCAAAAACCATTACACCCCTGTGCGCACCGCCAAAAGTAACCCAGGTAAGTGCTGCTTTCCTGCTCGCTCTCTTCAGAGGTGGTTGTACCGCTGCTGTGTTAGAAGTCAGCAGAACATCACACTTTACAAAAGTCGATTTTGTAAACCTAAGATGGCTTTAAAAGGCAATCAGATGGAGCAGAGGAGTGCAAGGATCAGCGGTGATGATTCTTTAAGGTTTTTGCTGAACAGAGTGGCTGTTCTCTCTTGGCATTTTAAAAATTCAGAATCAGTGAGGTATAAATTCAGCTTATACCAAAATGCATGTATTAAGCTTAGAACATTGTGTGTTTCCAACAAAACACACATGCTATAAAGCATAATTGGGCTCTCTGCGCACAGCAGCTGAGAAAGAAATCCACATAATTGGGGCCACCTTATTCGTTCAGGGGAACTATAGGCATGTGCTGAGAGGACAGTGTGAAAGGTGACCTAGAGGGTATCCCAGGAGCTTAAAGACACTGGCCCGAGGTCCTGCGGGATCATTGGCCTGGGAATTGGGACACGCAATTTTTTTTTCCAGCTTCTGCTGGCTGGGTGAATTTGGTCAAATCATTTGACTGCTGCTTGCCTTGATTTCCCCAGTGGCACAAGGATTCCGGCCTCTTAGGGAAAGATACTGTTCTGCTGTATTTAATGCTTCACATATTGCTAATTGTCAAAATGATGTCTCGGTGGTTGCTGACCACCTTCATTAAGTGGGGTGGGGTAGACTTGCCATCGCTTGCCATCTCTCGGTTGCAGCTGGACGTGTGCCTCAAAGATATGCCCTCATTCAGTCACAAGCTGTTCAGCTTCGCATAGAAGTTTGTGGGTGGCATTTCCTGACCCGTGTCACCCGGTGATCAGAGGAGATTTTGCTAGTGGTTCTTGCTGGGGAAGCTTCTGAAAGGAGCTAGCAGAAGCTCAGACTGCTCCACAACTTGCGGGGTTGGGTGTGCTCTGCTCTTTGTGGGAACAGCCCGTGACTGAGGGCAGTGGCTGTTTGGTTTTCATTGCTCCATTGTGGTGACTATTAGAAGGGTTTTGCTGCAATGTGTACCACCCTGCGGAGGCAGGACTAGGTGACTGTGTTCTCTGGAAGCCTCCCCTGCTGCTGGGAACAAAATAATGCCCCCGAGAACTAAGAAGGATTTCTTTGTTCTCCAATTTTCACTTAGAGGCCAGTGAACCCTGTAATTTTGTATGCCAGAGAGTTATACCTGTAAAATTAAATGGGCTGGAGAACGGTACCTGAGGTGAGTTTTCTGGAAGAAGAAGGTGCTTTTGCATATCTAGGGCTTGGGACTGGCTCTTGAGAGGATATGTGATTCTGCCCCGGGACAGAAACACAAGAAATAAGGGTTTATGGCCAGTGAACAGGTATAGGCACCATCAGCGAACAACTCTGACATAAACCTTACGATGAGAAGAATCCCTTTCAGAAGACACCTTGTCTGGTCCTGTTGGCTCCCATTGGTCCGTTAGGGCAGGCAAATCCTGAACGAAGATGCAGAAGTAATTCTTTGCTTGCAGCAGAAGTGACCAGCTGCATACTGGAAGTCTGAGTTGGGTGTCACGCTTGGGCACTGTGAAGTCTGAGAAAAGGCACATGGGAAGGTTTGTGAGGGGAATGTCTAATTGCAGTATTCTTCTCTGGTGTCTGTTGCTAGCTGATGTCTTCAATGGACATTTTTAAGACTTACTGCTGCATTAGTGGAGGCACACAAGGGTGCAAGGACCAGAGCACAGGTATCGTGAGCGGTGCCATAGTACCAACAGTCACAGTGTGACAGCAGCCCGTAAGGAGTCTACTTGGTCCTTGCTGAGGACTGGGAGATGAGATGAGCAAGGCAAAATGCCTGGGAAGGAAAAGGCATGCTGTTAAAGATGATGGTCTGTTCATTCAGCCTCTGCTCGTCTGTGTGTTTGCCATCTCGTGTGAAGGAGAAAAGCCATTACAGTTCAGACAGGGCTCAAACAGGCAGACCACGGGCAACAGGAGCCCACTGAGATATTCACCAACCCAGCTAGACAGGAGGGGGGCTTTACTTCCAGCACAGCCTTCCACAGCCGTTGGCAGCCGTAGGGGTAATGGATCACTTCTGCCTGGGGGCAGCCAGTTGGACCCAGTCTCACGCCGAGCCCGTGCCAAAGCCGGGAAGGGAGAACTTGCTCTTGCAGCTTGCCCAAAAGAACTTGTTCCTGGCTCAGTGGTGTCCGTTATTAACATGTCCTCATATATCATACAAGACAGAAAGCTAATCACTTACAAAAGATCATGAGCTCATAAAACAGCTATAGAGTTAATGTTTTTTATACTGTTTCATTTGCAGAATAGGGCGATGCTCTGTCATAACTATACTCTGTTACTCAGCTAATCTTCAGATTATTGCGGTAATCAGGAAATTGTATAAGTGAATGTGAAAATCTTTTAGGTTGGGAGGAAAGTAGAAGTTGGAGAACAAGAATGGGTTATAGCACGTTAAGCTAGAATAAAGCTGCTAAGCCCCGATATGGAAGTAGAAGAGGAGTCACCATCCATATTTGCTTTTGGAGGGGGTGGGGAAGAAAAGAAATAAGAAGAGGGGAATGAGGGACAGCTGGGGGGAAAAAAGCAGAGGCCGTAGCATGTTGTAGCAGGATCCGGGAAAAGCACTGCTCACTGGTGCTGCAGATTGGCTTAAGAAGACTGCAGCAGGTTTTGCAGCGGGATCTGAAGTATCAGGTCTGCTGGCTGTGGTTTGTCTCAGGACTCTGGAGCGTGAGAGGTTAAGCAACCAGAAAGGACTATAGTTGTTACCTACAGGCTGAGATTGAGTTTTATATTTGTTCTACTTGGAACTTTTGTTTCCAAACTTAAAACTAGAAGGGCGCCCTTACGTCTTGCTAAATAAACCATGGCTTCATTTTTCCATTAGGCTTGCTTGGTGTCAGTGAACAAAATGATTGTGGGTGACAATGGCAAATGGAGGTGGTCTGTGTCTGAGGCAGTAGAGCCCAAACAAAGCGGCGTGCTCAGGTGCTGCTGAGGGCATGCCTGCGGCACTGCTTGCTGGGTGGTGACTGCTGTTTCCTCACGCAGTGTGGAGGGGAGTCCGTCTCCCACCGGCCAACGGCCGCCCTTCCTGCAAGCACTCAGACATCCCTCCAATGGTCACAGCAGGACATCACAGGATGGGAACATACAGCTTCCTCTGGTAGTCCTCCAAGACATGGGCACCATCTCCAGCTACCACAGGTGCCTGAAGGAGAGCTCAAGACCAAGGCAAAGTCCTCTGTGTGTTTGTCCGGGCGCTCCACAGCAGGTGGTTTCAGAGCTCTCTGAGCTCTGCAGTGGGACAGGAGGACCTGGTGTTAGGTTTGGTCTGTACTTCTCTGTTGAGCTTTGAGATGGAAGAACCCAGGTCTAACTAATGCTTATTGAAGGGAAAAAGAGAAGTAGGTCTCTCTGTCCTAGGCATGGGGACAATTGTCATTCTTCAGACAAGGCAGCTGGTTTTCAAGAAGGCTTCAGTCTTCTGCCTTACAACGGCCATATTCCCCAGGTGTTGTAGGAGATGGCTCTTTATCAGAAGCAGAATGCATTTCCCACGCTGCTGAGCTTGAGGGTCCCAAGTGTCTGAAGAGCATCTCTGCAGAGATTATCGCCACTTTTGCTTTCCTCTGAGAATCAAGCTCATGCCCTTTTGGGGTAGTGGGGGACAGTTCATCTCCCATTCCACCCACCTGACATTTCTGTTCAGTGCTTTTACACAGTGCCGCTGTTTTGGTGGTGGTAGGCTCTTTGCCAATAAGAAAAGCTGAAAACTGTGCCTACGGATTGCATGGGTCAGAACGCACCTCTCCAGCTGCGCACCACCCAATTAGTATGAGCTACGGCACTCTCTGTAGACAGGAATGCTGCTCCAGCCCACACAGACCTCTTGTTAGTTCACTGTTTGCTATTGTGAGTAACGGGTAAAATATGATGAATCTGAAATTGCAGGAAATCCATCTCATCTAGCTACCTATTGGCATTTTTGATGTCTCCATCACGGTAGCACCTTTAGGGGTGTTGGAAGGAAAACTCTAGCAACATTTCCCCCGTCTTTTCTCCTTGGCTACATTATCGGTCCTGACATCTCCCGTGAAGGTCAGTGCCACTCATTTCTTCAGTGGATGGTCTGCAAACATAGGCAAGAATGAGGATGGATGGGAGAAAGGTCAATAGTTCCTGCGGGCTTGGAAAACGTCACACATAAGCAGCAATGAGCTCCCATAGAGGAAGGTGTTGCGTTTGGCACAGGAGACGGAGTCTGAGCCAGAGGCAATACTCCTGCAACGTCAACAGCCAACTCGTGTCAGAAAAGATGAGCGCAGCTCCTGCTACAGTGATGCTGATGGACATTAGCATTAGTGGAAAAATTAAGACTAGATTCTCATCTCAGATGACTACCTCCAATACCATCCTTGGATATTTGAAGGACTTCTGAAAGTCAGGTGCAAGGGGTTGGTTTGCTTTCATCCCAAAATGTGGCTGAGCAAAGCACATGCAAGATTCCAACCCCACAGAAACTGTCAGGTGGGAGTTTTCTGGCTGCCTTGATGATAGACGGGTAGCCAGCTCGGGACTAACAGCAATGCGGGGAGCTGCCTCATTACTGTTTTCCAAACTGAGACCAAACCACAAAAGACTCCAAGTAAGAATTAGAAACAGATCTTTGCCTGGTGTAAATCAGTGTTTTACTATCACAGTGGTGGGACATGGGCTTGGTTTGGGTAAATCCTTACGGGTCAGGAAGGCTCATGTCCCAGACTCTCAGCTGGTACAGACCTGTGATGTTCCAGGACAGTGCGTGGTCTGAATTGATCCTTTATTCTCTCAGTCTCGTTCTGGCTCTTCCGCACTGGCTCTTTCTCATACAATTCACTTTGACAGTATTGCTGACCTGTGGGAGAGGGGTGCTCAGGACCATTAGGCTTACGTGGGAAGCTATGTGGGAGGAGTATCTCTCCAAATATGTTCAGGACAAGGATGTCCTTGCTGCTGCTGTGCAATACTTTCAGCAGTGAAGGGTCCCCAGATGTCACCTACTTGAGCATGAGGCAGGTAGGTAAAATCTGTGACTGGAATGACGCGGCTTCTGACTGCCTCCAGGATCAGGAGGATGTAAGAGCAACAAGACTCCTTTTTTTTGTACTTGCTGGAGAAAAGACTCTGGCCTAGTTTTATATTCTTTTGGCCTCTTAATTCTCAGAATATCGAATTGCTTCACCAACAGAATACACTGGTCTGAAACCAGCTCCAGATGTGCCAGCGAAGAGCTGACCACAGGGGTAAACTGAGATGATTTTCCAGTGTGAAAAATCTTCCACTGTTCACCTGAGCTAGGGACGGGGGTACCTGCAGGTGTGAGGAACAGCTTATTGACAGGATTATCACTTCGAACGCAGCAAACAACACAGGCTAGCACTCTGATTAGCCTGATATATCTGGGGAAGGCTTTTAATAAGCCATTTGAGTCAGGATGTTCCAGAGATGTACATATTCAAAGTGCTGTTTTCAGCAGTGCCTTCCACCCAGAGGCATATTCTGAGCTTGTTCTGAATGTGAACAAATGCTGGAGACGCCTTTAATCTTTATGGAAATTGTAGCTAACGTCTCTAGCCAAATATAGGCAAAGCAGTGCGGGGAGAGCTTCCGTCCTGATCATCGCGCAGGGGAGGAGATGGCTGCGCTTGGCACCCCTCTCCCTGTGCTCCGGTGGGCTCGGCACGGGCTCCGGCTGTTTCCTAAAGACCAGGGTGAGCCAGGGCAGTCGGCTCCTCCGGTTGCCTCCAGGTTACATACGCCTTCTCCCCATCCATCCTTCTTCCTCTCCCCTCTCTCCTTTCCCCCAAGCCTCCAGCTGGTCTCTGCTTCAAATTGCTTCCTTTATTCATTCATCGAATTCTCTAGCTTCTCCCCCAAATCCCCAGCAACTATTTGAATTAATTTACCGAGGATCAGCGTAGAAATGTATGTCGAAGGCGTTCAAATTCCCTGCTGCTTCACAGTTTGTGTTGTCATTTACAGCTGTTCGGGGGAATACAAAGCAGGTGTAAAACGATCCCCCGGTCCCTGCAGTAGCATTTTACAGCCCCTGTGCTCCCTTGTAAGAAACTAGTTAAGGTGCAGGCAGGTGAAGAATTAGGGAAACCACTTGGAAAACACCCAGAGAGTTCCAGGAACAGGGTTTTTCTTCCTCCCCTTCTCCTGTTGCCGTTCACTGACATTTGAAAAGAAAGAAACAGGGCCAGCTTTGAAACCTCTAGGATCTGTGGAAGATCAGGCAGTCCAGTGCCACTCCATCTGCGTTTTCCTCCACACACCTCTGTTACCGTAAGCCCCAATGCTTCCCATAGCTTTCCCACCCAGGACATTCCCAAATGAGTTAATGCACTTTCTGAGCAGCCAGAAAATGTCAGATATTTCTGTGTCGAGAACGTTTTGAGGTCAAGAGTTACTCAGTGTCCTGGCATCCAAAATACCATTGCCAAAAGGGAGGACCAGTCCAGCAGAGAGTGGGGAGGGGCGGATTCTGCCTGAATTGGTGCAGGGCAACTGAGAGAGGACACTAGCTGCTATATTCTTTGGTGTGAAGGATCTAGGTTCCTCACTTATTTGGGACTTCATTTAGCCAGTACAGTGTTGGACATCATAGGTGTTCGCTCACTGCTAGTCATACCAGAGCAGCTCCCACCCTCTGTGGCATTGCCAGTCTTCACTTTACAGATGGGGAAATGGAGCACAGAGAGGCTGAGGGCCTTGCTCCAAAAGGTGCTTGGGTTAACATCATCCCTTGACTTAAAAATAAATGCCTAACTTGCAAATATCTATCCCTGAGTAATTTATGCACTTTGGCCAGCTGCTGAGAGAGCAATTTTGCCCTGGGACCAGCACTTTCCCTTCAGGACCTCACCTCTTAGAGGGGATGCTGAGGGATGCTTTGTCCTGCATCATCAAATAGGCACAGACCTGACTATTGCAATCCTAACAACAAGCTTTTACACTTGCATTGGAACGCAAAGAGTTTATCCCAAGTACTTGTAATCCACAAAGCACAAGAGAAGGGATGGGTTGGAAAGTCAGGTGAATGAGCCACAATGCAATGAGCTTAATTGCCCTCATTCAAAACAGATCTTTTCAACTGTTAGATGTTTCTTTGCTTGTCCTTCCTTACTGTCGCTGGACATCCTCCCTCCCTCTTCTGTTGCTGCCAGAGGTTGGGAGCTGGTGCTGTGGGGATGTTCAATCCTGAGCGGCCGTAGGGATTTAAGACATGCTGCCCACTGACACCAACAACCACAGCCGGGGGTCCCCAGTGCCCTCCGGAGCCCGGCAGCCTCCTCCTCCCCGCAGCGAGACCCGGGCTGCACCTACTTCTGCCTCTAGTTATTGATTTATGCCAGTCTCCTGGGTGTTTTACTGAGCTGTAAAGTTTTAGGGTAATCTGTGAAAAAGAACCTTTGGGAAAACTGTGCCCTGCTAACAAGACACATGAGACAACAAAATATCCCCACTGCAAATATATTTACCAGTGAACTTAGTGGAGGATAAAAAGCAACAGCGTTTACGGCAGTTTCTTGTATCTCAAGTCCAGATATCTCACGTGACTGATGTCAAGGTTTCATGCATCAAAACAGCTAACAAGTGACAAATTTGGGAAAAGAAGAAAAAAAAAAAAGAAAAAAAAAAGTCTGAGTGCTACGGGCAAAAAATGGGTAGGTTGGGGGGGGGTGTGTGTATACACATACAAGTACAACACCTTGATACTCACATGAACCACATAGCCACGACAGAGCAGCAACATCCAGAGCTACAGGATAAATATCAGGTGCCTGCTAAAAGTGTTTTGGTGGAATTTAGCATTCATTCGACAGAGTGCAGTCCCAGAGCCACAAGGCCAGGCACGGCAGCGCTTATCGTCCACAGCGATATCTAGAAACTGTAGGTTACTATGGTAACAGCATTTTTTTTTTTAAGAGAGACTAATGCAAGTTGTGAGCAGGAGAGAGGATTAAGCATATAGATTTACTTTGAAACAAAGCCTCACAGTGAAACTCAACCTGCTGAAAACAATACAACAAAACACATGGAGAATGTGGAAATTAATTGAAGCGGACTTTTCTGGCACTGTGCTCCACTGGAGAAGAGGCGTTACTGTGGAAAGCGTGACTGGCTCCCCCCAGCCCAGGTTGCTCCAAGCCCCGTCCAACCTGGCCTTGAACACCTCCAGGGATGGGGCAGCCACAGCTTCTCGGGGCAACCTGCCCCAGAGGATCACCACCCTCACAGTGAAACATTTCTTCCTCATATCTAATCTAAATCTCCCCTCATCCAGTTTGAAGCCATTCCCCCTATCACTACATGCCTTTGTAAAAAGTCTCTCCCCATCTTTCCTGTAGCCCCTTTAGGCACTGGAAGCGGCTGTACGGTCTCCCCGGAGCCTTCTCTTCTCCAGGCTGAACAACCCCAGGTTGTTCGGACGTGTAACCAGCCAGGGCCCTGCACATTGCAGGGGATGGAGTGGCTGTGGGCATGTGCTGCAACATGCTGGGTGATGCCCCGGATCGCATCGTGCAGCAGCATCAGCTGCCTGTGCCCCACATTGCTGCACATGCAAAGAAGCAGGAGCACATGGTCCTCCTTCCCAGAACTGGGCTTCGATTTTTGTAACATTTGCTGGGCTTAAGAGCAAATCCCGGGGCTGATGGGGCTGTGAGGTCCTGGGAAGTGGGACTGATGGGTGCAGGAGTGTTACAGTACCACTGACCAGGAGCAGCGAGAAGGAGTTACTGGAGGCTGGAGACTCTGTGTGTGTAGGAGGTCCAACCTGATACATTTGGATGCTTTCCCAATTCCTGAATCTGTACAGCTGGATTGGGAATGGCAAAGAAATACTGTTCTCAAAACATATAAAAGCAGAGATGGAAACAGTTTTGGAGTGTAATACCTAAGGGGGGAGGCCAGTTAATGTCCTTGTCCTGTGTTGCTCATGCTACAAAGTCTGTGTTGTGGGTGACAGGAAGGAAAGATGTTTAAGCCAGGTAGTTCCCCTCACTCTGTGCTCTGTCCTCCTCCTCCAAATCTGGGAAAGGATCAGGAGCAGAGGGCCCTTGGAGCTGGTATCTGGCACAGGTATTACGGAGAATCTGGAGAGCCGTGAGAAAGGGCAGGACTGGGAGATACTCCTTTCCCTGGAGACCACTGCGTGTCTGAGCTGAAGTTGTCGTGCCACCTCAGCACTCACTATCTGCCCAGGCAGTAGTGGGAGCTGAGATGGCATGACAACAAGAGGGAGCACCTGGGAAACAAGGAGGGGGTCAACACAGAGCTCAGCTCCAGCCCAGCAATGGGAGGGCAGCAAGTCACCTGGGGCTTGAGGATGCAGTAGGCAAGGGGAGTCGTGGTCCTGCTTAGGTTTTGATTTGAGCCCTGACCTGTTTCTTGATTTCAATCTGCAAGCTTGCCCACTGTTCCTCTCCAGCTCCAGGTTCACGGGCAGTTGAGTTACCCTGATGGCTCTTCTGCCACTGAGGCAGAGGTCTCAATCCTCTTCTCCTTACATCCTCCCTCTGCGCCGACTCTGGTGCTGTCACATCCTTCCATCAGCTGGTTTAACTCATTAACCCAGCAAAGTCAGCTCAGGAGGAGGCCATTCAACATATGGTGAAATGTAGGAGTGCAGTCAGGAGTGGGGCTGAGAGGGATCGCCCTGTTTAGGCAGTGCTGCATTTGTAACCACTGAGCTATGTCCCGTGTCACCATGGTCTTGAGGAGGAGGTTTAGAGGTTGCCTGTGCACAAGCATGCAGGAGACCATGGGCTTAGCTGTTCTGGGAACTCGATGACCAACAGGGATTGACTATCAGCACCTTCAAAGCTACATGTGCCTTGAGATTAAGGGGGCTGAGGTTCAGGCCAGCAGGTTTGGGTGTTTCCAGAAGTTAAAGTTGACACCATGGTGGCATTTTACTATCAAAACAATTCTGCCTGCAGTTAGGGTATTTTAGTTCTAAGCTACTCAGGAGTTTCCTTGGGGAAAAAACCAACTAAGCCCACCGTCTAACCAGCTGTTATGTCCTGTACCACCCTGCAGCTCCCCTGGGCACTGTGGAAGGGTAAAATCGTTTTTGTAGCAGGTTTACTTCTCCCTGTTTGCCTCTGTGTCTTGCTAGATCAATTATTGTTTGTAAAATGCATTAGATCTTCAGATGAAAGGCAGAAACACAATGTTTTCTTCCATTAATCAGAGCAGTTTACAGAAAACATCAATTTAAAATGTTAAAGCCAATTTGCAACTGGTATTGACAACAATTAAATTGGCCTCCACAAAGTACTGCAACTTGTTGCTTTTGACACTGTGAAGAATGAAATCTTTATAAAGACATTCTACATGTTGAGCTTCCCCCATTTCAAGATTGCTGATCCTATCACACTCTATGGAAGTGTAAACAGAGGTGAGGAGCTGGAGGCAATACTCCATTAAGAGTGTGCCATAATCAGTAAACTTTCCCTCCCCTCTTGTTGGACCCCTGCCCAAATACTGAAACTCAATCTATGCTCTGCTTTCATCAGCTTCCTTTCTTTGCTGCCCAGTTGACTTTGCTGACTTTAGAATTATGCAAAAATGTACCGAAACAAATGTTCACTTTATTCCTGGCATTATCACCAGAGGCCGTGAACCCCATAGATGACCACTGGCCACAGCCTCCATGAAGAGCAGCAGCACGCAGGCCCTACAAAGCTATAAGTAACTCTTGCAACCTTGTCAGGGAAAACTACCAGCTCAGCTTACAGACGTGTGAGAATAAAGCTGATACTGGGGAAGTCATGGTTAACTTCTTATAAATCGGTCCTTGGGTATGTAATGGATAGCTCATCTGACATCCGGATGTGTAGCTTTTGACATCCAGATGTGTAGCCCTGCAAGACCCTGGCTAGGAGAAGTGGGAGCATCACCAGCAGAAGACATTGCTCAAGTCTCTGAAAACCTGGTTGATTAGTGTTTTGTTTCAGGCATTTAAATCCTAAAAGGCTTCACAAGTTGTCTCTTATTGTCCTGTCTCAAGCTCTGCTCGGCCAGAGCAAAGGGACAAGGCAGACTCTGCAGGGCTGCCTTCCCATTTCTTTCAGCACTGTTTCTCTGCACAAGCAGGTTGGCTTCTCTTTCACAATGCTCGCATCTCCAGGGTATTCCCACCTTCTGGGTGTTTTCTGGTGGCTTTCAGCAAGAGATTATTTCTAGATGGAAAGATGCCAGCGAGGTTTGGCTCACGTTGAAGATCTCATGACAACTTTTATCATTGGCTGCAAGCAGCTTTTATCTTCAGTGCAGTCCCTGTTCCTTCTGGCATGCCAACCATGTGTGCGTAGCCTGGGAATTTAGTGGGTCTTGCCTCACTTCCTCTTCTCTGAAGCTTTATTACTCGTCTTACTTGTTGCAGGTACCTGAAAAGACTCCCATGTGGCTATTTATATGAGCGTACCTAAGAGGGAGTAATGCCCTCCTCCATAAAAGGACAAATCTAACTACTCTTTCCGTTTGATTTAAAATATTTGAGGAGGAAGGAAAAGGGAGTACATCTGTCACAATCTCACTTACAATCAGGGAAGTTAATGGAAAGATTCCTTCTGACTCTCCTGGGCTTTAGACAAGGCTCTGTACTGCAACATTAGCAAATAATGGAGTTCACATCTCATCAAATCCTTCTCAGGAAAATAATTCTAATATATGTGGATGGCCTTTTGCAGCTCTCTCCCCAAACCTGTCCCTGCTTTGTCAGCTGTGCCAACACTTCTATCCTCTAGTGTTAAATCACTTCTGTGGGTAACTGTTGCTCTCTGAAACAAACCCCACGCAAGGCGTTTGATTGCTGCCAGTCACAGGGCACTGCCTCAAGGCTCGGAATGACCCCTCCGAAAAGGCAGTAAGATAAATATTAGTTCTCGGATCTGTGACTTTCTACCCAATGTCTCCCAACTGCAGAAACGCAGCCTCTGTGGCACTTCCTTTCATTCACCTCTCCCTATCTTGGATCCACGGCTTCTCCTACCAAGAAGGTGTTTCCCAGCAAGCTCCATGGACAGGGTGCAGTTCTGCTGTCTTCATCATGCTTGCCAGAGGGACCTGAAATCCCAGTCGTCCCCGGAGCAGTGTGCCGCATCCCTGTACTGCTCACATAGGCAGCCTGCACTCAAAATTCTGGTACCTATATATCCCATCTTCCTTGCAGCAAGCAGTGTTATGGCCCTTATAGGAAGGGTCTTTGGGGAATTCTGCAAGGATTTAGTCTTTGTGATGACTGGAGGATACAAGAAAGGTGTGGCGATGTGTCCGTGCTGTCGGTTAAGTGCAGCATTAAGCAAACTGAAGTGCTGCAGGCTGCCTGAGATCACAGTCAGTGAGTGTGGCATCCAGGTTGCACAGCTCAGCAGAACAAGTTTTTCTATTAAATCTTACTTAAATATTAATATATGCAGTGATCAGGAAGCAGGGCAGTGGAGGGGAAGTTGAAAGGGCTCTTGATGTGCAGCATACACTCAGGTGGCTCCAACTACCTCCATCTCTGAAGTATCTGAGATCTGACTGCTCTGAAGTATCTATCTCTGACTGCTGCCTTGGAGTTGGTCATTGTGGATCTCAGAGGTTCTTATTCCAAGTGTCCAGGTTTCTGACTGCCCTTATTGCATCACTTCAGTGCCTGGCACTGGCAGAACCAGACAGAACAGAGTTAGCTGATGTCCTCTCTCTTCTGAAGCTACTTGCTATGTGGGGGTTGTCCTCCTTGATGAGCATCTAAGAGGTACAGGAATGACCCCATAGGACTTCAGGTGTGACATGGCTGGAGATGCTAGGGTGGAAGAGGAGCCTCCCTGTCACACCTACCTTACAGTCCTTTTGGTTTTGTCCTTGGTTCCTCGGCTGTGGCAGAGAGCAGCACTAGGAGCTGGACTAATGACTCCACTTACCTCCCCACTTGCTTCCACTCTCCACTTGCCTAACATGGTTCTGAATGGGCTTGTCCATCAAAGGATTCAGGTGGATAAGTATGAGTTCTGATCAATGCTTTCTGTTCTCATGACTTGTGGGTGGGAGAGTTGTAGTGAAGGGTTAGACAAGTTGCCATGAGTTATTCTTATACCATCTGACATGCAAGAGAGTGATTGTAGAGCTCTATGGCTGTCACTTGACATGGGAGATCACCCTGTCCTTCAGGTGAGTGTCAGAACCCATGACAGTACCTTGTACCAGCCCTGAGAAGGTGACACCAACTCTCAAAGCCTCTGCAGATAGCCTGCAGACCCTGTGAGGCTTTGCCCACAGGTAGTTGGCAGGTGCTGAAGCTGGGTTGCTTCTGTCTGAGCAGGGCAATAAGTTCTTGACTGAGAAAAAAGAAGACAGCACTGTCTGCCCGTGGCTGGAAAAGGCAGACAGTTGCCCCCCAGACTAAGTCCTGTGGCTCTGTAGCCCCTGGCATGGCTGGTGGGGCTGGTCTGTGCAGAGCCAGGCTGTGAAACTCCCTGCTGCTTTTGTCTCGAGATACAGGGAAAGGCAGCAGCAAAGCAGCCCTCAAGTGTCTTCTACAAATATAGGTGCAACTTCCAAACCAAAGAGCAGTTGCTCCTCCAAGGATCCCAGACTTTTTTTATGAGGCAAAGAGTCACACATCTAAAATAGGGAGAAACCTTGATTTTGAAGAATATCATGGGAGATTTGTCCCAGCCAAGACCTTTGGTTTGGTCTGGTTTGACAGTTCTAGCCTCAAGATTTGAAGAAATTCGAGGTTCACCAGCATTTTGATTCTGAGCCCTTTAGTCCATTGATGTCCCAGACCGTCTCCCTAATTTATCCTTCTTTTTGTTCTCTGAAGTCAAGTTACACCTATATTCTATCTGAAGTCTTTTTGGAAGGTCTGCATTACACAGCCAAGCCCCAGTCCGAGACCACATAACCTGCGGTGGGCCTCCTGACCGATGGAGAAAGGCGTCAGCTGTTGCATCCAGAAATAACCGGGCTTTCCTATTAGCGGTGGTATTATTTCTCTGGTCTGGAGGTGGGAGTTAAACTGTCCCACATTGACGCACTTCTCAGTCGTATATGACTGAGAACGTTACAGAGATTTCTATTGAAACCTGTGTCCCACTGTGCAGGTTTGCAGCACACTCCAGGTCCTATGGTAACCTCCTTTCTAACACCTTCCCTGTAACTGTTTCACCAATGGATTTTGAGCAGATTTTTTCTTTTTATTTTAAATCCAGGCTAGTGTTTTTTATTAATTTGAGCAGATTTTGTCCTACCCCGGTTGTCAAACTGAATTTTCCCTCCCCACTTGGCACTCAGTGCCACTTACACCCTTCTTTCTGCCTCTTCTGAAGAGCAGACAGCTTTTTGTGCCTCATTTCCCAGCTGTGCCACTGCTGCAGACTGCCTGGTACCCCTGCAGTGTCCAGTCATACACCCCATACAAGAATTCAAGTTGTAGCTGAGATTCCTGGCAAAACCATTTCTGTCAGTCACTCCTGACTGTACCCCATGGCTTTTCGGCCCTGGCAAACTTCTAATAGTGCTTATCAAACCAAGTCTCTTCCACATGCCTCTTCAGCCCCTTTTTGTGCGTTCTACGTTTCACTGCTACTTCCTTATGTTCTGTTGTGTCAGCTCCTCTGCCTGTCTGTCTCTGTTTCTCTAAATATATTTTGGATAGATGAAATGTGAAAAATCAACATTTTGAGCAGGATCCCCAGAATCTTCAGCCAGGATGTCGTGGGGGTGAGCACCATGCTGAGTATTCAGCAGGTTCAGGGTCAATATGACTGGAGAGCAAGGACTACAAGTGCCTGAGGCAGCGCAATAGGTGGACACCCGTACCAGGGGCCAGCATGGCTGCTCTTGAGGAGTGAGCAACTGAGAAAATGACCAGGGCCCTCCTCCTTTCAATTTGTGTAATTTAATCACCAGAAGAGCATGGGTTCTGCCCTGTAGATCTAGTTCTTTTTTTGTAGGAGAACCTGATGATTGTGAGACATTTGGTCCAACCATGCTTGGACTCCTCTAATGTTCATGACCTCAATTTGAAGAGCCGCTTTCCTGTTCTTGGCGCTAAGGGAGATCCCATGGCAGCTTGGGGAGTGCTGGCTTCTTTGCCGAAGTACAAATGTTCCTTTTTGAACTCCTGTTCTTGCCTTTCTGCTGCCATACTGTGCACACGTGTCCACCTGTGGCCAGGCTCACGGCATACGTGGTTCTTCAGGAGCTGACAGACCCCGACTGCCCCACCGCTCGGGTGGGATTTAGTTCTGCTTGCACAGCCGTGGCCCCAGCATTGTATTAAGTTGCAGGGTGACACCTATGAACATCAGTTTAACATAATTGTCAGAATGATACTTGGTGGAGCTAATGAAATATTTACCTTTGAGCAGCTGTAAGATCATTAATGTTTCACTGTCTGCTGCCAGCCAGCCCTTTCCTGATTTACGTTCTTGAATTGTTTATGAGGCTAATTGCACGGCCCTTCATAAATCAGGGACTCGGGCTTTTATAGGGCACTTTCAATTAGCAAAAACCCTCTGCCCTGCTGGTGAGGGCATCCGTGGCAAGGAACCAGGTGGCACAAACACCAACCTTCCATGAGCCCTCCCAGATTCCCTCCACCTCACCCCCCAGTGTGTACAGGGGTCTCTGGTGACTCCCTGATGCATGGCAGAGGCTCAGAGCACTGTGGCACCGACATCGTGCTGTGGCCAAGCTCACAAGCTGCTTGGAGACACTGCCTGCATTCAAAGGGCGGCCCCTTTCATGCTAGCACCGACGTCTTGGCACCTCTGGTACTGGCACGTACATGTCCAACTGAGGGATGCTGGCTTAGCTCAGGGGTAGGCAGGAGACACGGGTTAAAGTCCAGACATGACCATGCCTTTGGAGAAAGGGAATCATACCCAAGACAAGGATAAAGTGGGAAGGGAGGGCGGGTGTTCCTCTCAAAGGAGTGTCCGTGTGCTTTCCAGCAGTGCATTAAAGACCACAGCTAACTTCAGTTTGGGCCTCTCCCAGGACATTGCATGTGCAATGAAATCATAGAATCATAGAATGGTTTGTGTTGGAAGGGACCTTAAAGATCATCCAGGTCCAACACCCCTGCCATGGGCAGGGACACTTCCCACTAGAGGTCTGGCTTTGATAGCTTTGGGGATTGTTTTTTCTTTTTCTCTTGGTTTGCTGTTGGTGAATTATGTCAATTCCTGTACTACAGCTAAAGAAATGGATTTTTAAAAAATCAAATTCCTTCCTATCAGAGGTGCAGAGGCTCAAATCTGTAATTGCCCTTAGTTTTTGGGACAACACTAAGCTTGAGGGAGCTTTCTCTCCCAGACAAGTGTTGTGTGCGCTTCAGGAATCTCCCCTGTGCTAGATGAAAGGAGATTTTGCAACAGAAAAATGTTATCTTTTTTCTTGTGCAATCAGATGTCTTGATCTAAAGGAGAGAATTTTTTTAGGCAGAGATTGCTACAAAATTAGAGCAATGTATATTTTCAAAGTATGAGGGTGCTCAAGGAAGGAAAAAACACTGACTTTTTAATGTTCGCACTGTTAATGTCTGTAGTGGCGAGGGACGGGAGATTGCCACGGACAGTGTAGGGGCTGTTGCTGATGATCCCCCTAAAACTGAAGAATCAGTGAAGTTTTGTGTAAAATCTTATCGATGAAATGGTAAAAAGTAACCCAGACTAGACAATATTAACTTAGGGATTTTAAAGGAGAGCTGCTGAGTTCAGTCTAACCATTTAACCATCCTTTGTGCCAGGCGAGTGGAAGGTGGCAAGCGCAATGCTTGTCTTCAGAAAGGCTCTAGAGATGATGCTGGGAATGTGAAAGACGAGCTGGTAGAGCAGGTGCACTGCGAGGGATTACAATAAAGCGAGGTAGAAGAGTCAAGATGGCTTTTGTGAACGGAGAGTGCGCATTACGCATCTGCTGGTGCTCCGTGAAGGAACTGACTGACGTGTGGATGGAAGCAGTTCTGTCAAGACAGTGCAGTCATTTTTCTTTGGAAATTGTCAGTGAGGTCTTTCATCAACAGTGCTTGAGAATACCGTGGGATAAGAGGAAAGGTCTTCTCAAGAATTAGTAACAGATTAAATGACAGAAAGCAATGGACAAGGACAAACAGTCAGGTTTTGCACTGCGTGAATGATTAGAGTCCTAGAAGATCTGCTCTGGGACATGTACTGCTCAGTGTATTTTTGAATGATCTAGAAAAGATTTACAGTGAGGCGACAAAAGGTTGTATGCGGTGTGGAATTACTCTCAAATATTTGAACTCTCAAATCTGAGGCTGACAGCGGGGACTTAACTGTATGAAGATAATAATCTGGTGAAAAGATTTCCAACATCAGCGAGAGGGAGGCCAGCAAGGTGTTCATTGGCCAGGGAGCTGTCTGGGGATACTGAACACCAACGTGGGGGTTTAGATCTCATCTTTGTATTTAGTTGTTTAAAATACGAAGTCTTGGAGAAAATCTATTCTGTGCTTGCAAAGTTTCGGACCATCCGAGTCTCTGACTGATCTCACCTTTCCAAGAATCCAGGACAGCTTCTATCAACCAGGTTTCCTTTCAGACCTCTGGGTTCCGGAGCTGTTATTCAGGTCCATTCAGAGACTAAGGGCATCTCCTTAAAAGCAATATGCTCCTGGAAGACCGAGCGACAAGGAGCGCTGTGGGAATCAGGGCTGTGCCGGGCAGAGTCCTCCTAGGAGGTGTGTGTCGCAGCATCCCCAGTGCATACAGCACCCAAAAGGGCAGCCTGGGTTAGACTATTTGCACTTCAAACATGCCTTGGACCACAGCCCTGTCACCCCCAGGCCCCCCCAATGGTCCTTCAAGGCAGCCAGCTCTGCAGATGCTCAGGGAAGCAGCTCCCGCTTATAAGGCACATTGCTCTCCTTGACCTATTTGCTCATTACCTCCACAAATGTGATTTTGATTAAGGAATTTTCCTAAGTAATTACTCTGGCATTAGTAATTCAGCCAAACAGAAAATAGTCCAAAAAGCAACGTGGCATGGTACCTGCTCCGAGGGCCGGCTCGCTGCCTGCCAGCGGGCTGTCGGGGAGGGAGAGCGAGCGCCAGCGCTGCGGGGCAGAGGGACATCGCTTCCTCCTGCCCACGGGGGCACGGGGTCCTCCAGGTCAGGTACCAGGTCTGCGCGGAGCTTCTGCTACTCCCCGCCGTGCTGCCCTGGAGTTCGGGAGAGGTTCTGACACCATCTGCAGATTCACGGGTTAAAACCGCTCTTGCTGCCAGCTGCTTGTTAAAATTAAAACGCCTGCTGAGCTCTTGTTTCGAGCAGCGGGAGAGGAAGATAATACACCCCTTGCAAAGAACAGGCTAAATGCACGATTCAGTGGTGGCAGTGGCACACCCCAGCCTGGATCACAAGGGACAGAGTCACGCGTGTCACGTCCCCACCGATCCCCCTGCCCAGGGGCAGAGCGCATCGCACAGACGGAGCTGCTGAAACACAGCCTGGCTCAGAGAGCTGCTAAAGCAGCCCCCCTGTTTACGAGCTGACCTCAGCATCCTTCCACTTATGGCATTGCGATGATTTTACTGAGCCCCCACATACTTTCTTGTTAGGAGTTTGCTACTGAGGAACTTGGACAGAGTTTTTCCTGACAGGAGGACACCAAAATCATGTGCAAATCTGGCCCAGGACTAGAAAAAGACAGGCTCAGAGTGACTCAGCCCGAGAAAATCGTGTCCCCGAGTAAAACCACTTGAAAAAGGGGCCAAAGCTGAGCTCACTTTCACTCAAGAAAGGCAGAAAAATAATGGTGTCACCTTTAAGATCAAAGCGACTGGCTGAATTCCTCTCTGTGAGAGTAACTACCTAGTAAACAAAGCCAGCACTCACTTTCTGCAAGCATCTGCCTTAGCCTTCAGCAGCTTTCTAATGCGGTTCTGGGGGAGCGCTGCCAAACACAAAGGGACTCTTTCCAAGGCTTCGACAGTGAAAATATAAATATCCCTCTTGTTAATCTTGGGTGCCATAATCCATCAGTGGCTGTCTTGTGCAATTTAGCTCCAGGACATCTCCTGACAGCATGGGCAGTAAAGCATTCCCGTGCGAATGTAAAAGAGGCAGGTGCTGGGGCATTTTTTTCAGCTGCCCATTAAGCTGAACAGAGGGATGCAGTGGTGGTGGGATGGTCTGGGTGTGTGGACCCATCCAGGAGAGAGAAGCTACCTGGTGCCGTCACTGCTGTGGCTGGTCATGTGTGATCAGAGGTGCAAATAGTGAAGGACACAGTACACAAAGAGCTGTAGGGCATGCACAGCTCTGCCCAGCATGGCCTGATGGCTGGGCACAGTGGTCCCAAAAAGGGTCGGTCATGAAAGTGGAGCCTGGCTTACCCTGTACAGCTGTGCCACATGTTCTCCTCAAGTAAATCCTGCAGGAGATTCATTTAACACTGCACTGAGTGGCTTTAAATTGTGATACCACTCTCATGGAGTTTGGTATCACATGGGGCAGGCTGGCATATCCCGCTGCATTGCAAAGGGCGGAGATCCTAACAGGCCAGAGGGAAAGGGACTCCACCGTGCAGGAAGAGGGCTTGCAGTGAAGAGCTTGCTTGCTTGAAGCAAAGGCAAAGCTGTGCTGTTGCTCACAGCAACTCATGAACTTGGGCTTATGACAGTGAGGGTATAGACCACCACCTCCTCTGAGACCTGCAGGGATCTCGGAGCTGAAATTTGGTGCTGAAATCCCATGTTCCCACTTGACTTAATGGATGTGAGCCCTTCTAAGTTCATACTCTAGGGCTGCAGCTCAGGAAGGACAAGAGAGAGGCAAAGACGTAAGAGCTGTGTCATGTCAGTCCTCCTGAAAGAGCTTTTAGATCTCTGGAGGAACAGCACCTATGATACCTTAAGATAAGTCAGGAGCCGTAGGGTGCCTGTCCTTCAACAGGCAGACATTGATACCTGTCCTTGGCATCAGCTGTATAAGGCTCAGCACATTGGTCCTTCACAGCCAGGCAGGACATCTCCCAGGCTTTGCCTCCTCCACACACCCCTGAAGTGCTGGACTCCTCCAGTTGTCTACACGTCCTGATTTACTAGTATAGTATTTTGTTATTGTAGTAGAAGACACTGGACTGTCAGTTCTCTCCAGCCTCTTCATTCAGCACCAGCATACATTAAAACACCTCCAGGAAGCTTTCCCAGTCCTTTCTCTTCTTCTCAGTAGCCTTTTAACTTACACTTCTTTTCCTCTTCCTTATTCACTAAAATTTTATTGATAACATCACTCTTGTCTTTTAGGCTTGCTTGTAGACCTTTGTTCCCTTTGTTTCTGTTCAGCCATTTCCAGCCCAATCTGGACTGCTCTACTTTCACCTCTAAACCCCATTGGAGCAACTAACGTCAAGCATGAAATGCATACGAGACGTCGGTGTTACACTCAGCCTATTAAACTTGAGATCTCAAGTGGGTTACCAGCTCTCCATTGGGATACACACTGCACATTCACATTAGCAATTAAAATACACGGCAGGCCTGGCAGCAAGTTGCTTTGTGAAAACCACCTCCCACACTTGTGGAGTGGGGGATTCCTCAGGGAACTCTGCTTCGGGATCCTGGTTGGATCCCACTGCTAGAAAGCATCTCAGCTACTGCAGTCTGTACAGTGTGTCAGGGCACAGATCTTCTGTGGCCACCCATTGCTTGTCAGTACAAGCTCTCACAATAAAAGGTGGAGCTTGCCAAGCAGTCCAAGCCCAGGAATTCAGGAAAGCGTGAAAATATAATCAGTTAATAATCCATAAAAGAATCTCTGATAATCATGCAGGACCAGCATCCCTGTTATTCCAAAGCCATTTTTAAAGCAGTAATGACTTTCCCTCCAGAACAACCCTCCCTTGCTTTTAAGTGATATTTTTAGTGTGTTTCAAAGTACTTAATGACGGAGAGAATCAACATCCACAATTTATGGGGAAAATGAGTCAGAAGGAGGTATGAAGCATTTCCCCAAAGTCAACTAGCCCTCATGGAGTCAAGCCAGAAACAGTAGCCGGTTCTTCTGAGTCCTGGTGTTGATCTCAGTCTTCTAGGAGACTCAGTGTTCAGAAGCAGCATGCTTAACTCGCTGCTTGGATCCAGTGTTTGTGTAGGTATTTTGCGTTATGTATATTGCAGATGGATGAGTGTTTGAGTGGACAGGGTACTGAATGCTGCTCGGGTCAACTTCCTTCAAATAAGAGTTAGTCTTCTGGTCCCTATGAAACATCAATAGCTTTGGTAGAGGAAGTGGGGAGGTGTGCCATGGAGGGGCCATCACTGAACTCTGAGTTTAGGCAATGCCAGCAGGAGGCACTTGATGCTCAAGGAACTCCACCATTACACGAGCAATGAGTTTATTAGAAATATGCACTAGCAGTTGCCTGCTGAGTTGGAAGCAAGGACAAGGTCAAGGACAACTGCTGATCAGGACAAACAGGGATGGGAAGATGTGAAAAGACAACTAGGGGTATTCCCAGAAGGTCCCCAAAGGTAACCTACACAGGAAAATGAGTGGGTGATAAGATCCCTGATGCTTTTGAATATCTAAGCTTGATGTCCCCTCTCAAACTGATTTAAGAAAGGATCTAGACACTTCAGCACTTCTATAAATTTCAACAGGCATCTAGCTACATCTTTAGGCACATGAAGTACCTACAAGAGCTTTTCCCAGTCTTCCCTAATGTCAGCACGATTTGCCTCTTAAGTACTGACTTTTCTTTCTTAATTGGAGCTCTGTTTGAGATGAGAGTTTTTGAAGTTGTTGTTCCTAAGTTCTTTGCTTCCAAATGAAAGCAGAAACCATAAATGACTACATTTAAGTGTGTGAAACAGAACAACTTGCATCCTTAAGACTGTCGATTCCATATACCCATTTATTTTCTTACAATTACGAACAGAGCACATCATAAATATTTATAAGGAAGCTCCCGAAGCCCAGCTGAGAAAATAAGTATTATCACCATTTACCAGTTGTCAAAGTGAAGCAAGGCAGAGACACGACTTGTCCAAAGAGACCAAGCAGGCTGACATCACAACCAAGTCCCTGCTGTCAGCTTTCCTTCCATCACAGCCATCACTGCTGCACCCCCTTCCATCATACATTTAGCAGTCCCTTCACCCACTGTGCTCACGTGGGTGAACAAACACTTTCTTCATAACACTGACTTTAAACTTCCCACTTGTAGGAAAAGTTTGAAGTATCCTGGATTTCATGGCAAACCAGGATGGGGAGCATTTCGGTTATGTTTCTTCTAGCCAGCTGAGGAAAATGAATAAAGTTCTCCTAACCAGGTCTTGGAGCAGCTGACAGCCATCAAATCCCCATGGTGCTTGGGTCATCAGACAAAGGTTGAGAGCTGCCTCTCACCTCCAGAGACTCTCACGTCCAAGAACCTCCTCTTAGACAGCCAATTTCAGAGCTCTAAGTCTGAACAGGTCATGGGGGCTCCTGGTGAAGTGGAGGGAAGTACGCAACCTTGGAAATGGTTTCATCTGAGCTACCTTGAAACAAAGATGTTAATTTCTTTTTTATTGAATATAGAAAGGAGTGGCCAGGTGTAGACTTAGATGTCTTGATGGCAAACAGGGCAAATGAATGCCTTCTGTACCAGACTCAACCTTATTTATCTGACACCAAATGTAATGGGAGGTTTAACTCTTGAGCTAAGAGTGCTGAGCTGAGCACTTCCCTGCTCCCTCCGGTGCCAGCCACTCCGAGGCATCACGTAACGCGGCCTACAAGAGGCTCCAGGTAGCATGGCATACCTGCTTTTGCACCACTCTTCCGGAGTTACACCGTGACCTGAAAGCATCCCAGCTTCTTGCCATCCAACTATTCCTATTCAACTCAACCTGATCCTTGTCTCCAGCTCAGAAGAACAAAGGGCACCTCTCACGAGGTACCCCCTACTTGGTACCTTCCACCAGTTCATCTCTGGTGGTCAGCAGTGCAGGCACTGCTGTAGTGTGTAGCAACAGGGAAAATCCCTGAGCCAGACAGCCCGGGCACGGTCGGGGAGTGGGGCGATGCAGCTGGGCTTCTCTCACAAGGCACAGCAGGCTGTGCAAGGAGGGCTTTCCACCCAGGCACATCTGGAGTTTCTAGTAGCAAATTCGTTTTACCAGAGGCACCCACAGCAGCTGGCATCTGTCAAGCTATGGCGTTCATTTGGAAATGATAAACCGTTCCTGCTTTCCTCGAGGGCTAGATCTTCAGCATACAGATGGCTGGTCAGAGTGCTCGCTTGCCTCATGGATAGTCCCTTCAGAGCTGGGTTAGATTACTCATCACAGCAGGTGACATTAGACTGCAGAGGCAAGACCTGGGCAAGGTTTTATAGTTTGCCCTTTTTCAATGCTTGGGTTGCAGTGTGAGCATCACATCCAAATGCAATGGAAACTGTGACTCTTCCTTCAGGATGACATTTTGGGATCCTTTGGAAATTGTCAGGTGTCTTTCTGGACTTCAGAAGAGAATTGTGTGGAATATTGAGCAGCACGAACGATAGCACAGAAGATCCAGAGGCAGACGATGTGACTCAATCAGTGTTCACATTATCACAGGTGTGAGGAGCCCGTGGAGTTCAGTGTCTCAGCTTCATAGAGAGCTGAAAGAAATAACTCCTGCAAACAGAGCTGATCCTGCTTGTGAAACTGAGAGAAATGCAGCGCCAGAATGGACTGCTAGAAGAAACTGCCAGCATCTTGTAACAGTCTGTTGTTTCTTAAAGACAGAAGGAAAAATGTTCACTGTGAGTTTAAGAGTTTTGGTCCAAACACCTGTCCTAAATGCAAAGTGGTGCAGGCCTACCACGGGCTTTACAAAAGCCCAATGCATTAGACATGGACATTGAATTGCTTGACTCCTGGAAAAATACATCTCGTCTTGCTCCTACCAGCATAAAAAAAGAAACCTCTGGCAGCCTGATATTCTGATGGACCAAAACCACTTCCACAGCCACAAAGCTCAGGATAAGAATGGGAAACTTTGTGGTTTGGTGTGTGACACTTCCCATAACCTGTCACCTCTGCCCAGTTCTGTTAATGATGCACCTCTCACATCTGTGAGCTGTAAGATGTCCCTTTCCCGTGCCCTGTTCCCTTTAGGAACTGCCCAGGGCAGTCTGTCACCTGGTATGAGTGGACAGAGGTGCTCCTGTTAGGGGGTTTTGGTTAAATTACACCCACGTCCTTCATCTCTTCTTCGCCTTTCTCCTTTCTCATGTCCCTCCTATCTCTCTCCATGCCCTCCGTTCTGTCTTTCCAACTACTCCCTGGTCATACGTTAGACCGGGGAGGGGGGAATCATCCAGAGCTGCTCTTTGATCTGCTGAGATCAAGTCTGAAAAGTCAGTGAAACTCCCTGACATTTTTTATGATCTAGGTCTGAAATTGAGAAGAGAAAGGGGGAAGAGAGGAGTTAGGAGAGACCCGAACGGAAATCCCAGGTCTCAGTACAGACCAGAGGGCACCACAGTGCCGTCCCCACCAGACTGGCAGTGACATTGGAGGAACCCCACCAGCACCAGTAATTTACCTCTCCAGCTGCATCCAGCTCTCCTCATTGGGTCCATGTCATTCAGGGTTCATTGACGGTCTTGAAATTAAGAGATGCCTGGAATCAGAGCACCCAGAGTGCCCAAGGGGCGCGAGAAGCTTTGTCCCTGGCAAGGGAAATTTTTTTCATTAGTGTATCTGAACAGCACACTTTGTTACTGGCTGGTTTTCATCAAAGGGCTCGGGCTCCCCAGGGACTCATTCACTTCTCCCTGCAGTAGCAGGGGTGGAGAGCACGCTGGGGTGGAGTCATCGCCGCACAGCGCGCTGCGGTGGCTGCAGCAGCGCAGGGAAGGAGGCTGCCCACGGGTCTCAGCTGTTTCTTTGCTTTTAAGACACAACGGTCGTGATGATGATGATGCCATATCTACAGCTATAATTAGTTCATGCTTTGGGGTCTAATCAATGGCTTGCACCAACTGCATATCAATATCACAGGGTCTGATCCTACAGAGCATTGTGATACATGTAAGCCAGCTCCGTCCTGGTCTCTCGTCACTTACAGCTGAGCAGCGTTTGCATATTAAGGCCTGGATTACCCGATTGCATGTCTTTCCTCTCCTTCAAGTAACATACAGAAATCAAGAGGCACAAATTTAAGCACTTCAGCAACACAAGAACTCCAACTGGGAGGTGTGGAGGACAGAGGACCTGCTGCAGTGTGCAGCTCGTGTTCCCCATGAGCTATTGCCTTGGATTTAGAGCAGTGCAGCCTTTTAGATACAGCACAAGAGGCAGTCATCCTCCACCCTGCCGTGTCACGGACATGGGCAGGTATATTTTCCAGGAGTACAGCTCACAATGTGATTGCCACCGGTTAGAGCAGAGCCCTATTTCCCTTCAAACATGAGCTGGCAGGGTCTGAGGTATGGGCATACCTGGTGATCTTCCTCCTGAGCCACCTGTACGGTCATGAAATTATTGTGAGGAGTCTATGAGAGAGCTACAGATCACCCGTTTCCCTGTCTCTATTCCCAAACCAAAACGGGACCATTGGCACCTCCAACCTGCTCAGACCTGCTCTCTCACGTTTGGCTCTGGCCGTGGCCAGCTTCTCCTTCACAGGAAGACGTAAAGCCAACCAGTGGCAGATGGATGATAATCTGCTCTCTTAGGAGGATCATCCCCCTGTCCTATAGTTAAACTTTACAAAACACAGGTTCCTCTATACTTCTAAAATCTTTGGTTAGCATCCAACTTTATCAGGATACTCTTGCAGCCCAAGGGCAGTTTTCCTCAGCATTTTAGGCTTGTTGCACTCTCCATATCCCAGCTGTGGAGCAGTGTGACGTGTCTATACTGGCTCCTGCCCTTCGGGTTGGACCCGAAGACGACAATCTCTCTAAGAGCAGCAGATAGCTTTGTTATATTTGCCAGTGTGTGTTCTTCCTTGGGTTTCCTTCTCAACACACTGATGCATTTAATATTGACATTCTCCAAATGAAAAAGACAAGATTTCCTGCTCAAAACAAGTTGTGACTTCAACAAGCTCTCACCTAAAAATAGTACAAAAGTAATAGAAGTTCAGAGTGAAGTGTTTGATTGGCCTGATAGATTCTCTTATTTTCTTTCTAATGATCACGCAACTCATTTTTGTGCAATTTCAGCTCCAGTTTCCAGCCAGCGTTGCCCGAGATCTCCAAAACTAGAAGCCTGTGCTGAATTAAAGAGCTAGGTCATCTTGATGTCTTCTGGTTCCTCTTTTCTTCTGGGTCAGGCACAGAGAAGCAAATCTCACACTCATTCAGCAGCTGAATGTCACTTAAACCCAAAATAGATGCAGAAACATTCATCTCCAAATACCTTGTGTTTTATTCTGCTCACGCTGCCCATTCTCTGAGTATAGGGGGGATGCTGATCTGGCGTGACACAGTCTGGGTGCCGTTGCACAGTACCTTGTGCTGCGATTTGTCTTTGTCCCTAGTCCTGTTTATGAAGGAAGGCTTCAGAGCCCGTACGGGGCTCTGGTGTCCTCCAAACCGGCTGCCTGGCTGCATACCACTTCGCTCCTGCTTTCGGAGTCCAAGTTCCAGAAGGAGACAGCTATAACATGGGAGGAACTGCATTTTGTGTGGGGGCTGCAGGAGCACAGAAAAGCCACACTACTGCACTGGGTAGAAAAAAAAAGCCATGAGGACTAGTGACAGGACACAAATTACCATAAGCCATCTGAGAAATCTTTGTTTTCCTCCTAAAACATGCCATAACAGCAGTGAAAAACTTTCCCAAACCAAACTGGAGCTGAAATTACTTTCCCTTCCAAAGCTTGTTCCTCTGTTTCACTACATACTCACTATAGCTCACCTTTTTAAAAGATATTCAGCAAAAGAGGCCAGGCACAAGCATGCTGATAGACTGCTTAATCGTAAGAGATCATTGTTGGTCATTATCATCACCACTGTCAGAGTCGTGTCAGAATTGCTGTGTTCATGAGGTTAACAGCCATAAAACTGTAAAACCAGCAAAACAAACAAACAAACAAAATCCGGGGAAGCAGCAAAACAAATGTTTAGCTCAGACTAAGCAGATTAATGTACCATTAGCAATCGTTATCAAATCTAGCTTTTTTAATTAGTACGCAATCTCTTGCATTTTTGAGTCCACTCAGGGTTTTCCTTTTGAGGTTTTGCCACATTCTCCCCACTTCTCAACTCCCATCCTGGAGAGCAAGTTAATTACATCAAAATCTTGTGCACATATCTCAAATGCTTTCAAATACTGAAAAAGGTCAAACTGGTGTGTGCTGTGGGGTAAAATCAGAGGCCATTTCCATACCACGGGAAAACCAATGAACTAGGCTTTGACCTAAAGAGGGAAAACCAGTATAGGATGCATTTTGCTAGCAGGAAATTGGTGCTCAGTAATGTCATTCTGAGACCTGAGACCCAACTGTGTTAAAAGACTTTTCAAAGTTGTGTCTCTACTTTATTTCTGGTTTCCCATCATGATATTCACGTGGGACCAAGCACTTAGAGAGCATCTCAATTTGCTCTCGAGCTCAGGCAGGACTCACTCCTGCCATCCTCCAAGCTGGCAGAACCAGGCTGTGGAGCAGAACCAGGCTGTGGAGCAGCCAAACCTCACAGTCCAAAGTGCTCAGCGTCTCTGGGCAGATCCTGGTGCACCAGGAGGCAGGACCATCCCAGGAGCATCTGCCTGTGCAGACTGGGAGCCAGCGTCTGGCTACAAGCAGAGATAGTGGGTGAGTTGTGAAGCACCTCATATTTGTGGCTGTTTTCATCACAGCTTCTAATCCTCTCCCATACAAACCTGGGAGCAGCTACTGCAGGCTCTCCTGGAGCATGTGGCTGTGCTTAATTAGCTCAGCAGGTGTGGTAGCTTTGACCTCTCTGTTGGATAAGAGATGGTATTTGCGTGGGAACGTACAGGTCTGGGTATGTCTGGGTTTGTCTTCTGCTTTTCGGCTCAGAAGTAGGATGGCAGCTCCTCTCACGGTGTCCAGCTGGTTGGGGTAAGAGCAGCAGTGCGGTTGCTGCAGCATAAAGCATCTGAAGGCTTGTGGGAGGTGAGAGGGACACTTTATTGGTAAATCAAAGGAGGCTTTGGGAGACAGGCCTCTGTTTTGCAGTAGGATGGGCTCTGAGTGACCCCCATCAGCTCCTCAATCAGAAAAACGTTATCACTGACAGTCAGAGACAGTCTGACAGGACTGATATTTTTGAGGCAAATGACTCAGGCAGGAATGTGTTTGCTACAGAAGTGCTGATGTTCTGCTCAGGGGTCCTCACTCAGCAGGGAAGTCCTTTTTCTCTGCCACTGCCCTAAGGTGCTCGTTAGCACGGGGACTCTCCTCAACCAGCTACTGCTAATGATCATTAAACAGGACAGGGACTGGATGCTCCATCATGGCAGATCAGAGAATCATAGAATAGTTTGGGTTGGAAAGGACCTTTAAAGGTCATCTAAGATGTGCTCTCAAAGTGTTAAGTGTAGTCTCATGAGCTTCCTTGTCAGTGTCTCTGGAGCTGGTGTCTCCTGTGGCACCAGAACAAAAGCTGGGAACAAAGCCAGCTTCTGCGCTGCTTCCCCTGACCCCATGCTGCTGAATTCCCAAGTGAGGATGCATTAAGTGTTTTCTAAGTAGAACAAGGCTTGTGTATTGGGTCTAGAAAGATCTTTCCTAGTACATGTCAGGCTGTGAAGTACCAGTGCTTTAACAGCTTGTTGAAGGCAAAACACTTTGACACATAGTCAAAGGACGAGGGGTAATGGATTCAAACTGAAGAGGGGAGATTTAGATTAGATATTAGGAAGAAATACTTCACTCTGAGGGTGGTGATCCCCTGGGGCAGGTTGCCCCGAGAAGCTGTGGCTGCCCCATCCCTGGAGGTGTTCAAGGCCAGGTTGGACTGGGCTTGGAGCAACCTGGGCTGGTGGGAGGTGTCCCTGCCCAGGGCAGGGGGGTTGGACCTATATGATCTTCAAGGTCCCTTCCAACCCAAACCATTCTGTGATTCTATGATTTTCTTCCATTTCCAGTTATTTTAGGACTTACCTGGATGGTGATATTAGGGTAAGAATGGACAGCCCAGAAGGTCCCCTCCAGGAGATCCCTGTACACACAACCTTTCCCGCATCCCTAATGTGCCTTCACAAGAGGACCCTACCAGTCTGGGAGCAGAGACATTCTCTGTCACCTTGCTGCCCACTGACTTTCTTTTAGTCACTCTCTTGGTCTGTCGCTGGATCAGCTCTGTGCCCCCAAAGACTGCAGCCACAGGAAACTGTCCCCTGCTGATGGGGGTTATTGCTTTGGTGTTTCTGGCTTTCTGGACACCTTGGCTCCCAGACCACCTCTGTCCCCACTGTTTCAGAGCCCAGGTCCATATAGGACCTGCTGGCACATGATACCTGAACATCAATGCCATTCAAGTACCTCAGAATGCAGGATGTGCCTGGGAAGGTCTCACTTCATCATTTTGCAGCCTGATGGTTACTCATTATCACTGAGTACCTTCAGTTGTGTGACTCTAAGCAGTTTCCAGGAGTCGAACAGAATGGTTTCTTGTGATCAGGCATTCTTATTTGCCCCAGTTCCTTCTCTCCCCTCTCTTCTTCACTTTGCTGTTTCTTTGCTTACCCACCCTTTTATGCAATTCCACTACTTTTCTCTGAATAAGAGTTCCTCCTATGCCATGGAGCAGAGATGGGCATGGCTGTCGGGACCAGACACTGGTAGAATTGTGCAATTTTGCAGAATTTCTATTGAAGTTTGACCTGAGAGCCCCCACTCCTGAATCCCCTTGACATTTAGCATCTTGGGTAACTTGATTCTCCCACTGAGAACTGTGCTCCAGGGCCTCCCAGACTCTGTGTCAAGCTAGCCCTGGCAGAGATCAGGAGCAAACCCCTTTGCCTTCGTCTCCTTGGTGGATCCTTCTCTTGCAGCCTGTTCTCCCCACAAGGGAAGAGCACAGCTCCACAGGGGATTGAAGAGCATCAGAATCGAGATCTGCCGCACAAGGCCAAGGGTGATGTGCAGACCTAATTTCACTGGAATGGTATCTGGGACAGATCTGAACAGCTCTAGTAATACACATCTGACCCTTGCAAAGGCATTCAGATATCAAAGGATGTTTATCTCTAACCTTAAAGTTCATACTGGAGACAATCACTCCTTAGTATTCTTCCTCCAGCTGAGACAAAGAAGCCTCTACCTTCCCTTCTGCTCGTACCCTTGCAGCATATGTGTGGTGTGATCAGCCCTCCCTTTGGCCTTAATCACTTTCTCCCAGCCTATATAATTAAATTCCATCAGGTATTGCATCTAATTTTTGAGGAGCTCCCAAAGAACAAAAGCCAGTTCAGTCGCAGGCGAAGAGAACAAATTAATTAGAAGGGGAATATTAGGCTCTCACTAAATTAGATCAGCAAATCTCCAGCAGAAGAAGCATGGCTCGACTGGCTGTGATGCTATTCGCTTCCTGAACAGCTGCTCTGTTCCAGAGATCGCGTGCAGCATTCAGAGACACAGCATCGCTAGAAAGTGGATTAGGCTTGGAGCAACCCAGGCTAAAAGGCACTCCAGGGCACAATTTCAAAGCACAACGCCGGGAATTGGTGGCCTTGTGTCTCTCATTAAAGGCGGTACGAGTTGTGCCATTAGATTGCTTTGCTGTACTCTGGGAACATCTCCCTGTCATATTCCTGCATATCTAACCCCAATAAAGTGGATGTTACTTGACTGTAGAGCTCTGCATAGCACTGTTTACCAACATTCCTCCTAGCTATGGAGATCTTTATGAGTAAGCACTGGAATTATCATATAAAACTAGATCAAATACCCAGAAGCCACCCTTTATAAGCATTTAAACAAGTAAACAGATGGCACCGGCGCAACTTACAGCTACCTCTAGGAATCTGCAGTCTTGGGGAACTGTCAGCGCATCCTCCCATTACGCCGTGAGAGCCGCACGCAGACCATGCTGGGCGCTGTGGAAGGGCGCTCGGGGCACAGAGCTGTGCCTGTCCCGCGCTCCCGATGCAGCGTGGAGAGCACCGCACAGGCACAGCCTCCCTTCTCAGTAACACCCTGTTGTCGCCGTGTGGTGCAGGACCAAGTAGAGGGAACAAAAACCCAACAGAGATAAAGAGGAGCTTGGAGGGGGGAAGGAGGGGGCAGATACAGACTGCTGAAACAATTCTTCTTAATTCTGTACAAACAAGAGATTTTAAAAACAAAACCAGCCTCACGCACCCTGCCCTCATGCATGGCAGAAACATCTGGTTGTTAATGCACCTGCAACTCTACCAAACAACTCTACCAAATAACTCTACCAAACAACTCTACCAAATGGGCACAAACTTGAGCATAGGAAGTTCCATCTCCACCTGAGGAGGGCCTTCTCTGCTGTGAGGGCGGCAGAGCAGTGGCAGAGGCTGCCCAGAGAGGTGGGGGAGTCTCCCCCTCTGGAGCCATCCCAAACCCGCCTGGACGCCGTCCTGTGCCACTGCTGGAGGTGCCCCTGCTCTGGCAGGGGGTGGCACGGGGGGAGCTCCAGAGGGCCCTTCCAACCCCCACCAGTCTGGGATGCTGGGATTCTGTGAAACGTTCCCTTCTGCCCATTTTCCCTGCTGGAAGGCACCTGTTGAGTGTATGAGCTTTCTCCATGTGTCTGCCCCGGAAGCCCTGCATGCACTGCTGAAGGCTGGAGATGTGTCGGAGTGGCCCCCTCCTGTGCAGCTGGCCATAGCCGTGGTCCTGCGATTTCAGTGCACCATCGATGATGACAGGAGCACAGCAGGAGGGCTGAGAGACATCGATGGAGAGATTAGTAAACAGGCAACTGCTAATGAGTCCCGTATTGAATCCTCTGGCCCGCTCACCTTCTGTTACAAAGAATAGAAAGCAGCAACTGAAAAGTTTCATGACAGAACTGTATTAGAGCAGGAGTCTACAGGAACTTGCTGTCCTCCTTGTGTGTAATGTACCGTATCATTTGCCATTCTCCTTTTACCCAGGCTGTTTTTCCTCTACGGCTTTAAAAGTGCGATTGAATTTGGGAAAGATCCAGGACAAACAAAGAGCTGATCTCTCTCTAGCCATACACACCCTGCATGGACAGGAGTAGATTAAAGGTCCTTCTTACATTAGCAAGGACTGCTTAATGCCAGTGAGAAAGTCAGCTCTGGGGCTCCATCTGAGAAGACAGGATGGGGCTTAGAGAGCAGAACATCTTTGAGGGGTGGTCTACATGCATGTTTACACCCGAGGCAGACATATTCCCTGGCACTTGAGAGTGGGAACGTTCACAGACTGCTGTGAAGTCACAGGCTCAGCACATGAACAGAGAGTGAGTGCCTGAAGCCATTTTCCTTTTCTCATGTACCTGGGAAAAGTGGAGCACTTCATCACTGGTGCTGCTCTGCTTTGTCTCCCCTCATAAATTCTCCTCATTTCCATTTCCAGTAAGGTTCCTTAGTAAGTTGTATGCTATTGCCTCTTTCAAATTAAGGTTTTCCCCCATCTTAACAAAAAAAACCCCACCCAAACTTTAGTAACAACTTCTCATTCCTGAATGACAAAGGTGTGTTTTTACATCCTCTGCCCTTTCCGTTCCTGGTGATAAGACCAGGCCCATCAGAAGGTGACTAAGGCAAAGACATACATGCTGTTATCTCCTCTCCTTTTATCCCCTGTCTCCCAGAGATTTCCAAAGATCATGTGCTTGAAGGACTTGGCTCTTCAGAGTTAACTGAGGCAGCAGCAGGTACATTCCCGTTTGCTGCTTTACCCAGAAGAAAAAATTAGTCGTCGTCATCCTTTTCCCCTGAAAGTCATTGCACAATGTGCAGGCTGCAGTGCTGATGTACATGTGGACCATGTATTTCTAAAAATTCTGTTTGTTGAGAAGTAACTTCATAAGCCAAATGCATTTGGGGACCGTATCTGAAGTTTTGTAGCTTCTTTATGCAAGGAGATTATTGTAAATGCAGACATTTTAAACATTTCTGAAATTAATATCTTCACATCAAATTAAAACTGCTGCTTTAAAGTCAGTTAAGCATGCAAGCATAAACCAGTTTCACTTAGTTATCTCAAGAGATGTTATTACTCAAAAATTAAGGGCTGAAGTTGGAGAAGTCCATGCAACACAAAATCCCAACACAGGACTAAAAAGTCTTGCAGTTTAATTCAAAGATCACGCTGTCTCTCTCATCCTCTGGAGACTTTACATTTTCAGTGTAATTTTGTAACAACATATTCATCTCCTCTGCAGAAGTGGGTTTCTCTAGTGTATAGGTTCTTGACATAATTTTCTGAGCACCTGTTGGAACAGAGCAGTAACTCTTTCCTGCTGCTTCCACTTGCTAAATCAGATTACAGACAATTGGAAAAGCACTCAACGCTTCCCTCAGGTTGCTTTTCCATGTAGGTGATTGCTGCTGTTCCCATAGGAAGGCTGTGAAAGTGTGGTTCAAAGAAAGAGGGACTGTATGAAATAGAGCAAATGGGAGAGACCTTCACTGCCTAATTGGGACTGGAAGAGGAGGTGCCCACTGTAATCTCCGAGCTGAAATGAATAAAAACATCCACGTTGTCACAGAATCACAGAATGGTCGGGGTTGGCAGGGACCTCTGGAGAGTCCAACTCCTCTTCTGAATCACCCAGAGCAGGTTGGACAGGAACGCATCCAGGCAGGTTTTGAATACCTCCAGAGAAGGAGACCACACCTCTCTGGGCAGCCTGTGCCAGTGCTCTGCCACCCTCACAGTAAAGAAGTTCTTCCTCATGTTGAGATGGAATTTCCCATGTTCCAGTTTGTGCCCGTTGCCCCTTGTCCTGTCGCTGGGCACCGCTGAAAAGAGTCTGGCCCCATCCTCTTGCCACACGCCCTTCAGATATTGATAAGCATTGATGAGATCCCCTCTCAGTCTTCTCTTCTCCAGGCTAAGCAGACCCAGGTCCCTCAGCCTCTCCTCATCAGAGAGCTGCTCCAGTCCCCTGAGCATCTGTGTATCTCTCCACTGGACTTTCTCCAGCAGTTCCCTGTCTTTCCTGAACTGAGGAGCCCAGCACTGGACACAGTACTGCAGATGTGGTGTCGCCAGGGCAGAGTAGAGGGGGAGGATGACCTCCCTTGACCTGCTGGCCATGGTCTTATATGCACCCGGGAGACCGTTGACCTTCTTGGCCAGCAGGGCACATTGCTGGCTCATGGGCAACTTGTTGTCCACCAGCACTCCCAGGTCCCTCTCTGCAGAGCTGCTTTCCAGCAGGTCAGCCCCTAACCTGTACCGGTGCATGGGGTTATTCCCCTCTAGGTGTAGGACCCTACACTTGCCCTTGTTGAACTTTGTTAGGTTTCTCTCCATCCAACTCTCCAGCTGTACGGCAGCACAGCCTCCCAGTTTCGTGTCATAAGGAAACTTGCTGCGTGTATACTCTGTCCCCTCATCCAGGTCACTGATGAGTATGTTGAACAAACCTGGACCGAGCACTGACCCCTGGGGAGCACCGCTAATTACAGGCCTCCAACTGGACTCTGCATCGCTGATCCCAACCCTCTGAGCTCTGCCATTCAGCCAGTTCTCAATCCACCCCACTGTCCACTCATCTCCACCCCACTGTCCACTCATCTAACCCAAATAAATGTTCAGCTCTGTCTTGTTCATACCCTGGCCACTGAAAGCAAGCCAAAACCCTCTGATGAGGGAATGTGAAAAGAAAATTATATAAATAATGACATAAATTATATAATAATAATGCAGGAGCAGTGGCCCCACAATCAGGAGGACACCTATGCCCAACCTCTTCTTTGAGCCCTTCCTTATTCACCCCTGCAGGTGTTGCCATCAGTTCTCCATTATATGTAACTTCTACATGAATTTCCAGTGCATGTGAGTTGTCCTCACGAAGCAGAGATTGATCCCTTTCTCTAAACACAGCAAAATGTCTGAGTCATGAGTACCTCCAGCATACAGGTCACTTGAGGTACCTTGGGTTACTTGGAGTTACCTGAGGTCAGCTGGCACTAACTGGAGCAGCTCTGCCACCTCTGTTGGTCACCTCAATTAAAAGCAGAGCACAAGATGCGGTCTTTGAAGCTATGCCTTCACCAACACCAATAACACCAATTTATTGTGAGAAGCTTAAAGGTATAATAACTTCAGTGCTTGGTGTCTCACTGTCACAGATTAAAATCCAACATAGCTTTGACCAGGAACAGGGCGAGAGACACCCAGTCTTCTAAGGAGAGGAGAAGGAGCACTAAACCTGTCACACCAAGTGAAGCTTTCAGCTCTGATAGCAAGTAAGAAATCCAGCTTGTGCGTAAGAAAGTGAGCACGCTTTGCCCCTGTGCTGCGTTGTCTACGACACCTCAGTGACGAGGGGCAGTGGGAGCAAACGGCAAAGCACGAGCAAGCGGTGAAGCACGGCGGCGTGCCACCAGCAGGACGTTCTGTGAGGCTCAGGTTGATGGAGCCAGCCTTTACCTGCTCCACACTGCTGGGGAGAACGCGTGTGGTGTGGAATTTAGCACTGTTACAGGGAAAGCAGCCAAGATATTTATGAGATAATTAATTAAGATGGTTTCTCTAAATGTGTCAACCAAAAGGCTTTATGTACATGTAAGCTGGCATTTTCTCTCTCTGGAAACTTTTGAATTTCTTCCCTACTGATCTGGGAATTAGTGCTGGGAGAAAGGAAACAGATTTATGACTGCGCTTCATATATGCAGCGTTACATTCGAAATCCTACATAGCCAAAGGGACCTCACCTCGTATGCGGAGCTGGAAGTGTATTGTCAGTTAGTTAACTTTTCAACACTCTAATCAAAACACAAGAAATAGTTACAACAGTACTAGTGCTAATAGTTTGGATTAATACAGAAAGACTCATTTATTCTGCCCTTAGAATGGGTATATAAAACTTACTAATACTCGCCTTGGGTCTCTGGTGTTGTGGGGTCTCTTGGGTCTCTGGATGGGCCATCAGTTTGTCACCAGGGGCAACCTGGCTTTGTCAGGCTGTTGCCACAGGCAGGTCCCCGAGCGGAGCCAGCCCGGGGTAGGTGACAGACACTGTGCTGCTATTGCAGCTCAAACAAGCCAAAAGCAGCTCTGATCCAGGCAAGCCTGGAGACCCCACGCTGCCGGGTCACTACAAACCCTGGGGGTTTTCCTTGGTACTAGAAAAAGTCATGTTTGTTGGGCTACAACAGCAACACCACTTAGACACTGAAGGGCAAATGCCTGGCAGTCAGCAGAGCCAGCCACCACCAGGTCCGTGATGCTAAAGAAACGCTGTGGAGATGGTGGCTAGTTTGATGATGATGCCTCTACCACCGTCTGTTCTGTCACACCCCTGCAACTGCTCCCTGGAGATTTCTGCCAAGGAAGTGCTGGTTTTGCCTCTTCTTTTTTTTTTCTTTTATCTTTTTTTCTTTTTCTTTTTTACTGCTGTTAAGTAGGTGGAAACAGGGAGGATTGCCAAAGACTAGCCATCTCCCAACAGAGCAGCAGAGATTCATGCAATGAAGCCTGAGAGATACGCAGTCCTTCCTCAGGCAGGACTGGGTTTAAGTACAAATGAATACTTCAGGATATCACCAAATTCCCCTGGTTCACAGACCTGCCAGCAGCTTTCCAGTATCTGAAGGGCGCCTACAAGAAGTCTGGAGAGGGACTTTTTGCAAGGGCAGGTAGTGATAGGATGAGGGGTAATGGCTTCAAACTGGATGAGGGGAGATTTAGATTAGATATTAGGAAGAAATACTTCACTCTGAGGGTGGTGATCCCCTGGGGCAGGTTGCCCCGAGAAGCTGTGGCTGCCCCATCCCTGGAGGTGTTCAAGGCCAGGTTGGACGGGGCTTGGAGCAACCTGGGCTGGGGGGAGGTGTTCCTGCCCAGGGCAGGGGGGTAGAACTGGATGGTGTTTAAGGTCCCTTCCAACCTAAACCATTCTGTGATCCTATGATCTGGGGACGAGTACACTCACTGTATAATGTCAGCACTCACTTATTGGTGCCACATGGATAAAGGATGGACTGTAAGTCCCACCTGGCAGGGATCAGAGAAGCCATAGCCTGGTGTCTAGGTGCTTGCCAGGGAGGACGAGGCATGGCCTTGAGTGCTTGTTGGCGGGGAGAGAAATTAAAGCTGCTCCTTCTGAGAGCGGGTTGAGCAGGCTAACCACTGAACTAGATAAAGCTGTATACACATTACTGGGAGAACCTGCAGCATTTAATCGTGACTGCTATTCTCTGTATAGAATAGTTTAAATCAACCTGCAGTAATTGTTTCCTTGCTACAGAATTCAGCAGGGTGATAAAACAGTCCTCAGTCTCTATTGTGTTTCCCTGAGAGGGTGTTATGTGGTAAGCATGCACGTGTGAGTACCGGGGATAAGCGAACTGATTCATGGCCGGGGGAAAAAAAAACAGAAGGGAACTTTTTCTCCCTCTCGCATACAAAACTTGAGCTCGTTCTCTATCGCTAGCTGTACAATTATAGGGTGTGCTTAAGGACACAGAAGAAAGATTAAGGGTTGATTTGTCATTAATTTTTGATACCTGGCTGCCCTAGAGCACCTCTTTGGATGCTTCCAGCTCTGCTCAGGTCTGGTCTAATAGTAGCTGTAACGTCACTGCTGTGGGTGTAGAGGTGCAGCAGCGCAGCTCTCCCTAATACCGATGGGAACAACTGATTTTCACTCGCACCAGGCTTTTGAGTATCTGAGACTGCTCTGAACGGGAGCCCCAAGCCTGTTTGGTTTCTTACAGGTTTGGTAGTTGCTTTCTTGTACTCAGTGGGCAAGGACTGCAACTGGATGAGTCCTCTATAGAGATATTACCCAGTCTTGATCTGCTTGTGCTTTCACTGCATTTTACGTGATGGCATTGCTATAAATTGTACACGTGATGAAAAGGGGTTCTTATGTCCTCAAGGGAAAAGAATGAGAGTCCCTTTCCCTTCCTTCTTTCCTTCCATGCAAAGGGGAACAGCTTCAGCACAGGGAATGGGGAGTACCGTGATCTGGGAAACCTGTTTTTTGTGAGCGCCCCTCATCTCTGATGGCCTGAAGAGCAACATCCATGGGGTCTCTTCCCGCTGCTGTACTGCAGAGGAAAAGAATGTCCTTTCTTGGCTTTTGGGGGCTTAAAGGTTCGCTCTCTGGGGAGCTTCGGAGCATGCTTCAAGACATGCGTGTGTAACTTGTCACGAGTGTGTGTTGATGAGCGGCAGCCCACGAGAGCAGAGCTGTTCCCTGCACAAACCAGTACTTCAGTGGGTTTTCTGCTAACCAGCACGTTCAGTTGGAGCCTTGGAGAGGTGCTGTTTTATTTTCCTATCAATTTAATCCTCTCTCTTTGATACTGTTTTTATTTAGACATCTCATCAGAATATGAACTCATCACTGTATTTCTGTCATCCCCAAAGCATGTTACGGGGGAGACCCTCTAGCACTGCAGTCATGGGCTTTACTTTCACATAGTCATTTTTTTAAGTTAACAGAACCTAATCCTAATGTTTCCTGAAGCCTCTTACAGCTTGTTACAGCTTGCAGGGGGGTTGCAAAATCAAGGGCAACTGCTGTAGTCAACGGAGTAAGCAATTAATGAAAAGAGATGTTCCCTTGGTCACTTATGAGGAAAGCCAGCACAGCTTTTAGCTTCACATTCTACATCTTTTCCAGTGCCAGAAAGATACATGTGTACGACCCGGACTCCTGTGGCTCACTGTGCTGGGTTTGGCTTGGTCTGCTGTGCAGCCAGTGGGCATATTCTTGTCAGGGTTCCTGGTCTGGACTGACACAAACCCCGTGCCAGGGAACTGTTCCCCACTCTTGCGATGTTGTGGGAAGTCTTCCAGCATGCGTCATTTTCCATAAAGCCCAGTTCCTGGCCAATAACTTTACTTGAGAGCTCCAGTAGTCAGTTGTAAGCAGTAAGCTTTTACCCATCCTGCTTGTAAAGAAGTCCAGAAGATGTGATGCAGATGCACTCTGAAAGCTTGTTAATACAGAAGTCACACTGAAATAAACCAAAAGGAAAAATAAGGATGTCCCAACTTTCAAGTTGGAACAATCCTCTTATTCTGTTTTGAACCCAAAGTTCCTCCTTGTCTTGGAGTGATTGTGGCCTGAGTTTTTACCCTACTTGCCCATGCACTGGGCAGTCAGTTATGCCACAGCCGTGTGCTTGCTGGAGCCCGCGCCAGCTGGACAAGCCACCCCGGTGACACAGGACTGCCTGGCTCGTGGTGGGCAAGACTTGGCTCTGCTCAGGTGAAGCACCCATTCCCTTCCAGAAACACTGCAGAAGCCTTGGGGACCTGTAGGGATCACAGAGACCCTGACATAGAAGACCATTCCTACTGTGGCCAGTGAGCCAGGCGAGGAGGTGGCCAAGGCCATCCCCTGTAATCTGTTTAGCCCAGTCTGTGGCCAGGTGGCCCCATGGGGGCTGATTTAGGCAGAGTCTCTATGGTCAGCAGTCATGTGTGATGGGGAACAAGAGGGATGAAGCAGGGAAGGATGTGACAAAGGCTTAGCATGAGGAAAAGGGAGATAAGAAAGAAGAGGCAGTTATTTTGAAAGAGAGTGAAATTATGGGTAGGTTGTCACATTATTAGGACAGAGCGAGTAGAACTCAGCTCACCAGTGGGATTTTAGCAGAGGATTGCCTGTAAGGGCACAGAAAACTATTATTCCCTGCACTGGTTTGGACTACATCTTGTCCATGTCTGGCTGTGCAGTGCTGACAGCTCACGCTAAGTACCACTGAACTCCTTCCAGTTGCTTTTTTTTGGTACATTTGCATGTTCAGGATAGACAGTGATCCTGGAACTATGGTATTAAACCAGAAAAAAAGATGCTGCGGTGGCCCTTACTGTGCCTTTATTCTGACAAGTGTGCAAGGTGCCAGCTGGCTTCTGTTTATTTGGGTTTTTTTTTAAGAAGGAAAATAGTAATGTTTCAGAGACATCCCTTGGGTGCCCCTTCTTATCTTTGTAATCTCGGCTAATCTGCACCCCATGCTGTGGTAAGACATGAGATGCCCGACCTGCCCGCAAACGCCTCCGTCGGTGGTAGAGCCCACAGCCGTGTCTAATACCCACCAATTTCTGCAATTAGACTTTCCTCAAATTGAGATGGTTTGTGTGCTTGCTGGCTGCCCTGTGCAGCTCTGGCCCCAAGAATTCCTCATTTTTGGGTCTGGAGCTGTGCCTCCCCGTGCGTTCAGAGATGATTGTATTTGACTGACAGGATAGAGCGAGCAATGCAGAGCAGTCTGCCATGTGCTCGGCAAACACCTCACAGTCATTTTGGCAGTTCTTGCCCTTTGTCTCGGTCTGTTGATATGTGTAAAATAGTTCCAAAAGAATCACTCCAGCAGAAATGAGCCGCCTCAGAGGCAGGTAGTCTGTCGGGGTTTTATCCCCCAAAAGAAGTAATTTATTTTTTCTGTCTGAGAATAATGTTTGTGAGTAATAATGTGATGAGTGTGGATGTGGGGACTTCTCTCTGTGTGTAGGTTTTTTTCTGAGGAAATCTGTGGCAAGGGTGAGGTCGGGATCCCAGAGTGTATCATGCAAAAGGCTGTCCACGACAGTCCCCGTCTGCCCTTCTCAGGGTGATGTAATCCGGACTCAGTAATAACATTTCCGAGAGGTGGATAGCAGCGTTTTAGTTCAGCTCTAATAATTCTGTTAAATCAGAGCTGGGGTTGTAATTGCTGTTTGTGACTGCGTTTGTTCCATATGTGTGTTATGCAGGATGCCATTGTAATGAAATGTTCCCTCTTTGAGCTGTATGCCCTAAAGAATATGCCTTTATTGTGTGGCAGGCAAAACACTCATCTGCTCTCTGCCTTTGCTGTGCCTTATAACCAAAGAAGAGGGAAAAAACCAGTCGTGCTGAGCCTTGTTTCAATTTCTTCTGGAAATTTTAAGTTGTGTAAGTGTTCGTCTTCATTTGCTTTAGTAACACACAGCCTTGCTGGGGCCCTGTTCGTTTTTTTTAATGAAAAGCCTGCGAGCTTGTGTGCGTCTGGGGGTTTACATGCATTAGAGCACAGGGGTGTGATGTCTAAGTGGGAACAGGGAGTGAGAGAGCGGGAAAAGCCTCTTCCAGGGAGTCGGAAGCGGCATTTTAAGTTTTATCCTAACCATGAGAAAGAGACCTTAGAGATGCAAAATCTCTAGAGAAATACAGTACTAAAAGATAGCGCGTTCCATGCCATGAGATCGGGTAGGTGGGCGGTTGCTTTGCTTTGGAAGTAGTGAGTGCTGTCAGACTCCATTGTCACCAAATCTGGCTCCTGTACAGCGCTTTTCATTCACAGGCAGCCCCGTGCTCTGTGGGCAGAGCTGCTCCGGTACAAACGGGGACGCAGAGGCGCATGGAGGGGACGCAGCTGCTCTGCTGGCCTGCTCGGTGGCTGCCCGAGCGGTGACACTGGTTGTCATCTTCCACAGCTACCGGCAAGCCCCAGAGAGAGCGAGCGAGTGCTAGCTGGGTAGGACATCTGGATATGGAACACTGGCAGACGGTGGCTAATTTCACCCAAAGCGGGAGCTGTAAAAGAGGCAAAGTGCGTGCTGGGAGCCTGAGGAGATGCTGGGCTGTGCTGCTTTCCCTCGCTCGCAGCACTGACCGTAGAATCATATAATGGTTTGGCTTAGAGGGTCCTTGAAGACCATTAGTTCCAAGCCCCCTGCCCTGGGCAGGGCCACCTCCCACCAGCCCAGGTTGCTCCAAGCCCCGTCCAACCTGGCCTTGAACACCTCCAGGGATGGGGCAGCCACAGCTTCTCTCGGGGAAACCTGCCCCAGGGGATCACCACCAGCACAGGAGAGAATTTCTTCCTAATATCTAATCTAAATCTCCCCTCTTCCAGTTTGAAGCCATTCCCCCTCATCCTATCACTACCTGCCCTTGCAAAAAGTCCCTCTCCAGCTTCCCTGTAGGCCCTCTTCAGATACTGGAAAGCTGCTGGAAGGTCTGTTGCTCTTGCTCGATCTGACTTCTTCTAGGTCTCAGGTGCTGCCTCTGGGTCCCAGGTTTCATCTCCCTGGTGGCTGCAGCCCATGAAATGTCTTGTGTGCGGTCCGGAGGCAATACAACACCAGAAGGCAGCTTTGCTCTGATGTGATCTCACACAGGGAAGGAGGGAGAGCAATGTACATAACGCCTCTAGATGGCAGGTACAAGATAGCCATCAGACTGTCCCCACTTCATTGGGGCAGCAGATCTAGCCCAGAGATCTCCATTTGATTGTGTGCTTGGGGTTCTGCAAGATCTGGGTGCCTCCACCCTGGCCCTGTGGGGTGGCCCTGCGAGGGAACACACAGCACCACGCTGGGGATGGTGCAGCCTCCAGCACCAGGAAGGGCTCAGGGGAACCTTGTGGGGCTTCAAAGAGAGGTCTTTTCTGTCTGGAATGGCAAGGTTGGTTTGGTTGGAAGTTGATTGGCAATAAAAATCCCAAAAGTCTGGAACGAAATAACAATCAGTCCATTTACATTTGTTTTTCAAGGAATTAGATCATTTTCAGCTCTCTCACTGTAGGGCAGAGGGAAACACCCAGTTTCAGCCCACTAAAAGTGAACACCTTGGATGAGTTCCAGGGGCTCCTTCTTAGCCCACGGGACAGGGGTCTCCTCCAGCAGCTCAGCTTGTGGCTGAACCCCTCTTTTGGCAGGGCCCATCCCTCTCCACCAGCTGTGGAAGAACTCCCAACCGCTGGGTGAGAGCACACACAGCTGCAGGTAGGAAGGAGGATGTCACGGTCCACTCCTCAGTGGACGCGTGATGGTTTGTTTCAGCTGTGATCTCGAAGCGCAAAAAGAAATGGCATCAGGCCCAGGGAGTTAAGCTTCCAACACACAAATACTTTATTGGTTTTGCCCGTAAAGCAGCTTGCGATAGAAAGAAAGAAGAATAGGAAAGATGAAGTAAAAAGGGGGGAAAGAGGATTATAACTACCACCATGGGTCTACAGGCGTCCCAATAGTCCCGAATCCAGAAGGCATTCCGCTGCTTCTTTGTCGACCATCGTGGTCTTTCAGTGGGGAAGATCTTTGGGAGATCGGTTGTTGAGGAACCATCTTTTATGTCAGGTAGCACACCTCGCTCCTCCTTGGACCCACCTCCACTCCACCTCTGTCCCGTGGAAAGGTGCCAATCTCCACCTCTCTGGAGTAAGGCTTCCACGCATGCCCGGAGAGGGGTGTCTGAGGCGTGGTCAGCTTCGGAGGTGGGTAGCTTCTTACCAGGAGGTGTGGGTTTGTATTATAATGACATTATAATGAGGAAAGTTCAACTGAGGTTTGAGATTACTTCAGCGATGATGGCACAGACAGTGTGGTCCATCTTCTTCGACAGCAATTCTTCGCTTTGCTGCTCCAGTAGAACAGGCTTGTACCATGTTCTGATATTGTCTGTACTTTCATACCAAGGTATCGACATGGCTCCTACCCCGTACAATGGTAACACCTCAGTCCTTTCTCTAAGTCTCATGACAGCCAGCTCAGCGAGCTGCTGGAAACTCATGTCAAGCTGTTAGCCCAGGTTTTGGGGGCCTAGTCGCTCATGAAAATGTTGAGACAACGCTGATCATCTGATCGACTCTTACAGAGGAAAACAGCCCCAGCAGAGACTGAAAGAGGGATGTTTCTGGTGTGGCATAGCCCTGTCTGTGCTTCCACTGCTCTGCAGCCTCGTCTGCTTACGCTTGATCTTCTCCGGCTCTGCTGTGGCTACTGGGCACATGCATTTTGGCAAGGAACAAGGGAGCATTCGCTTCCAGTGTGAAACAGCTCAGTCAAGAAGTGATTATGAGAAGTCTGTTTGAATAACAGCATCTGAGCTTGGCCCACCAGCAGCCCCCAAGGCGCTTCTGAAAGTAAAAGCCGTGTACCAGTGTTTTTACACTGCAAAGCCAAGAGGAGACGATCACAAGCGAGCAGGAATAAAAAAAAAACATATAAAACAAACATAGCATCCTATAACGTATCTGTAAAAAGGCAAAACTCATTCTACTTGAAGTCTACAAATTCAAGTTTCTCATGGGAAAACATAACTCCTGTTCAAATGCTAATGGGTTGTTATCACAGGAATTTAACTTAGCATAGGAGTACTTATGCTCATACTTACATAGCAGTACTATGTACTGTAAGAAGGGGCAGAGGAAGGTTCAGAGAGCAAATGGCTGATGAATGATCTTCAATCTGCCAGTAAATGTTTGCTTTTTTTTTTTATATACTTCCCCTTCTTGATCTCTGTCTTGAACAGATACTCCAAGGGGACATATAAAAGACAGCTGATTTCAGCTAGAGGTAATAGCACGTATTTGTGTGTTTCTTTTATCCTTGTTTAAAATGGCAAATTTATGGCACTGATAGAGTGTCAGTCACCGGAGTAGCTGGCCCTGAGAGCATAGAAATTGATAGGATATGAGCAAAAATTGGCTTACTGGAAGGAAAAAATGCAGCACATTTTAGAAAAGTGGTAGAGAAAAAGAAAGCGAATTGGGCGTTGCAGCCACAAACCATCTCTGCAGCCTTCTCAGGACGAGAACAAATATCTCATGAAGAAAGAACATTTTCCAGGGACTCCGAGGTGAAGGTCTGCCAGCCTTTTCCAGGAACACAGCAGCCAAAGCATGCAAGAGCTAGGTAGGAAGAAGAGAGCAAGAGCACATGATCTTTCCTGTGGAAGTAGAAAATCCTTTTTTTTTTTTTTTTTTTTCCCCCTGGAAACTCTTTTCTTAGCCAATTTATGGGTGGATGCCTCCACATTTGAAGGTTTTTGCTACCACATTGCATTACTATAACTGTAAGAAGAAAACTGTCTTGCTGCTAACACTCTCAAACCTGTAGAAACACTTTATACGTGTTTTGAGAAGTTTACAGGGAGAACTTGACTGACCTTGACCAGAAAAAAAAATATGTGAGGGAAGGGAGTGGGATGCTTTTTCTATTAGATAGGAATAAACATTTGTCAGAAGTCTCAGCATCTTCTGCCTGCCATATGTGAGCCTCCTCTGAGGATCTTCAACGTGCTCATGCGATGGTGGAGTCTGTGGCAGGCTCTCCTGGTTGATGGTGTCCTCCCTGAATGAGGAGTGCCGTTTGGAGCCTGCTCAGATCCATCGCAGGGCAGAACGGTGGGACATTTGAGGACAATTTAGATGTGGGACAGGGTCGCTTACCCTCTGCCCGCTCATATGTAAGGTGGACTCTGGTGACAGGAGTAATGGTCTGCAAAATCAGCAGTAGCAGGCAGGATGCTGGGGTGAGAATGACTGGCTAAAAAGGAAAGAGGAAAACTTTGCAGACTGATGAGGTTTCAAAGTCTCTGTTCCTATGAGCTTTCCCAGTGTTGCCAGAGAGCCTGAAAGTGTATGAGAACAAGTGGCATTTGGTCTCAGTGTTTGAAAAACAGTAAAGGGCTGTAGCATCTGTTGGAGGCGATGTGAGCCAGCCAGAACACGGCTGCAGGCTGCACTTCCACCTGGATCCCTGATGCCCGTTTGGCCATCCCCGTAGCTCCCTGACTCGGCTCTCCTGTCCGAGTGCCGTGCGCTGGACCATCTGCCCTGATGGACTTCCAGCCATCCTGGCTCAGAAGACTGGTGAAGCATCACGGGCTTGTGCGGAAAGGCACAGAGAAGATGGAGATTTAAGAGGGAGGGAGCTGCATTCCCGGCCCCTGAGGCTGCCTTACTTCCCCCCACCCTGCACCTATCTTATCTTTGCCTCTCTCTAAAATAAAAGGAACAGAAAAATTAACAACATGAAAAAGGGAGGAGATAATGAAGAGTATCTGAAAAATTATCTGTGTCCTCATTTCAGAGCTTTGCATGGTAACAGGGAGGCAGAAGGCCCTTTTCTTTATTAATATATTAAAATATTTAAAAGATGGGTGTCTCCTGAACCTACTCTGTTGTCATGGACTGAGAAAACTCCTGTGAAGTCTTCTGCAGAAGACTTGAGCTTGAGAAACGATCCAGGGATGCCATTCAAGGACCAGAGCAAATCAAAGCTAAAAGACAAAGTTTGCTGTTATCCTGTTAACGGGCACTCGGGTCCAGCCTGGAGAAGAGCAATACCTGCGCCTTTGCTTTTGTGCTGAGACAAAATCTCTACCAGCGGGACATGAACGCTGTCAGGGGTCTGGCTGGAATTGGGAGGAATCAGAGCCACGTCTCTTCTGATTTCCTTTCGCTCCTTAGCCTTGAAACACTGAGTGAGAGCAGTTCCTTGGGAGTGCTGCTCCTGGCGAACCTGAATCTGAGCCAGTGATTTCCCGGAGGTTGGGGTGTTCGGTTTGGCACATCAGTGGTTCCCCTATCAGAATCTGTTCGTTCCTTGGCAGTTATCAAAATATGCAGTTGTTCTTCTTTGTAAATCTTTGCCAATAAAGCAATAAGGCTTTGATGCTGCTATAGCTGTTATGTTGTTATACCCTCTGCTTGCTGTTAATAGTGTAACCGTGTGGTTGGTACTCATATGAAGGTGACAGTGGGGCTGTATAGCAGATATATGTGTGTATATATATACGCACACACACTGAATAAAGGTTTCTTTGTTTTCTTTTCCTTGGCAGGTCACTATGGAAAGGATATTTATCGAAGTGGAGGGCCAGATCTCCATAATTTCATCTCCTCCGGGTTTGTCACATTAGGAAGAGGACACACGAAGGGTACAGTGGAAACAATTTTTTGCTAAATAAAAAGATTGTTTTAAATAAAAAAGCTATAACTCAGAAGCTGGGTTCTAAGTGCTGTGAGATAACAGTATTGGACTGCAGTCAGTGGATTTAGTCTAGCAAATACTGCTGCAGGTAAAATACTGTGCTCCTGGCAGAACATTTTAAATCCTAGCAAGGGAGACGGTGGGAGAGTGTAGAGTGGGACAGACAGACTCCAGACTCCACTCTGACTTTGCAGTTCACCAATTTATACTGCTTTGTGTTTTCCTGGGTGCATGGTTGCAAACCACCATTGTGCTGCTGTACTTATAAAGGGAAGGGGACAGAGTGTAATGCTGTCCAAGGGCAGGCAGTGAACACTTCAAAAGAGTGCGTTTCTGGATTTATTTTGTTTGACTTCTGGGCTTTTTTTTTTTTCCCGGGGGTGGGTGGG
>NW_009646858.1:260447-276721 GCF_000708025.1 Charadrius vociferus
GGTGGGGTGGGGGGTATTATCAATATTTTATAAATTTATTTCTTTTTAGGTCCTAAAACATATATTTTATGTGTTCATACAATGTGATATAATGTACAAACATAAAACCACACAAATATGCATATACTGCTCTGTGTACGTTCTGTGTATATGTACTGTATATAAAATATATGTTGAGAGACAGTCGTAGCTATATTAGATAAGTAACCGTATATTCCAGGAGTTGTGGTGACACAAAAGCTGTGAGATCTGACTCAAAGTAGCTGGTCACCAAAACCCCAGATGAATGTTTATTTTATGACGTTGTTGCATATTTGGTGAGTTTTTATAGTGTACAGTGAGACTATGTTTGTAGCATCTTTCTGTTCACACCCACACCCCGACCAAGTCACACTGGTGCACTGGCAGTGGGTTGCGACACTGGGAGTGCAAGCATGTGCCATGCCAGTACTCGTCTGGTTTTGTGTCCTGCTGACTTCTGAGACTGTTGTACATTTCTATAGACACAATGTATGTGGAGATACCTATATAGCCACAATGTACTGTATGTGGAGACGTGTCCATGTGCTCGCCTGGTTGAACGCACCTGTGTTGTTTCTGTGGATGACCATGACTCACAAATTATTAAAAGAACCTTTATTTTTTCGTACATTTCCTGCACTTTTTCAAATTCTCCACGAGTGTCATCCAAAGCAGTGTTGGTCCTGTAGAACTGTCAGAGAAGAAACAAATATATGTATACTGTCTGTGTATGTCTGTGTGTGCTTAAATAAAGTTTACTGAGGCTGAGGCAGCACCCGTGGGACTTGTAATGCAATACCCTGCAATTCCAGCCTGGCGCTGCACCACTGAAGGAAAGCAGAGAAAACCACCATGGACCTTCAGGTGGGCTGGGAACTGAAATGGTTCAAGGAAGGACTCCTGGATGGCATTTCGCACAAGGTCTCCCTTTCTCCTCTCCATCCCAAAGGAGTTTTACGGTCACGTCATATCACATCAGGCCTGACAGTATATTTAGGGTGAGATAGCAAGTGCGCCCCAGTAGAGGCGTGGGCTATGGAGTGGTGTGTCCTGATAGCCTTCATCAAGCACGTGGATAGCCCCAGGCAGAGCCCTAAAGCCTGCCTCTTTGTCTCAGACCTTTGAATTACCTTCAAGCAGTTTTCTGTACAATACACCTTTCCAGTTCCTTCCCAGATAAGAATAAAACCTGCTTTTCTTCTGTAACTGAAAAGTCTCAGGGGCTCTGTTCTTCTGTAAATGGGCCAGTGATTTTCACACCTTTTCCACTGGCTTTGCTGGAAGCCCCACAGAGCACCTTTTCTATCCCTGGGAAGGTGGGAGAGCGGACAGTGGGAGTTCAGACTCTTAGTATACCACCTCTTCCAACAGCCATCAGATAGGGTGGTGCTTTCCAATGTGGATAAAAGTCTTTTATTCTCTGAATAAATTCAACTATCTTGGCTGTTTATGGATATAAAATAATGGATTGGCCTTTGAATTTACTTTTCGGCTACCTGTAAATTCAAATTTTATTTGAACAGTGCCATTATGTTAACGTCTAACTTCTTAATGGTAACTTCGCACGCCCGCTCGTGACTGGTGCAGATGATGAACATCTCCACACATTCTGCAGGCAAACAGCCTTGTTTGCTTGTGCAAATGTGTAGATTTGTCTTTGTCTGCGATATGATTCGATTGCCTGTTTGTGCTGTGAGAGCAGGGACTTCGGATGTAACAAATGGCTTAGGGGCTCTTTCATTAGGATTGTGCCCTGTATTGTTTGATGATTTCTGGAAATACTACACAATAGATTTCCTGTGTTTGGTTTGAACTGGCAACCCAGTGGTACATGTAGACAGGAGGGATGAGTGCTCCAGCAAGGGCTGCAGTCCTGAGGTTTAGGTGAGCAGCTTCATGCTCAGATTTTGTCCTATTTCAGTTCCAGTGCATGTGTTAAAATCTCCACCTCAACTGCCATTAGCCAAATAACCTCGCCCTCCCTTGTTGTTACACCACCACGGAAGAGGGTTCTGCTTTTAGACTGAACAAAGCCAATGAAGTTTATCTCAGTATTTCTTTGCACTGGGAGACACATTTTTGGTGTTTTCTCAACTGTCTTCTGTGCTGTGGCAGGACTCCAAGTGCTGAGTAATATTTAAGAGCTAATCTATTTTGGGCAGAAGACAAAGATGTGAGACATGCCAAACTACCATGGATACCAAATCAGCATATTCACATGTCTGACATCCACAGGCTCCTGCGAGATTGTGATTTATGATTCTTATATGACACTCCATTGGGCAATGCATCACTGCCTGGCATTTAAGTCTATAAAATCACTACATAGTGTGTTCTTCAAACCATGGTAAAAGACTTCACTGTCAGTCTGTCGTGATGATCTAGGAATGAATCCAAAGTCTTCGGGCCATAGAAGTTCTCCACGGTGAGACACACTGCAGGGCTAATCTCATCTAATGTTAGATAGCCAGAAGTCAGACGTCTTATTCTGAAGTAGTAGCGTTCAATTCCATGTGGAGACAGCTGGGAGACACCAACGCCTCTAAATGAGTCTTTACTGGATGGGCACTAGGCACGTCCTGCAGCAAGAGGGGAGCCATGGGGGGCTAGCTCTTTAAGCCATCAGAGGAAGGCAGATGAATCCCGCCTGCGCTTGCTGGTATGGGAGTAGCTGCTGTTGCTCCGGTGGCTGTGGGAGTTGCCATGAGCGTTCCGGGCTCCAGTGAAACAAGTAGGAGCACCGAAGACAGGAGCTATTGCATCCCTCTGTGCACCACCCTAATTTAAAAACCAGCTTCTTCAACCTATTCTCTCTCTGAGCATCTTGCTGCTTTCGGATGTCCCAGGTTGAGACTGCCCTAACATGGACTGTGCTCGCTGTCCTCCAGGGCTCTGCAGAGCTCTGCCCACTCCACGTGCTGCTGCAGGAACTTACACAGCCACAACACAGCATGGAGCGAGCACCCACTCACAGTGAGGGAACAAGTCTCGGAGAGCAGTGAATTCACTCCAGGTTAACTACTCCAGATCATGAGTGTTGAGTTTTCAGGTAAAAATGTGATTTTTATTTTATTTTTTCACTACCAGCCTCAGACCTTGAAATAGTTCCTGAACGGAATGGGGCTCCTTGTATTTCACCAGTCTGTGACAGCAGTAGATATTCTGTGGAGCAGAAAAGAAGCTCACTTCATCGCTAAACAGCTTCTTTGTTTGCCTCGTAACTGCAAAAGTATTAAAAATAGTGAATTTTTTTTCTGGAAGAAAACATAATTTCCTGGTTGAACTGAGCACTAGGGGTCATGGAACAGTGAGGCAGGAGGAATATGGTATTTTAGAGTACTGCAGGGTCATCTCATAGGGAAAAAACAGGACTTTTCCTACAGTCTGCTAGTTTCTTGTAAGTTTATGCCAGATCCTTAAGGAGGTGTGGAGGTAGGGCTGCAACTTGAAAAGCATCAGTGGAAAACTTGGGAAGAGCCAAGTGTCCTCATAAGCTGCCCAATAACACTTTCAGAGATGGAACCTCTCACTTTTGGTTCAAGGCTGCAAATCTTTACTGTTCCCGCATTCCCTAGGAGATGTGCTCTGAGTTAGGGCATCTGCAGGAGTCTCTTTTTTTCAAGTATCCCACTAAAATTTGCACCTAGGATGTTCTCCAGCAGTGCCAGTAGGCAGGAGAAAAATAATGAGCCGTGTATCCAAGTCGGTGTGATGTGGCTGTTAGAGCTGTACGTTGCTGCTGGCATCTCTGTGGAGCTGCACCAGCATCCTGCAGTGTGGGCAATGTGAAAGCGACGAGAAGCCAGCCTGGTGACTGAGCAATAAGAGCTACCCACAGTCACAGTTTATCTTGTGATATTTGGTGCAGAGATGGCAACATTTACAGCTGGAATGTGGGATTTGCCTGATGGGGCCTCTGTTCTCACTGTCCTGCAGTATGGTTGTACCTCATGCATCTGCAAAGTGCTTTTGATGGTACAGTGCTTACAGCTGTCCAACCTGAGCTGGTTTTGGTTAAGCATGTGCCTGGTGTGTGGAAACACGGTACGTGTCCTTTAGCGGAACCTTACCCCCAAATAGACATCATACTCCTCAGATACAGCCTCTCCCTTTGCTGTCTCCTGGTAAATATCCCAATCCCTGTAAGATGAAATGATGCACAGCATACATGTACAGGCAGAGGGGAAAGTGAGAGGTTGGCTGCTGCTGACTTCTTGCTTTTTCACAGTTGACAATGATGGCTCCCTAAAATCAGCTTTTCTTGTGCATATGCTTTTTTTGGAGCATCTTTCTTACGAGGAAAGGCTGAGGCACTTGGGTCTTGAGAGGAGGACAGACTTCTCTGCTGTGAGGGCGGCAGAGCACTGGCACAGGCTGCCCAGAGAGGTGGGGGAGTCTCCCCCTCTGGAGCCATCCCAAACCCGCCTGGATGCCGTCCTGTGCCACTGCTGGAGGTGCCCCTGCTCTGGCGAGGCGGTGGACGATATGATCTCCAGAGGGCCCTTCCAACCCTGACCATTCTGTGATTCTGTATTCAAAAGAAGGAAATTGTTCTTGATCTAGTCCCACCTTAGGAAATGATCACCTTTCTCTCAGGCCATGTTCATGAGTTGGTTTAAGGACCTTATATCCCATGGTGGCAGAGCAGTGGAAAACGGCTACCCCATGGGCTCGAGGTTGGGAAGCCACAGGGGTTTGTGAGAGTGAGAGGAGACAACGCGATGTCAGGATGGGAGGGAGAGCTGCCAGGCTTGAGGTGGCAACTGAGTCTCATGGCTCCTCCCCACATGCATGTCTGTTGGTGGGAGCTGGCTCGTCACTGACCTGGCCCTGCGTGCTGCCAGTCCGTGGCCAGAGACCTTCGCCTCGCTGGCAGTGCCCTGCAGCCTCCTGCAGATTCAGGCCACAGTCACCCCATGGGCCAGTACCGGGAGATGGAGGAACTGATGTCAATAGAGTCACTCAGGCTCACTGCGAGACAAGGTTCAAGACTAAAGCAACAGCTTCTTTACCTGACAGTTCAACATTTGTGTTTGTTTATGAGAACCTTGTACAAAGGCAAACGTGAAAGAGCACAAATGCAGCTCGAGATCGCACTTAGCAACCAACATCTTTCTGAGCTCCTTCAGAGTCTCAGCCAGCTGAGGTGGCCAGCAGCTCCACATTCTCATCTTTTTCTCCTCTGGGAGCTCCAGAGCTTTCCTAGCACCATGTCTCTGCTGCTCCCACTGGAAGGTGATGCCTTCCCTCTACATGGAGGGAGGAAGCACAGAGCAAATGACTCATGACTAAGTCTGTGTTCGCCCAAGAGAGCATTGCCAAGTACGTGTTTGTGTGATGCTTAGAAGAGGTTGTTGATGACGACAGGGCTGTGGGACATCCTGTGTCAATAGGAGGATGAGGGCATTTCTTTCCTGAAATGTCTTGATCTACCCATCCATTGTGTTCCCTCATTGGCACATTCTTCCCACCTTCACAGTTTTTTCTGCAAGGTGAAGAATACCTGTGACAGGCTCTGTATTTTATAAATGACATATCTGTACGCAAGCTAACCTTTACGCAGACACCTCAGTGGATTAGAATATTCAGCATGCGGCAAGCTTTGCATACAGACTAAACCTGATACCACATGTGATGAAACGGGACCGGGCACTCACACTGGCTGACAGCGCTTCTCCACGTGTACACACGTTGTACGCATTTCCCTTTTACGCATACCGCGGTCCCTTTCGGAGAGCCCAAACTGAGCCCTTTTTACAAGCATCAGCTCAGGAACCAGCAGTTTTACTGGTCCGTTGGCATGTAAATATGATTCAGAGATGAATGGGAGGAAAGACATTTATTAGTTTAATCATCATTAGCAGTTTGAGGATTCTGATCCCTCTCTCCAGCACTGCCCTGGTTCCCTGCCGTTGTGGCTGGTTCCCTGTCGCTTGGCTGGCAGCTTTGTATTCCATTTTCTTTCTCAAAGTGCTGGTCATACTCTCAATTTGTTATTTTGAGGTCTTGGATTACATCTGTCGCAACCAGCATTGGCCCAACGCAGCTACAAAACACGCAGTGAATCAGCTCCAAGGTGGAATTTGCTGCCTCCTCCCGTCATTAGTAATCCACACTTGCGGTGGACTCATTAATACAGAGAAAGAGAGAAGTTTAAGGGTCATTTTTTTCATACCTGCATCTGTAACATGCCTTGAATAGATTATGCAAAAAAATGGGGGTTAGGTATGTTGAGTCCTTTTTCTCATTAAACACTTGTTAGACAATTGATATCAATGGAGGGATGTCAAACCAGAGCCCGCTGCATCCCAATGAATCATTTTATGTTCATCCTGAATAATATCTAATGATTTTGATGGTGTCTTGCAGGGCGTGTGCTAAAGATCACTTGCATTCTGATTCCAGATTAATTTCAACTATTGCATATTCTGACACTTAATTGTATTGACTTGAAAATAGGATCATTGGGATATGGAAACTGCTTCGTGGCTTTGCAGAAAGATTCCATTACGCAATAGGGCATTTCAATCCGCTCTGAATTATTTAATCGACTTCAGGCGCGACTGGCCATTTCTCAGCAGAGTCTGGACAGATATTTTATTTTTTTTTTTTATAGCTCTCTGAATAGCTGGGTGGGACGAGAGTGGGAGGTCATGGAAACCATACCACTGCCTACAACGGTTGTGCAGTGTGCCGCCGCTGTAGGCAAGAAATGGGATGGACATAAGCAAAACCACATCAATCCCAGGGGCCACCTTCTGCAAAGTACATTGAAATCACTAACGTGGTGGGTTCATGCCCTTCTGTCTTCTGACAAACTGGCCACAAACCTGGCTTAAAGCACAACATGGGGAGACTGTTTTGGAACGTGGGTTTCCAAGCGAGTGTGTCCCACACTATGAACAATGAGCAGGAGGATTGGCAGCTAATCTGAGCCTTCCTTATTAAGGAAACCTCAGAAAAATGACCACAAGCAGAGCACGGAGCACATATATCACTGATAAGCCAGGAGATTCAGCTTCCTGTGGCAAGAAGCCCACAGTTGCTCTGTAGCCAGCTATTAAATGGAGACTGATTCCTGCAGCAAGAAAGCAAGCTTCGCCCACGGGCAGCCTCACTGCTGCGTGTGAAGAGACAGTGGTTGTCAGTTGAAGATCATATTGTGCACCACCTCAGCCGATCGATGGCATTTTTGACCTGACCTGATCAAACATGCTTCCTGGAAGAACCAGGACTGAGGTGTGAAGATGCCAGCCAGGTTGGGTTGCCTCTTCTTTCTCACTAAGGGACAGCTAAACCCAGAATCTTGTGTCTGAGCCAGGGGAAGACCACCTGGTGCATTTCTACGTGCGCACATTCAGGCTGGGATTAGCAATGCGTTTTGGTGACTAGTACTGAAACATGCAATATTGGAGCTAAACTTGCACTTGGCACTTTGCAAAAGGTCATGGGGCATCTCTGGCTTTTGACTTCAGCATGCGGTCCCCCGTACAGACCCAGTTGTGCACGAGAGCTTGGGACTAGCCTTCACCACTGCCGCTGCTGAGGACCTTATGTTTCCATGTCAATGTAAATCACAGAAGTTATCACTCAACTTCTTCTCCGTCTGTGGGCAGTGAATTATTTTGCTGCCCACTTCCTTGTCCAACAAACTCCATTGCATCCAGCACTCCGCTGAGTTTCCATGGGTGGTTTTCAATAGTCTAGTGCTGTAGAATGGATTTCTCTTCTTTCTGCTGTGCGTTAACAGTATATCAAAATAAATTACAATAGCTGAGAGGAGAAGAAAAAGCCCTGCCTATTATCGAATGCCCTTTCACAGAGACTCTGTCAGCTCTCCATGATGTTTTGGCAGATGCCTTTGGAAACTGAGCTGAAGGCTGGTGAAAAGCTGGCAGTTACAGCCCGGCTATCTATGAAAAAGCGAGCTTCAGCTGTATGCCACGAACTTCTCTTTGAAGAATGTCTTTTTCTATATTTATTATCAAAAACTGATGTATAAAAACCCTTGTGATTTCCTGCTACGGTGTCACTGAGCATCTCAGGCTGGTTATCTCCCCAAACGGATTTTAACTCAAATTAAGAATCACCCTTAGAGTTGGCATACTGTTTCTTTAGCCAGTCAGCATTCAGTCTTCATTGTGTTTGCAGATTGTAGATAAGAAATTGAAATATTATAAAAAAGCGGAGATTCCTAGGTGCAGATAGGGGACTTTGAGAGGGATCTGTAAATCTGAAGCATCTGTGATCTCACCAGAACAACCGCATCCCATGGTCAGAGTTTGGCAGATGGAGAGCTTGGCCATGCACAAAAATCTACTGCTATAGCAAAACTAGTATGTTATATAGAGTTTACGTTCTAAAGTTCCTTGGGAGGAACATTGGCTCATCATCAGAGAAGCGTCTTTGGAGACACGGGCTCCAGGTTTGCTTTCCGGATTTACTTTCTAGATAAGCTACTCACTTATAGGGAGATTATTTGGTCTTAGGAGCTTTGGTTTATCCTTTAATAGTGAGTATAAAACTGTGGATAATTGTAGGGGGTTCATACAACAAGTGCCACAAAAATAATTGCAGACAGTCCTTGAGAGACAGATTTGAACTTACTGGCCTTCCAATACCTAAAGGGGCCCACAAGAAAGATGTGGAGGGACTTTTTACAAGGGCATGTAGTGATAGGACGAGGGGGAATGGCTTCAAACTGGAAGAGGGGAGGTTTAGATTAGGTATTAGGGAAGAAATTCTTGACTGCGAGGGCAGTGAGGCACTGGCACAGTTGCCCCGAGAAGCTGTGGTTGCCCCATCCCTGGAGGTGTTCAAGGCCAGGTTGGACGGGGCTTGGAGCAACCTGGGCTGGCGGATGGTGTCCCTGCCCAGGGCAGGGGGGATGGAACTCGATGATCTTTAAGGTCCCTTCCAACTCTAACCACTCTGTGATTGACTTTTTCTAGACTTTGAAACAGATTACTCTCCATCTTTTGACAGCATGCAAGCCCCTGGCTGTGACTAATATTGTGGTAGTGTCTAAAGGCCACAGGTTGAGGGTAGGAATCATAATTTCTGGATGGGGACAAAGCAGAGGGAGAAATGCCCCAGATGTCTTATTCCTTCTTGTATTCGATTTACAGGTGTGCAACAGCTGGATATCTGTTGAAGTAGGAATGTTAAGTTTCACAGTTTACAGCATCACTCTGTTGTCCCAGTCCTGCTTTTATGGAGCTGTGGTTCTCTAGTCATTTAGCTCTGTTCCTCAGCTGGAGGAATTCTTCTTCATATTGTTCCAAAGTCAGTTTTGTTTAATACTGCCATGACTTTGCTACAGGTCTGGTGTCCATGCTCCAAGAGGTGCATAGTAAAACAGCTGAATGAGGGCTTTTCTACTGCAGTTGTTTTGCAGTCAAAAGGATAATAAAATTCTCTTTGCCTAAGCACAAAATCTGTAACTTTTAGTGTGTTGGGCCCTCAGTCTGTCCTCAGTTGAAATAACAGCAGCTGAGCTGTAATCTGCTGTTGTGTAAGGCCTGCTGCTGTTAGCATCTTGCTCTGCTGGTTCAGAGACAACAAATGTAGATCTTCCCATCCTTTTCATGTCCTATCAACTGCTGTTGCAGCCAAGCAGGGCTGCTTTACACTTCCAGGACAGGGCAAATCCCACGGGCTGAGAACCTCCTTCCGTTTAGATTGTCTCATCGTGACTAACGCTGGTGGCATTTGTCAGTGAGCCATTAGTCTTCCATTCATGGGGCTGCAAGGGCACTTTAGAGGTCCATAGTGAAGCCAGACAATTCCTACCATCTCTGGCTTAAAGACAGGCGTGTACTCTCAGCGAGGGGCCAAAATCCTTCTCTACTCAGTGGAGAGAGCCTGTGCATTTCGTTGATCCTGATGCCACAGGCTGAGGTCACCAGCAGGACCAGGATGACTGTTGCCCTGCTTCTGTTCTTCATAGTGTGCCAGGGTGCCACGTGGACTGGTGGCAGCCGTGGGCTTGTGGGAGAGACGGTGCTCACAAGTGTGAGGCCTCTTCTTTCGTAGATTGGCACAGCAGATGCTGGTGGAAGTGCTAAGAAGTTTGCACAGTTAAACCCAGGTCTTAGAAACCTATTTTTTGCTCCAGAGAAGGAGTAGTTTCTCTCTGGCACGTGTGTGAAAGGTCTTGCTTTAACTGGAAGATATTTGTAACTGTTGAGTTACTCTTTGTGTGCTGAGGGAAAGGCAGAGCTCAGCAATTTCCCCCCTGCCAGAGCGACATTGCTGTGATTGAGTTTAGGTTATGAAATCGGGTTGTAGCATATCTTTTTTTTATAGGTGAGGGAAGTCTGTGCAGTGCAAAGTTTGCTACTGCTTCTGTGAACAAAAAGTGCAGAGTTCCCAAGGAGCAGGGAGGAGATACGCGGGGCGACTGCACTACGTTGTCCTTTGTAACTGCTTTGAGGCTGAAATGAATTTACAGTTCCCCGTGGCAAGAATTGCTCCTGCTGCCACAGCAGCGGGTGGGCAGTTGAGTCAAAGTGCCACAGTCCTCCTAGGACTGGAGGAGAAGGAACGGGCAGCTCTCATCTGTCATTTTCCTGAAGATGGAGATGCCTTGCTACCTGGAGGTTCTCAGGAGGTGGTAGGGCCAGCCACTTCTCCAAGAAACCCTAAGAGAAGAGCAGATTATGTTGGGAAGTGAGGGGGAGCTATGGACTGAAGGATGAATAGAGCATTTTCTCCTTGCTTGGACTTTCCAAAGAAAGCTGGGTACTCTTCCTCCTGCCTCGCATTTAAGGCACCAGCAAGTGCCCTGAGTGTTGTCATCTGTTGGGAAGAATACACTCATAGCACTGATCAGAGACTTTGGATAGGAGAGGAGGGGTTGCGCTGAGTGCCCCTGCAGCTGTGCCAGAAAACGCCCCTTTTAGAGGGCTGAGCCCCTTCCTACTGCTCGGCTCCTGACTATTGCTAGGACAGCTGTTTCCTTTCTGACAGCATCTCCATTTCCCCTCAGAACTGGAGTAAATCTGATCTGTCATCCACACGCATCAGGTAGTGGCTTTAAAAATCCCCAGGGTCCTGAAATCCCTCATACAGTGGCCATCACACTCCTGAAAACAGATGCCCACAATGACTTACTGTAGCGGTGTGCCCTTATTTCCTCGTATAAAAGCAGTCATGATGATTTCTCCAAAGGTTTTCCTGGATGAGGGTATCATTTCCATACAGTGCCACGAGGCCGCTGCTGGTGCTCTCATGGAGTAAAGCTGCCAGAAGCCAGGTCTGTGGCAGTTTTCGAGACTGATGGTTAGATTGAACCTGTGATTTTTTGTCTGACAGGCGAAAAGCAAGAAGCACCTCTTTTTCACTGACTGTTCTAAATAAATGGCTGTAGAACAGAGCAGCATTTCAGCTGGAGGCAAGTGGTGAGACAATGCCCATAGCAAGAAGATGCATGGAGCAGGAAGCCTTCGAGCAGGAACAAATCTCTTCATGACAGTTTTTCTGACTCTTGGATAGTCGCAGCATCAAGTGAATGAACAGAGAAATTGGGTTTTTGCCAGTAATTCATATAGCTGACATACAGTTCCTGGACGACAGCCTAGTTCCTCAACTAAAGAGCTGATTCCAAGCCCACTTTCTGCCAATGAGTGGTATTTTTTAATTGATTTCAATGGCACTGGCTTGGATCTGCTGCAGAAAATGAACTTATGCATGCCAATGCAGACCATACCATACTGCTGTTGCACACCTGGCTCTTGAGAAAATGGTGGGTTTGCTTTCCCAATGCACATTTCCCCCTCTGAACAAGGAATAAATTAAAGACATGCTACAGCCCTTTTTATTTTTTTTTTTTTTTTGGAAATATAGCTGATGTTCCTGGAAGAAATGTGCTTATAATGTGATATAATGCGAACAAAAAGGAGTTTACTGGTCAGGCTGAAAATTGATCCCTGACTGTAGGAGTCAAACCTGATTTTGCTGGTGGGAGTTTGTTCAAATTCTGCGATCAACGCATAAGACAGACTGAGCTCAAGGACTTGCCTTCCCGGCTACGATAAGGAAAATGTTAGTGCAGACAGCAAGATGCAGATCTGCTGAGTAAAAACGCTCATCCTACACAATCATATTTCTGAACAGATCTGCTCTTTACGTGGGGCCATATCTGTGCACACAACTCACAGATTCCTCTTTGGAAACATAGAGCCCTTCAAAATTTTATTAAGGTACTATACTCTTATCTATTCTTTTTATGTCATCACCCTGCCTCAGTTGTTTAAAATGTAACATGTTTTATTCCAACGTATATGTTACTGTTATTAATTTAAGATATGCTCAGATACCAAAAGCGTACAGTCTATAAAAGGCATGTCCTCATATTCATTTTAAACCAGGGAACTAAAAATAGAGCTGGTTCAAATATAGGTGATGAGAATAACCTGAGGTTTGTATTAGGAGGTATAATATGAATAAAGACTTTAAAGACTTTAAAAGTGCTTGGCAAAGTTTCTGTGCTTGGGCGGAGCTGCAGATAAAAGTTTATAAAGTAGATTTGGGACAGAGAAGGTAGTTTGGTGAGTACTACCTGTCCTCTCCGTAAGGCAACTGAAATATATTGAATTAAAAAAGCTGAATTCAGAACAGAGAGCAAGAAATCATTTTTTGACTCGGTGTGGGGTATTAGCCTGTGGATCTCACTCTTGCAAGGTGCTGTTGAGATGAAGAGTGTGCGGGACACAAAACAGATTGTGATATTTTTGTGGTTAGTGAGACAGGCAAATTACTGTAAGTGTTCAAAGAGGTGTGAGGAAAGTCATAGGAACATTGGGACTGGAGGAAGCCTCCTTGAGTTCCTGCTGTCCCGCAAGCATCCAGGGCAGGGGTTCATCTTGTAAAACAGTTAATACTGTGTACCCACAGAGTACCAGAAATACCCTCAATTTGTTTCAGTTTGGTATGACCTGAGTGAAAAATAGGACACTCCAGCTAAGGGGAGTGAGAACTGAAGAACGACTACAAGGGAAGAGGTTGGGTCACAACCAAAATGTCAACTCGCTGTGGCACGTTTGCAGATGGCACGAGGTGGGGGCCGCAGCTGACCCTCACTGCTTCCTTGTGGCCTCTGGACTCTGGCGAGGGGACACAGCTGTGATGCTGCGCTTAGTGACACCTCAACCTTTCTTCTCAGGGTTCCTCGACCTGCTTGCAGCTCAGGGTCCTGGCTGAGGCTCACACAGCCTGGGGGGTGTCCAGCTTTGTCCTGTTCCCCAGATGAGGCAGGAGCTTTTGTCTCCTGAGTGCTTCTGGCTGCTGCGTGGAAACTGAGAACAAGCAAAACACAGATCCTACGTGGTTGTTGAGCTGACCCCTGTCTAAGCTCTGGGTGGGTTGTTGACAGCCCCAGTGGCTTGGCAGGGAGGTGTTTCGCTTCCTGCAGGCTCCAAGTCATGGAGTGTGGGCTTCACCAGCTGCTGCTGTGTCTAGGCAAGTACAGGGCTGGCACGAGTCAGCAAGCAGATGAGTCTGAGCAGCACAGAAGAAAGATGAGAAGGAGAAGATGAATGTGTGACCCACCGCCCAGTGCCACGCGAGAGTGCAGCCCAAAGGGACGCCGGCGTTTGAACCCACGACGCCACAGCTCTTTGTCTTGCATCACCCACGTTGTTTATCTCTCTCAAATGTTTAAGCCCTCTGATCCTTGCAAATGAAATATCTTATTGGGGACACAGTACCCACAGTGTGCCAGACTGCTCCCTTCCCATCCCCACCTCCAAAAGCTGAGCGGAGAGTGGTGAGACAGGTCCTGTCAGCAGCTTGGCAATTTCCAGCCTCCTTCTGTGTTGTGTGGTTCATCCTGACACAGCCTCTGCCACATAAATGCACACGTAGCCCCGTGACTCCGTATCTCACTGATGCTGGAGCATCCTCCCCTGGCTCGTCAGGGCAACACCCAATGTCAAGTATTGTCAGTTCTGACTTGTTTTTCGGTGAGTGATAGGAAGAGGTTGTGCAAAAGAATCGTGCCCCGTGTTCCGGTGGCTTTTCCTGCCTCTGGTGGGATCTCCGGGCTCCCCTGCAGCTCTTCTCACGTGCGGTGCAGACAGGTGTATGGTGACACTTTGTGTCGTCCGGTCACAGACTTGCATGTTCACGTGCTCTGCGTTAAGACCTTTCTTTCCCATTTCCCTGCCATTCCTTCAGTTATAAAACAACCCTTCTGGAAGAACTTGAGCTTCAGGTTTTATTTCTCAAGATGCCTCAAGCGGCTGGCAGTCCTTTGAAATTCTTCATGTGCAAGCAGCAGTGGCGCAGAGCTTGACCGGGAGTGAGAGATGCGGTCAGCCACAGCCACAGCCACAGCCACGGCCACGGACACAGCCAGAACTCCACAGAGAGCCACGGGGACAGTGCACCCACGGCCGCTGTCACACAGAGCCCTCCAACCAGCCACGGAAGAGAGCTCTTCCCCCTGTCATCAAGGGTGTCGTACACTGTCACGATCAAGCTCATTGCAGAGCTTTCGCCCCTTGGATTGAGTAAGGATTTGTATGGAGCAAGTGAAAACAAAACTGATAGCTGCTGCTGGATTTTCTAAATAAGCCTTTCAGAGCTGCTGGCTTCTTTTTCATATGCAGATAAGACGGAAGTACCTTGAAATATTTAGGCGGAACTGCACAAGAGACACTGAACTGGGGATGGCAATCATAACAGAGTGAATTTTTACCATTTTCAAAGCCTTTTCCTGTACCAGTATTTCCCAAGAACGCCATCCAAAAAATTGGGATGACTGTCTTAATTTTCAAGCTGTGGAAGGAGAGACAGGAACAGGAGGACTGGAATATAGATCAAACATGACACATAGACCAGAGAGGTAGTTTCATGGAAATAAGCTGGAGAAGGAGATAACAGTGACTATATCTACCTTGGACCATGGCATTAGTTGTGACCGCGATACACAGCTGAGGTGACTTTCAGAGCATACCAGAAAGGGGGTTCAGATCTGTGGCATCCTCAGGATGACCCAGGCAGCATGGATGAGACAGTCAGGAATGGGACCTGTTCAGTCTGTCTTTTGCACCAAAACAACAGGGTCTGGATTATCCTCATGTCTTGATGGTGTCTGGGTTCTCTCTCGGTCGGTTGCTCATGCAGAAAGAAGTAAACATCTTTTCTTCAGGAGGATGCTGACATACCCATGCTGAGGTGTTTTTCAGGCTTTAGGGCAGTCTCATCCAGAAAGCCTTCTGTTCCAGATCTCTGGGATCTGGGAACAGTACTGGTGAAGCTGAGATTTGGCAATAGTGACCTTTTTTTCCCATGGATTCTACAGTGAATCTTGAGCAGCATTTGAGATCAAGTGAGAGAGCATAAGCAGGGTTAACTTATCCACTTTAGGCTCGCTTTTATCATCCTGTATCGTGGGCACTGGCTGTAACTCGAGAGACAATTCCCAGCAGAAGCCCCGTGTCTGCACAAATGCCAATTCAGACGTACTTAGCAGCAGAAATTTAGCTGTGTCAGTATCTTCTTCACAGTTTGCAATGAACCAGGGACCTTGTGATAGAGCCATGATTTATGGTCCCATTTGGTCCATCAGCTGGAGTGGCAATAGGACTACCTGCCAGGTTGCACTGCTGCCTAGGAGAGAAGCCCACATTTGTGGTTACGTGTTTGCTCACACAGATTCCCCAGGCATATATAAGTTACAGCAGATATTCCTCTTTTCTTTCTGCAACAGGCAGCAAAGACAAAACAGTCAGTATGGCATCTCCATCTGACTTTGCTACTCAGTCTCCATCGGTATTGCCTGTAGAGAAAGAGGTCCTGCTGTGGAGCAGCACATCCCAAATCACACGTCCAGAGCAGGCCAGAGGATCTTCCTCTTAACCATGCCTAATTTCTCCACCAGCTACCAGGGTGATTGACTCAAAAAGAGACCTCTTTAATACATCCAATGTGAGGATCCCCACCTTCTGATAAATGCATAGTCCTTGCGTTGGTCAGATACCCTGGGACAGAAGCCTTCAGCCCTCAGGATGGATATGGGCCATCCTCTAGGGAACAGAAAGAAGGCATAAAAAATGGTGCCTTTGAGCTGTTATCTAGTCCTCTTTAGATAAGAAATCACCCACAGGAGGTGCAGGAGCCACTGAATGGCTTCTCTTTATCTAGTCTGTTCAAGGAAGATTAATTCATACTGGAACAGGAACAAAAATATGCTGCAAAGAGGGTTGGTTTTGGTTTTGGGTTGGTTTTTTTTTTTTTTGGGGAAAGAG
>NW_009646858.1:276786-303971 GCF_000708025.1 Charadrius vociferus
AAGAGTTGTTCTGCTAGGTAAGATGAGATGAGAGTTTAGCTTGTTTAGCCCAGGAAGACTGGGAGTGGTGGGATCATCCTGCATCACAGCAGAGGCTTAATAGCTGGGAGGGAACACGGTGTGTAAACTAAAGAACAATACCAGCACAAAGACAAGAGGGTGAAGATTGGTCATGAATAGATTTAATGCAGGAGGTTTAAAGGTCAGAGCTGTGAAGTTCTCCAAGAGTCACCCAGTTAGTGTATCGGTGTGCACTGGGACAAGCACACCAGCTCTGTAGCGTGGAGCTTGGTCAGTTCTCAGAGGAACACTCTGTCCCAGCATACAGGCTTAGAGGATGGTTCCCTTTTTCTCATTTGGGAGCACTGTGAGGAGGTTTGGAGCCCAGCAGGACAATGTTTCCATAATAAACCAGTGCCAGCAACCCAGAGCGCCTGATGGGGAGCAGAATAAAGGACAATTTCCCAGAGATGGGTGGATTATCTGAGCCTTTATAGTTCTGTTCTGAAAGGACAAATAATATCTCTCAAGAAAGAGCTGCTGTACCTCTGAGTACATCAGCTTCCAGCTGCTCAGACTTTCACAAGAGTTGTGTCTATTCACAGCCGTGTTCTGCAGGAATTGAATGCATCACAAGTAAAGCAGATCAGGATATTGCATTCCTCTCCTGTATGCCCACTGGTTTTCTTGCAAAGATGGGTCCCATGCCTCAAATATCAAGCCTTCAGACCTCTCCAAAGAGGGGAGCAAATTCAGTCCAGTCGACAGGAGGGGGCAGCCCTCCAGCTCATAGCTAGGACTACTGCCTGCCCCATGTTACACTGCCGTCAACCCTCCTTTCTCAGGTGTCCCCGCGCCTCACAAGGCTGACAACAGCTTTGATGGCTCACGCATTGGTCATGTAAATGGTCATTTCACCTTACCTATAGCATCTAAAAATGGGGTTTTTAGTCTAAGCTGGTCATGTAGGCTCTCCAGGGTCAAGGGTGAGAGGTGGACATCTTTGCTGTGGTTCAGCTCATCCTGAGACAGGTGAGTTTCTCTGTGTATGTATGAGCCTAGATGAACAACTAGAATTTGTGTACAAGCTCTACAGCTAAAACCATGGGGTCTGGGTGTAGTTTAAAATATCATTCCCTAAAACTAGAGCTGGGAGAGGCATTTTTCCTTTCTTGTTCATTCCCTTCCTCCCAATGCATCTTCCTTTGCACCAGCACAAGCACTGGTGTGACCGCACAGCGAGCCAGATCAGAGAATTCAAGTTGGATGAATCCAAACCCAGACTGCTTTGAACCCAAATCAGTCTGCTCTGTGTCCTCATGGATGCTGTGCTAACTTGAGGACAGGCATGGCAGGGAGCAAGCTGCAAAGGGCAGGGGAGGAGTGATGTGACTGTTTCAGCAGCATTGCTCCTTAAAACAAGCATGAAACTCCAGCACGAGTTGAAGCCCACTCTGTAGAGTAACAACACAGTGCATCATGGTTAAAAAGCATGGCATTATAGAAAGACTACCCTGGATTTGTAGCTGGCATCAGATTTTGAGATTTGTGTTATGAAGTACAAGAGCTCCAGCTAGCACAAGCTGTATGTATCTTGCTTGTATTGATCCTTGCTCTGACACAGTAATTTCTTGTCTTTAAGGATTCTTGGGTGTTTTAATGTAAGTCTTCCCTGATAGAGAAAAAAAGACAGCAAAATCATTGGTTGCTGTGTGCAAGCAGGAGAACCTGTGTTGGGGAGCCAGAAGGCTACAGCCACCCAGAGAATGGGGCTCATGACGGTGCTGATGCCAGAGCACTCAGAGGCTGAGATTTCTTTATCTGCATATGTCAACATGAGACACTCTGACAAAAGGGTGGCTTTCTCCAAGCTCACTCTCTTTCTGGCTAAAAACATGGCAGTCCAGCAGTTTGTCCTATGAACAGTGTGCACAAAGCCATACTCCCAACAGGCTCCGTGGCAGTAGAGGCTTCAGGGGTGCCCAGTTAGCATCTTTTTTCTCTGGCATGCTTTTTTTCTTAAGAAAAATGACTGCGAATGTGGCTGGAGGCAGATTTGTCTGAACTGTAAGGATTTTAACACGCCTTTACTTCTACACCCCCCCACACCTTAAGCCAGCTACTGATATCATGCCGGGGCTGCATGCAGATTTACAAACCGTATGCTGCTAAATTAGTCTCACCACCCAGTGTGAGGAAAGTTCAGAAGAAACCCAAGCTTCTGCTTTGCATATCTATAACACAGAGCTGAGCCCTTTGATGGGCTCCTCTGATGTCCAGGAGCTGTGAATATTCAAGACATCAACACCAGAAAAAGGTTGGAGAAAACAACAGAAAATGTGTCCCATCATCACCACTGAGAGCGGTGATTTTTCCCTGGCAAAAGCCGACATGACAACAAAGCATAACTATCACTTGCTAAATAGGATGAGGCCAGTGCAAACATTTATCCTATCGTGAACAGCCCTGGCCAGGTAGTAAAAAGGGCAAACAGGCTCCAGCTTTGTAGATGAGGGGGAGGTCCATTTTACACCCTCTTGCAACGGTTGTGCTGCTTTGAACCATGGGGGCGAGAGCAAGGGCAAATATCAGGACAAACTAGACAAGACTATGAGCTGCAGTCTTTGTCTTAGTTGGAATTTTTTTTTCTTTTTTTTCTTTTCTTTTTTTTTTTTTTGTCACCAGGGAAACAGAAGCAGAAATGACAAATGCTTTCAATTTGTCAACATTTTCCATAGATATTTTTGGTCTTTTGATGAAAAACAAAGCATACATATTTCTCAGTTTAAAACTATCCTATTCCCTTTCCAAATTGAATGTGGAAATGCTGTCAGAGGGTTGAAGGCACAGACGGGGTTCCTTAGGTGTCCCTTGTCACTTTGGACCACCGTCTTCTCTTGGCTCCTTGGCTGGTCTCCATCCCATGAGGTATCATTGCCTCTCCTTGGGCAGAGCCACCAATGTGTGTCACAGCAGCCTTTGCCTCCTCGAGGTGTCATCTGGCATCTCACTGTGACCCGGAGTGGGAACATGACACACCTGAGCTGCAACTCAAATCTCCACTGAAGACGAACTGATTTAAGACGGTTTTGTTTCCAGTGCAATTTCATTTAATAATAAAGAGTCTTATTCCTGGCTAGGAAACAGGTGCCTTTGTGTGGAAAAAGTGTTTGCTGAAAGAATGTGTTTTTCTATATATTTTTAAGAGGAGAAATACAGACTTTCCTTCCTCTAAAACTCGCTCAGTACAAACCTTTGATTTGTGAAGTTAATCTGGAAGAAATCGTAGGAAGTGAATTGAGGAGCTGTGACCTGCTAGGACTTTCCTTAGCTAAGAGCCATGTCTCTGGAGATTATGTTTAGCTGGACCGATAAATCCTGCTGAGATTTCTATGCAAGTGTCTTGTGGAGAGCAAAGCTCTTTGATTATCCTGTTGCTATTTGTCAAATGCAAAGGACCATGTAAAAAATCACTTTCAGCCCTCAGAATTACTATACTTTCCCTCTGCTTTTGATGTCTGAGGAGAAAATAGCCCTGTGAAGCAACTTGATTTTTTCAGAGCTATTAACAAATCTTTCAGGGTCCTCGGGTGACATAACAGGTCTGGTCTGACTCATTCCATTTAAGAGTGTCTCCTTCCAGACAGAAATAGCTCTGCGTGCAGCCATAAAAAACGTGAATCAATTAATGTCTTTTATTAACTAGAAATGCAGATAAATCCCCTCAATCAGGGGAACGCAAATTACTAGCTCCTGTTCCTTCTCCCTCCCCGCTCTCTTTGTATCTGGCTGCTTCTTTAATAGATCTTTTTGGATGTTGACTTCAGGTTCACGTGGCTATTTTTGCAGCTGAGTCTCCGACGTTCTGGGTTCGAGAAAGATATGTCAGTAAGATACTGGATCACGCTCTAGGAGATCATTAGCTTGCTGGGAGAATAAGGAGTTTAAAAATTATCTTGGCCAGGGAGCACCAAGTTAAATAGGAGCGTAGGCTGGACTGGGAGAATGAGGCAGAGGTAATGGCTTCACATTGAGTACGTAGGTGTATAGTAGGAACTCAATGAAAATGCATCTTATGCACACACGTTAGTGGTATTTATACGAAAGAACGCAGCACACCACTCCTGGCTTAACTGTGACTACAGCCTCCTCCCTCGCCATGATCTGGTTGTGTCCCAGCAGGTATTTCCCTGGAATTGAAGGGTGAAGAGAATTCCATTTTCTTTCCCACTCTGTTCCTGCCACATGTGACCCAGCTGTGATGCTGCTGCGCATCTGCCTCAGCCGGCAGCCACCATCCATTGCCCGGCTCCAGAGCTGCATCCTTCCCTGCGGGCTTCAGGCGAGGGCACATGTCCTCTCGAATCCAGCGAGCTCAAGCTTCAGGATGTCTGGGAACGCACCGCTACATTTCGGCTGTGTCAGTTTGCTGTAGTAGGCATCTTCTAATACTTAAAGGCCTGAAAGTATCATAGTTAGGGTCCGTGTTTCCATCACAGCCTCTTGTGCAGTAGTCAAACATCGTCAGCAAGCACGAGCAAGGGCGTTTTAGCATCCCTTCTTTTTGCTAAGCTGGACACCAACGACTGGCCACACACACAGATAAAGCTTAGTCCAAAAACCTACTTGCTGCTATTTTTAAAGAGGAAAAAAATACCTTCTCTAAATAATCTCTACATGAAAATAGGTACATGAGTCAGAATGCACATTGAGAAGCAGGCAGGAAAGGCTTTAAATAATAGGATTCATTCAGCTAAAGCATCTAATCACCCCTGAAAGTGAAAGATTAGTTAAAACAAAAGAGTTATTATCTGGGAAAGTAAAAAGGGAATCTGAATTTGTTCGTTTCCTCACACAGTGAGTACAGGGAGTCTGCATTTCATTATGTGCTAACCTGAAGGGCTTCCATAGCCCCCACGGTGGAAACAGAACTACAACAATTTATGAATGCCTGTGAAAATATCTCCCTGCACCATTGCTTCATTTTAACCTCTTTCCAGGAGAGTGGCTCGAGAGGGAGCAGCAGAGGAAGCTCTATACAGGCTTGTGTCTGAGAGAGCCTGGAAAAAAATAGTGAAATCCACAAAGAGTGGCTCAGTGTAAGGACTTTAAATGAAACGCAAACAGACTCCACCGCACTGTGCACACAGTGGGTTGAAATGGAAGTTCTAGGCAGGAGAATATTTAGGAAAGTTTTGTTTTACTCCTTAAAAAAAATATAATCCAAACCTGCTGTGCGATAGAAAGAAATAATAGTCAAGGAAATTGATTTTAATTAAAAACAACAACTCAAACCTGGTTATTACTAACAATTTGCTCTGCTTTAATAGCTTGGATCTTTGCTCCGATCTTTTCCTTCAAACTTGAGATTTAGTCTCGTATGTTTTTAAATGATGAATATGAATTACTTGAACTTTCAGGGTTCATTTATTATCTGCCCATGCTAAAGATGTTACTGTAGCCTCTGATCTATGCTGACACTGAGTGGAAAAATCAGCTTTTTTAAATTTTTTTTTTTTATTTCATCATTCAGTTCACCAAATCAGTAGAATCACTGAATCATAGAATGGTTTAGGTTGGAAGGGATTTTAAAGATCACCCAATTCCAGCCCCCCTGCCCTGGGCAGGGACACCTCCCCCCAGCCCAGGTTGCTCAGAGCCCCGTCCAACCTGGCCTTGAACACCTCCAGGGATGGGGCAGCCACAGCTCCTCTGGGCAACCTGCCCCAGGGGCTCACCACCCGCACAGGGAAAAATTTCTTCCTCATATCTCATCTCAGTCTCCCCTCTTTCAGTTTAAAACTGTTCACCCTCATCCCATCGCTCCCCTCCCTGATCCAGAGTCCCTCCCCATCTTTCCTGGAGCCCCTTTAGGCACTGGAAGGGGCCCTCAGGTCTCCCCTTTTTCGCCTTCTCTTCTCCAGGCTGAACCCCCGCAACTCTCCCAGCCTGTCCTCCCAGCAGAGGGGCTCCCGCCCTCCCAGCATCTTCGTGGCCTCCTCTGGACCTGCTCCACCAGGTCCATGTCTCTCCTGTGCTAAGGCCCCAGAGCTGGACACAGTACTCCAAGTACGGTGTCATGAGAGCAGAGTAGAGGGACAGAATCCCCTCCCTCGCCCTGCTGGCCATGCTGCTGGGGATGCAGCTTGGGATGCCGGTGGCCTTCTGGGCTGTGAGCTCACATTGCCGGCTCATGTCTAGCTTGTCATCCACCAACACCCCCAAGTCCTTCTCATTAGGGCTGCTCTCCATCCCTTCCTCCCCAGCCTGGATTTGTGGTCCCTTCCCTCCAGCGTGTCACCTTGTCCACAATCCTTGGTGTCATCAGCGAACTTGCAAGCAAAATTGAGAGTTCCAGCAAGCTGCATCCTTTTTTACTTATGACCCCTAAGACTATATTCAAAGAAAGATATTATTCATTGTTGCTGTTGTTATTGTTGCTGTTATTAATATTATTGTTATCATCATCATCATCATTATTATTATGAACATTATTATCATTATTATAAAAAAGATAAGGAGCTCGTCTCTTCTGGTTAGGGCAGGTGGTGAGACATTAGTTGAGAAAGTGGCATTTGGTTTGACAAGACTCTGTTCCTTGGGGAAAGAAACAATTAATAGTCATACTTGTATTTAGTCAGTAGATCTGGATAACATCCACTTAATGTGTCAACAGAGTTAGCTAATAAGTATTCCACACCTCCGCCAACTCTATTGAAAAGCCATGGAGAACAGCAAGGTACAGGAAGCAGTCACATGTAATACCAGTATTTGAGAAAGGGATGAACAGTTGTCCTGGCAGTGGTCATCTGGTAAGTCTGATTTAATCCTCAGTACGTGCTTCATTATTACAAGCTGGAAGTATAAACAACAGTGGGCATGAGACCAGAATTTACAGTAAAAATGGTGGAAATCTTATGCTTGTAAAGAAGGTACAGAATATCCGTAGAGGACAAAGAAAGATGTTCGAAAAACAAACTGCAGCCATCAGATGCAGATACGTGTTCTGCTGATAAAATGCTAGACGTGTGGCACAGAGGTGTAGACGCAGGCTTTTCCCTCTCTTGGGGTGGAGATACAAAAACCCATCGGTCCTTTGCAGCTCTGCCAACCGTGTGGAATCAGAATCAGACCCATTCTGTCTTCATTTCGGTTGAATGTTTCTGAATATTCCAGTCTTGTGAAATACTTCACGCAATTAATTCAAATTGTCTTGGAGACGAGTGCTGACTGGGCAAGAGCAAAAACTGGGCAAAAGACTGCAATCAACAGATAATGAATGATACACTGCAGCATTTCAGCTAACAGAAGAAGCTATAAAAGAGTGCTAAAAAAGGCCAGTGTTTGCTCCCATCTCTTCTCACTCTCCTATTAACCAACCCATGGAGAGCAGGCCATGTGCTAATTACATCCACACCAAAAGCTGGGTGCAAAAATTTGGCTTTGGTCTCATGCCTGGGGTAAAGACTCAACAAGTCTCTGTCCTCATCATGCTTGGAAGGATCCTGTCAAATCTTGATTTATCTTTCCTCAAGGAGCTTTCTGTAGTGGCTGGGTGAGGTCCTTTGCCAGGGAAAGATAGAGGCAAGTCCTGCCACAAGTAGGGCTGTGGGCAAAGCTTAGCCTTAGGACACTTGTCTTCATGACTGTAGGGCTCTAAGGGTGCCTCAAACACTTGATTCAGGTGCTAAAGCTGCTGCACCGTCTCTGCCTTCATCCTCTCTTGTGAGGCATGAACTGGGCAACTGGTTGCCACCGGTGACACCAGAGTCAAATGGGGATTTAGTAGTGCTGGTGCAGAGAAGGCTGCAACTTTGACACTTTGCCAAACATCTTCAACTTAGTAAGCGTACAAGTTCCCAGGAGCCTGGGCAGAGTTCAGGAAACTGCTAGCTTTTGTGGTCTCCATGCACAGGCAGGGAACTAGCTTGGCTAGACTTAGTGGAAATTGCACTCAAGACAAATCTACAAAGCCCTCGTCTGATCCCAAGTGAGACAATATCTAGGACGTTCTCGGTGGCAGTAGTGGAGAGATGGAGACCAGGAGTAGGCCACATGAGAAAACAACTCACATGTCTTGCCCTAAGAGGATGGTAGAAAACCACTGTTCAGCTGTGCTGATAGGAATCTGGGACCCCTCTTCAGCTTATATATTTTTGCAGGAGATCCCAAGAGCTCAAGCTGTACTCTGAAAAGCTGACAGGAAAAACACAGCCTCCAGAATGCCTGGAGAAGTAATCAGTGCCAGTGAAGGGCAAACAAAATGTCAAAAGGGCTTAGGCCATCTGTCTTCCGTCTGTTTGAGCCCCGTTCAGAAGTACTCCCATTTTGTGGAGGAGACATCCAGCTCTTTTGGTGACCACAGAAGAGGCCCTATGGCTCACAGGGTGAAAAAAGGTTGAACAACACCGATATAATTACAGAGCTGAAAGAACAGCAGCAGCTTACAAATTGTAGTTACCCTCTCATTAGCATGGTTGAGTGATGACTGTATATATGAATAGGGCTTATTTAACAATAAATGTCATATTTACATAACATATAGGATGATACTGGCAAATGTAACCAGGAAATATATTAAATTAGGAAGAAAAATTTCAGTTGAAAACCAGGAGAATAAAGGATTGCTGGTGCATCCTGTCTGCAAAAGCAGTGTGGAAGCATTTAGAAAGATTTCTGTTACTTGGATCCTAGTGGTGTCACTGGCAGTCAGGGTGTTTAAATCCTCTACACACCTCTGGAATTACTAACCTTTAAGCTAAATTGATACCAACTGTATTACTGGGGCTGCCCTGTTTTACTGGAGTGGAAAGGAATTGTGCAGTACTGATGTTGTAACTTTGGGATTTGCTTTCAAGAATAAATATTGCATGAGTGCAAAATCCCTTTTATGAAGTACCACTTGTCCAAGGAGAACAAAGATGATCCATCGTGGGTGCTGCCATGGGCTATTATCCCAATACTCTTGTCAATGTCTTGAATTTATTGTCTCAGATCAATAAACCTTCTGTATATATAAATGATGTGAGGTCATCCATTAAGCAAACCACTTAGAAGGGTTCCCAACAAAATTACCAGAGGTCGAGAAGCTATTCCAGCTGATAAAGCCCATTGGAGTGGCTATGTAGTTACAGCGTGTTCCAACAGCAGCTTCACCTCGTTATGGAGTTGAGTTATTACCAGCTTCAGCAGACCAAAGGGACTAAATAAGCACCGTCCGGATGGGATTGCCAGAGCACCTCTGTGACTCGCCAGATGAGCGATGAGCCTGAGCTGAGGACCTGTAGCAGCAACCACACATGACACACCAGCTCCAGCTGGAATTGTATATCGAGTCCTCCTCCATGGGACTTTGGCTAATTGGCACGAATGAGAACTAAAGATGACGTTAACACTTCTGCGAGATGTATAACAAAGACATTCCAGTTTATAGGTTTCTCAGCTTGATGTTACTTAGCTACGTGACTTCCTACAAAGCTGTACAGATGTAAATCAAACCTGAGCCAACCAGGAGTTGTAATACTCTGCGTTAGGCTCACAGCAGAACATGCATTACCTGGCAGTAGCCGTGTGTTTGGTGAAACCGGTGACCAAACTCAGTATGTACGTGTGGTTGGGTGTGCAGGATGTAGCAGGACCTCGTGGCCAGGCAACGCTGTGGAGGAGGAAGGGCAGCTGTGCTCAGGGCTCTCTTTCAGGTGAGACGGCCGTCCAAAGGTCTTCTGCCCATTTCTGCCAGCAGTGCCACAAGGCAAGAAAACTGCTCCCATGCACCCTGTATGAAAAAATGAAAAAGCAAAAGAAAACCCTCACCCATACCCACGTGCCTGTCAGTGTACGCTCCAGTATCTGCGCGGAGGAGTCCAGCAGCAGTGCTCAGCAGTTCAGCTTACCTGTGACAGCTTTGGAAGATGTAGGTGTGAAAGTCCACATATCTACCTCTTTGGTACACCCCACATGAAACCCACTAATGGCACACACTGCATTGATGGCCTTTATTTTGGATTGGCAGGTGCAGCACAACCTAGGGTACCTGCAGAAAAGAATCACAGCACTGTTAAAGTAGTCGGCATGTCCCTGGAGACGGTCATGGCCTCACAGGTGGTGTAGGAGAGTCTTCTTCTTTATCCTTATTTTTTCAGAAATGTCAAATACCTGGGTTTAAAGGCAATAATATATTTGGTTTAAAGCTTTCAAATTTTTAAGACATTAGGTAGCTGAAAGTGCAAAGAGCATACAGCTGCATTTTCAGACCGCTACTGAAAATTTCACTAGGTGCTTTTTAGTTACTCAGGAGCTGTCAAAGTTTGACTTTAATTGCATTTGATGTCTAAATTAACATTATTTCTGCTAATATCATCATTCAAAATAAGCAAATAAGATGACAGCCAGGGTAATCTGAAAGCCAAGATGCTTGGAGGGCACTGCTGGATCAGGGTAAGGAGACCCAGACACATACTTTCCCTTCTATGTGGAGAAAACGGTCTGGTCTCATCCTGCACACAAGACAGATGCTATTTCTGATTTGGTACCTGCTCAGTAGTTCATTAATATCTCCAGGTACTTGCTGTGCCAGGAATGCTTTCCTGTATGCTGTCCAAGGTCTGCACCATACGCAGAAATATCAGTTTCCTCATGGTCTTTTCTATGATGCTCAGAGTATATTAATTCTCTCATATTATTTTCTACTTTCTTTCACAACATTTTTAGGAGAAGGGGTGCTATTTTTGTTACAACCTGGTCGCTATGCTCAGGTTATAGTCAAAGTTGTCAGTATAGCCAATTTACTAATGCCAGATTACGGACTTTCATTCGTAATATTCTCATGTGGCTTTTATCAGCTGAGTTCCCTAGACCAACTCCTTTCTTTATGCTGCCAAATATTCCAGTTCATGCACAAAATTCTGCTTGTAGCATTTTATGGCACTTCTTACGTTCAGAGGTGCATCCTCATTTCATTCAGCTGTGGGTATGGCAGCAGAAAGTTGTTGTTGCCCTGCTCCTGGAATTTCAGATCTGCTTAGAGTCTATGCATGTTCTGCTCTTCATTAAACAAGACAGAGGATCCTTCTCAAAATCTGTATGAGGTTTGCAAGAGAAGGCTGTGGCAGGGAGCAAATGCAGAAAAGGATCAACTTGTTTTTGCAGAGGCCTAATTTTGGCATCTTGACCTGACAACTTGATTGCAACTTTACTGAGGTTCTGTGACTTGGATTCATAGTGCAATTTGAAGACAATAAACAAACTGAAAATGACATATTCCTTCCTGTAGGATGTTATTGCTCCTGCCATGGCAGTTACGGGACCTTTAGATTCACAGCATATCTCTTAGGAATCAGGCTTAAGAGTACTCGGTTCCACAACGCACTGTCATCACCTGTAGGGACCCGGCACTACAAGCTGGCAGAGCCACACAGCTCCTACGTTCAGCAAGCAGCTATATGAAAATTTGGGAATCTGAAGTTCAGTTCTGGATTTCCACATTGCTCTGTGGCGATCTGAACCTCTTTATGTTATGTTGCCTCTTTATATCAATCTCTGTTTTCCTCCTGGTATGTCTCCCGTTGCTGTGCCCACTGCCCCTCTCCTTAGCCACCTTTGGCTTTGCTTAAATTCGCTATTTCCTAATGCTCCTTCTATTGTCCTTTTTTTGTTGTAGTTCACAGGTACTTCTCATGATCCCACCCCCCAATGGATGGGAATGTTCCATCATCCCAATGAGCTCTATCTTTCTTATCTTCCCATCTTAAATTTCTTTCTTGCCTCTCTCTGCCTCAGGTCTATTTGCTACCCTCTCTTGTGCCATTCACCTCCAACTTCTGCTCTCAGCCCTTCCTGTCCACCCCTTCATCTCCTTTTACTTTTATCCTTCCTTCTTTCCTTTTAATTTGTGTCTGACCCCTCCTAGACACCTTTTCTCTCTTCTATTGTGCCTAACTTCAATTTTTCAATCTTTGCATGTTAGTGGCAAGAAGGGCAGTTACTGGACATGGACATCCCAGGACAGACAGGACATCTGCTTGCAGATGTGGTGCCTGGTGATACAGACTTGGGAGCCAACATCCTTCTCAGTGTTTGCGTCCCTGTAACAGAGCAAGCTCAGGCCATATGAAGGATGCTGCAAGTGACAGCCTGCGCAGCGCGTAGGAGCCTGAGGGAGAGAGAGCATCCTTCGTACAGATCACAGCCTTGGGGAATTTAGCTGATACATTTTAAGGAATTTTATTGAGAAAGTCTGAACTGCAACTTTTGAATATTCATAACTTTTGCAGTTTGGGATAAGACTAAACAGTGCCAGTAAATGAGACACCTTGCTACCCTGAGTGTTCCATCAGACCTCAAAACCCTGCTTCAAAACAAATATATAAAGTTATAAAAACACAGGCAAATCCTTTCCTTGCTATTTCTTACTTGGAAAAGTATACGACCTTTTTTTCCCCCTGAAAATTAAAAAAGAAAAAGGAAGAAAAAATCAACCTTGAGAGATACATCTAGTATGGAAGAGTTCAGCCCAATTAATTCAAATTTTCAAGTCATTATCACCTAGAAACAGGTTTTCACAACAGAAGATGCTAGACAAACTTATATTTAGTCCTCGGGATTTTAACTGACCGTAATGATTTCTGAAATCTTCTCTTCAAGAAATTCCACCGAGCACAAGGGGAAGCATGGGGCTATATGCAATGTTTTCTCACAAGTATTTTGTGGCATGGCTTGAATTCTGCACTGCAGTACTGCTCAATCTATTACACTGTTTGCTGTAAATGTCACTGGAATTCTGTTTTTCCAGATGTAGCTAATATATATGTAAACACTTGCTAGTTGCATGGATTTCTTGCAAATAGCAGGGATTTGTGAAGCACCTTGCAGATGAAACTTGGCAGTACCTGTGAACTTTGTAAACTAGGTCTGGATGGTTCATTCTCTTGGGGTTACAATTGTCCAAAACCAGTTAAAACCATAACTTGAAATCCACAGCTTGAAAACTGAAAAAAAAAAACCCTGAATGTGAACACTGGCCAAATGTCAGCTGGAAGGAGAACCTGAAAATTATCGGTGATCCTCAGACACTGGTTGGGACCCAAGACCAGAGCAGGGTTGTAGGAGACAAGGATGTGGAGCCTGAAAAACAAAATATGACCTGTGGTAAAGGGTGGCCAAGTTATCAGAAGTGGTAAATACAGTGTGGCTGTGGCAACATTCTGTGTTGCAGGTCAAGAACACATCTCCCTGGTGGGTGCATGCTTGCACGGTGAAGGACTGTGGGGAAGGAAGGGAGGATTGACTGGGTGAATCTAGTGGCAGATCCATGGCTCGGCTGCATCTGACAGCAGCATTTGTTTTTATGTGGTCACTGTTGTCTGTGGCTTGAGTAGCATACCTGGGTATGGCTGTCTTTATCCCCCATTTGTGATCTTATTTGACAATTTTCTTTCGGTTGGCAGAGACGAGCTAATTAAACCTGAATTCTTTTCTAACCTATGCATCAAAATGCTGTCCTTGGAGTTGTACTCCCTGAGGGTTTGCGTACTTGAGATACTGCTCAAGTAGTCTGAATCATGATCTCATCAGAGACAATAAGATGCTGAAGACGGTTCTTAAGTGCCCAGTTTAAGCTTGTGTCAGGGAATCTGTCCACTGACATAACTAATACATTCTCCATTTCTAGAGACATCATTCAATTTAGTCCCGAATTTACTCTTGCTCCATACTAATTTGGGGTCAACCCAGTTTAGCAGTGAGGAAAAACATATTTATGCCAAAATTATAGCATTGCAAAGGAGGTTGACAGTAATGAGCAATCCCACTTAGAAAACATCTATTATTCACACATACACATGTGCACGCTCACACATGCACAAATACAGAAACCAAATACAGTTTTCTGAATAAAAATACAAACCCAGAAAACACGGGGAAGAAAACCACTGAAATAGGAACAAGTTCAGGAAAAAAAATTCCAATTTTTCATTGAAAACATCATTTGCATAAAAAATGTGTGGCTTTCATCTAAGTCTCAGTTTTCTGTTGGAGGAAAAAATGCCTATCCATAGTATTTCCTGTATCAGGAATTATTTGATTTCCCAGGCTACCAGTGAAGCCCTCCTTACCGACCCCCATCATAAGCTATTAGTTTACCCTAATTCCTCTTTCCTTGCGCAGCCAGGGACAAAAGGGGACATCAGAAATACCAGCATAGCTCCAGTAGGTTTAACTGGTAATGGTCTTCAGAGAAATGCTATGAGTCTTTGCAGCACTGATCTAAAGTCAATGGCGTTCACTTGAGGCAGAAACAGACAAGGGAAGAGGGCTGAGAGAAATCTCTACTGTGCACCCACGTGTGCATCTACGCCACAGTAAGTACTGGGCCATGGGATACTTCATGGAGGAGTCAGGCATAAGTGAAGACTCATGGCTGCTTTGTGGAGGACGAATGTGTTATTGCCAGCCAAGGGTAGAGTCCCACTGATTTTACGTCGCATTCTCTGCTCAGACAGCCATCACACTGACCCTATGAGAGTTTCTCTGGGTAAAAATGATTGAAAATTTGGCCCCTAAAACCAGCCCTTTTAGAGAAATCTACAGGTCGTGACTATGCTAGCTTTGTCCTTGATGTCTGGTGAGGTTTGTACAGGGAAAGCTGCTAGTGATAAATACTCCACAGCCAAGTCTGAGAGGGCTCCGTCCAAGTGCAACATCTTTGATGCCGCTTCACCAGTCACATCCCTCCAGTCACAGCGGCACATGGCAGTGGAGCACCTTCAGTTTTTTGGTGAGGAGACTATTCCACCTCCATCCACTCCCATTTTGTCCATAAAGTGCAAGTGCTAAAGCAAGATTTTGCAGGGTCCGGTCTGAAGAAGCGAGTGCCATGTACCCACCCTCATACCTTTAACTGTATGCACCTTACTGACTTCTCTTGCAAGGGGAGCAAGACATGCCAGGTCAGCTTGAGAGGGCTGTGGGTCACTAGGTAGAGTCTTCTGGAGCACTCTCATGGTCTCCAGTCTTACAAGAGAATCCCTTTTCAGCTAAAAATCCTAAATAAAATTAACAGGAGTAAAACTATGGCTGGCTGTCACTTGTACAGGAGGATATTCTTACCTGGCACTTCTTTGTTTCCAGCAGTTCAGCATAGTTCAGCAGCTCACAGCCCCTTCAGAGGAGGCAATATCTGAGGAGACTTCCCATCACTGTTCCCTGTGTTGGTGACATCATAACATGCCAAAACAGGAGCAGAAAAGTGATTGCCATCACTACAGGTTACACAGGAGGCATTTTAGAAAGCTCCTCTTAATTCCAAATGTACCAGCTATGCCAGGTTTACTGCCTGTATGCGTAGTGGGGCATAGCGTCAACTGACTTCCACACTGATCGATATAAATTGCAGCTGAGGGATCACAGGTTGGTAGCAGAGTATGTTATCTGGCACCATCCTAAAGCTTGGGAGACATTATTCAACAGAAACCAGAGAGCAGGATTACTCAATACTTACTAAAGGAAGACTTCATTTGTAATTATTGTTATTGTTGACTAATGGTACTTCAGTAGGATCTACAGAACCTAAGTAAGATCAGGATTTTATTGTATTATCGTTGTATGGCTGCAGGAGAAGAAAGAGTTGCTCACCAAAGTGCTGACAATTTCAACAGAGATGACAAAGAAAGTGTTATTACACCCAATTTAAAAATGGCAATGTGAATCCCTGAGAGTATAAAGTGCCAAAAAGCTAGGCATGTAGTCTAAGTTCAGGCACGCCTCTTGGGATGGGACGAATTGGCCTTGAAAGTGCCCATTTCTCTTCACTACAACCAAATAATCTGAAATTACTACTTTAGATGGGGCTCCTCATTGTCCGAGAGGTAACTTGGGCAGAGAAATTCTCCCCAGACGGCTTGTTTCTGTCACCTGCTCCTCTATTCCAGACACCCATATCTGACCCCATCTCCAGGTTGCTATCGTCCTATCCAGAACTCTAACATGAAATCATCCAACTGCCTACTGAGACATTCAGAGACAAACCGCACCGAGGAGGAACCTCCGCAGCCACCAGCTCCTACCCGGGGCTCCTCTCACATGGATGATGTGACCTGTTACATTTAGGCGCATTCTCCTTCTGAACTCGGCCCTCTCATCAGGTCTGCTGAACACCGTCAGATAATTATAGCTAATACCATCTCTATAATTATTGTTATTAGCATATTACTATTATTACTTCTTGTTTCATCATATCTTTTTCATCTTATTATTATGCTATTTATGTTTTGGTCATTATTCAGATAATAAAGCCAGATGCTCTGATTTGCTTCAGAGCTTCATTGTGCTGGATGCCGTAGTGTCCCCTGTGAAAAGTCAGTCCTCACCCTGAAGCACTTAAAAATCTAATTAGAGAAGACATACTGGCATTATCTTCGTCTGTCAGAAGCTTCAACAGCAAACCCCCACTCTTCAGGATATTCAAGGTCACTTTACTTACTGAAGAACTTGTAGAACTCCCAATGTTCTTGATGCCTGTGCCAACACCAGTTCCTACACAGCTCTGTGAGCCACTTTATTTCAGCCTTGCTTTCCTAATTCCTCCGGAACCACACACACCGACCCATGCAGATGCTTACCCTGACTCACTTATTCCTTTACACCCTACACATCTCCCTGAGGGATGTAATCTTTCACATAAAATCAATTTTTAAAAATCCCAAGCTGTAAATAAACGGCTTAAACTACTGCTGAAGAAGGAAGACGGTTACTGTGGGTACCGTTCCTGGGGTATCGCTCGGGTACCACAGTGCCGGAGCGAAGTATGCCCAGGGGTACACTGCCGCACCCGGGGGGAGCAGCCCCGGCTGGCCGTGGGCATCCCTTCCCGCAGGGACCCCCGGTGCATGTGGGGTGCAGCCCCCCCGCTGGCTGTGGTGCCCCTCGTGAGGCAGAGGAGCCGCAGCAGGGACGGCCATGCCCCTGCCTCCCACCACAGCCGGATGCTTTCACCTTCCCAGCACAGCCATCCTCAGCCAGAAGGGCTCTAAAACTTGTTGGCAATTGGCTATTTTGCCCAGACACAGCCTGGGCTCTCTTGTGTGATTTCTCTGCATGTTCATTTAATAACTCGAATGTGGTTAAAACACCAGAATTAGAGTCTCCATTTATTTTGCCATTTCCCATCTTTTCCAAAAGGTGAGTGTTTAAAATGATGTATGAGCCGTTAGCTACAGTGCTCATTTATGGCTCTTGCAGAGCTTTCCCCGTGACTGGAAAACAGTGGACATTCGCAATCAATAAGACTCCTCCGAACAGCCCTGTCCCCAGTTTCATTAGGAGGTTGTCACAAAGTTATTTCAAAACCTTGCTCAAGTAAATTGGCTGCGAGCAGTGACTGCTCCGTCTGCCGCCGCCTGACACTCGGCTCCGAGGAGAGAAGTTCCAGAAAGGGTTTGTTTCACCTCAATATTAAATTCTGACATTCAGTAAGACTGCTAAAACACTGGCGAGGAGAGATCTGTAATTATCTCCCGAAAGTATCACATGTAAATAGCCACTGCATGGCTTCACAATGTCACTACCTGATGGAGAGCTGCAAAAAGGGTGTCTTTCAGATGTGACATCACTTACAGCGTACCTTTTGGGACAAAAGATTCTGATCTGGTAATGCTGATGTCCCAGCACATCCCTCTGGTGTGAGATCTTGTTAATACTAGTCCTGATTTTTTCCTGCTGAAGTCAGCAATACACCTGCTACTGGGTTTGGTGAGAGCAGAATTAGGATGAACTTTTAAAAGATACCATCTAATTCTCAATCTGAACCCTTCTGGAGGAGATCCAGCATACGGAGTGGCAGTCTGCATTCTAATAAAGCATAGAAGGAATTATTGTTCCCTGAAATCCATATATATTCTCAAAATCTGCCACTTCCTATTAGAATGCTGCAGAAGCCCTGGGAGAATGATGACATTTTTATTCAAAAGGTTAAGGAAAAAATACTGAATGGAAAATATTAGCTCTGATAAAACCAAAACAGGAATTTTTAAGTTTTAAAGAGCATCCAGATATTTAAGGATTTTTGAATCAAATTGAAATATTTTGTGAAATACATTTGGTATGTGAACACTGAAACACACTTTTTAAATTTCAAGCAAAATAATCTTTTCAAAATATTCTACAAGCATTTTAAAAATGCAATTCTACTGCGTCTGAAACACACTCCTTCAAAATCAAAATTTGAAAAAGCTTTGTTGGGCTGTAGTTCCCAAGGCCAACTGCAATTCACCAAGAGCAGCTGCCAGGTTTGCTCTCTAGGTTATGCATTCGTAGACACCATTGGTAAAACCCTGGGAGGACCACGTCCCTTCAGTCCAGTTTCCCTTCCTTCACAGAGCACGATGCTCCTGGGGCAGGTGTAGATGGGCAATCATAACTAGCTTCCAAGAGATGTTTCTCCATAAGCTCACACAAGTGACCTGTGGGAGGTTGTTTCCCTTTCAAGCAGCTGCTGGGGTGACAGTGAATAGCCTTCATCTGGGTTTTCATAGATATTACATCTTTCTCTTTTCAAAGCTGCTTCTTGCAAAGAGGGCATTCCATGTAATCTCATTGATAGCTCTTCAAAATTCATTTTCCTGTATTTCAAGGAAAAAAACCACAACAGTTTGGGTGGCTTGATAAAAAGGCAGGAGACAGACTGCCACTTGTTTTCGCTTTGCAGTCAGAGGCAGAAGGTTCACTCTTCCTGCCACAGGACCGTTATTTCAACAATTCAGATTTTAACTAATGAAAATTGAAATGGCTCTTCTATGTGAAAGCTCCAATTTTTCTTTTCTAGGGAAAACACATATCCAAATTGCAGAGGTCGTACTGAGAAATCTGTAGCTTACTCTGGGGAACGTGGGGATTTTTCACATGCCACGCAAGTGCTTGCAGGTCAGCTGGGTCAGAATTCACACAGATTTTCTTTTGCTTTCTCCATTGAGCATCCTTCCCAGAGATCATTTAATTTGGTCCTTCCTTTAGATGCCGGTCTGGCACAGGCTACTGCCCTCCCATTACGCCTGTATCGTCTGTCTTATGGGGAAGCAAAGAGATTCTTGGAAACAAACACAAAGAGGAGACTGTGGCGCTTGTTGGTGGGTGATGCTGTTCAATCTCTTTCCCAGTATGTCTGCAAGTGCCTCCTCACCGAGGCCTGGAAAGAGGGAGCAGCCAGGATGGAGCAGCCAGGATGATGATAGCTTCCCAAAAGCCTTAGTTTTACTGAAGTTTGAAAATTGTCTTGGGGTGGCACACGTGCAGATGTGATGGATCAAGTTACCAAGAGTGGAATCTTCTTCCCCCCAAATTAGAGGTAAATTTGCCTTTAACTCCAGCTGTACTCTAAGTCTCCCATGTAGTCTGCCAGGTTCTCCTGGAGAGGTTTTAGAGAATGTGGACCACGTGGTGAAGTGGCTTTCATAAGAGAAGTCAATGCATGCCCAAGAAATACTTGCTGCTTGACATTTTCCCCTAATTTCCCCATTCACTTTAGCACTTAAGGGAGGAAGGTCATCTCACTTAACCTCAGCCATCCAGGAGTCACCTAGACTCCTCACTAGTCACTGGGAAAAGCCACCTAAAATGCCTAAAATGCCCAGAATGAACTATGAGAGATTCCTTTCTGCTCCAAATAAAGGAGTCCAGGAAACTAGGGGAGTGCAGACATCTAATTTGCGTGTGTTTTAAATTAGAGGGATGAAATAATCCCGGCAGTAGCAACAAGCAGAGGCTGCACGTGTTGTGATTAGTTTCTGATTTCATTCCTGGCTAGTCAGGATTCTTGCTCCTGTTTGCAGGAGTCTCAGGGCATAAATGTGGCAGCAGCCATGCCATAAATGTCTCTTCACATCCTGGAGTCACCGACCTGCTGTAAAACTAGAAGGAGGGTTGGTAAGTTTGGCTAAGCTGCAGCATTTCCTCGTTGCATTGTGGGAAGTCTGTCAGGCTGGAGCATCAGAACCCAATCTTGAGGGCAACAAACGGTTCCAGAAATACACCTGGTGCCCATGGAGGTACTTTGCTGCCCGAGCACTACCTATCACCATGAGCTCTGAGAGAGACGCCCCGTGAAGCTGGCACAGAGAGAAATGCTGATGCAGCAAAGTACTCCATGTTAATTTGAAGTCACTGTTTTGTTTCATTGCTTCAGAGACCTGCCCTATGCTTATGAAAAAGAACCCCCATTTGATCCATCTCTACCCCTCCACATGGCCTTACAGGACGAGTTAAAGGACAGCTCTGGGTGACATGTGCTCATCCCTCATGATGGCCTGGCGTGCCCTTCCAGAAGAAAACACCTGCTGGTCCTGGTCAGAATCAAATGTCCTGGAATGCTCTGTCCTCAGGTACCTGTCATCCAGCAGGTACAGAGGGTACATCCAGATACAGCTGCTCAGAGCTGGAGGGCAGCAACTAGTTGCTGCTTCTTCCACTATTCCGTACTTGTTATAAGCAAGTTTGTTGTAGTACCCCGGAAAAAGTCTGCTTGTGCCAGACGTACCAGTGAATGGAAGAAGAATCACAGGATCACAGACTGGTGGGGGTTGGAAGGTCCCTCTGTAGCTCCCCCAGTGCCACCCCCAGCCAGAGCAGGGGCACCTCCAGCAGTGGCACAGGACGGCATCCAGGCGGGTTTGGAATGGCTCCAGAGGGGGAGACTCCCCCACCTCTCTGGGCAGCCTCTGCCACTGCTCTGCCACCCACAAAGTAAAGAAGTTCCTCCTCAGGTTAAGATGGAACTTCCTATGTTCAAGTTTGTGCCCGTTACCACTGTGCTGATCTCATCACAGACCCGTGCGTTGCCCATTTGACAAGCTAGGCCAATGAATGAGTCTCTCTGGTTGGGAAAGCAGTCCCTGATAGGAAGAGGCTGTCAAGATGGCAGACAGACTTGTCCAGCAGCAGAACCTAGCTAAGAAAATAGTGTTTGCCAGGACAACTGGAGGGAAGGAAGGATGTCACCAGCACCCCTTCTCCCTGCAGCTTCCATGTATCTGGCATGCTTGCTGGTGGGAACACACAGCACTGCAAACATCCCTCATCCAGACCTAGAAAAGGAGCTGATGTACTCAGCTTCTACTGATTTCACAGGAGAGGGCACCTCAAATGCTTTGTTGGTCAAGGTATGGCTCTGACCTTTACGCCATACATTCTCACAGAAACTGCACTTTGTGGCAGGTTTTGCTCCAGGACGGAGTAGATGCAATGCAATGACATGTGGGCCACAAGCCCTGCAGTAAGCAGAAGCTCCTTCAGCAGGTCCACAAGAGGATACAGCTGAGATGTGCTTTGTCCACCAGCACAGCCAAGAGCAGCTGTTTTCTGCATTGCACGGGGTTACAGGGAGTATTCAGTAATGCACCGACAGCACTGCATCTGCCCACACCTTCCCTTTGAATTTCTCGTCTTTCACTTAGGGTGAATGCCTCAGCGAAAGTGCCCCAGATCCAACAGAGTCATGTGGCTCAGGCTTTATTTGCTGTTATTGCTGCTTTCAAGTGGAAAATTGATATAATAGCAGTCCTTTCTCAACACACAGTAGTCTGCACATTTGTACAATGTTCTTTGAGGACGATCAGCATCCACTGGCATAGAAAAGTGACAGATGCTGTCTGCAAATAATGAGCTGAAGCAGTTTCCTTTGGAAGGGAACTTAAGCAAAGTCCCTTTGAGTTTGAAAAGCCAATGAGGTTCCCATGTGGCCTCAGAAGCTGCTCACAAGCCTCTGCCGGAACAGACATATTCTATTAGCTCATATGGCATAACTATTTTTTAACTGTTTCACTTATATAGACTTCTCAGAGAATCACAGGACCACAGAATCACAGAATGGTGGGGGCTGGAAGGGACCTTCAGAGATCAGCTAGTGCAACCCCCCTGCCAAAGCAGGGTCACCCAGAGCAGGTTGGACAGGAACGCGTCTAGGTGGGTTTTGAATACCTCCAGAGAAGGAGACCCCACACCTCTCTGGGCAGCCTGTGCCAGTGCTCTGCCACCCACAAAGGAAAGAAGTTCTTCCTCATGTTCAGATGGAATTTCCTGTGTTCCAGTTTGTGCCCGTTGCCCCTTGTCCTATCACTGGGCACCCCAGAAAAGAGTCTGGCCCCATCCTCTTGCCACCCGCCCTTCAGATATTGATAAGCATTGATGAGATCCCCTCTCAGTCATCTCTTCTCCAGGCTAAACAAACCCAAGTCCCTCAGCCTTTCCTCATCAAAGAGATGCTCCAGTCCCCTGAGCATCTTCATAGCCCTCCACTGGACTCTCTCCAGTAGTTCCTTGCAGTCTTGAACTAGGGAGCCCAGAACTGGAGACAGTGCTCCAGATGTGGCCTCACCAAGGCAGAGCAGAGAGGGAGGATGATATCCTCCTGTGCTGGCCACGCTCTTTATAATGCAATTCCAGGAGACCATTGGCCTTCTTGGCCACAAGGCCACATTGCTGGCTCATGGACAACTTGTTGTCCACCAGGACTCCCAGGTCCCTCTCCACAAAGCCTCTTGCCAGCATGTCAGCCCCTAACCTTTTCCTGGGTCGTCCTTCTTGCCCTTTTTGAAGACTGGCATGACATTGGCTTTCCTCCAGTCCACAGGCATCTGTCCTGTTCTCCAGGACCTTTCAAAGATGATGGAGAGTGGCCCAGAATGACTTCTGCCAGCTCTCGTAGCACTCATGGGCGCATCCCATCAGGGCCCATGAACTTGTGGGTATTGAGTTTTCCTTAATGATCTCGAACCCAATTGTCCTCAACCAAGGGAAAGTCTTCCTTTCTCTAGACTGTCTTACCTCTAGGGTCTGGGATTCTTGAGGGCCGGCCTTAGCAGTAAAGACTGAAGCAAAGAAGGCATTCAGGAACTCCACCTTCTCTTCATCCTCTGTCATCAGGGCACCCACCTCATTCAGCAGCAGGCCCACACTTTCCCTAGTCTTCCTGTTGCTACTGGAGAGAGGAAATGACCAATTACTTATTTACTGAGGACAAGTAATGAAAAAGAATGAAGGTTATGACTTCTTCTGTTCAGTCCTCTCATGTTCCATGTGGCATCTGCACAAGTTACAGTGGCAAGCTATGATGTATAATCATGCGCTAAAGTTATCACATGCCTTTGTGATCTTTGCTCTTACACACACACGCACAAATCATTGTAACCACCTAGGCCTGTAAGGAGTCTCACAATTGTGAGATTGAAAGAAGGCTACTGAGATGTTTCCTCCTGATCCTTTGATCCTCTCTCCTTTCTTTGTGCTTTTATCCCATGCAGACACAGTTGTATGCCAGAAGCAGCTTTTCCAGATGTAGCAATATCAGGCATTCAAAGTCATCCCATTACCTCGTAGTGCTACAAGAAGCCCAAGTTAGTTAAAATGAAGGACTCAAAGCTTCCTAGTCAGATATTTCCAAACCTGCTAGTGGACTAGAGGCACAGTTTTCCTTTAATTATGCAAATCTTGTTTCTATTGTAATATGTACATTTCAGAGTTTCATAATTTGTGATTATTGCTATAGCCCTGAATCCTGATAATAAAACAAGACCTATTGCTACGGGAGCCTTAGCTTTTGAGGTCTTGGAAAGAGAGATCCAGTATTTGTTACTCTCCACTCTTATGTAGACAACTGAATCTACAAAAGAATACCAAATGCATGGGGCTTCCTTACAGTAAAAATAGCTCTTGATTTACTATCACTCTCATTAGAGGCTTTAGAAAGTCTGTAAGAATTTATTTTCTTCCAGCATGACCTGTTCTCTTGGGCTCCTTTAGTAGCAGAAGTCCAACCAAACCCAAAGTAGGATGCTGCAATTTACCATACATTAGCTGATATGAATAATGGGAGTTACATGGCACAGCACATTAAATCGACACATAAATGTATCAAAATAATGAGACACCATCCTGTAAGGCATCAGGAGGTAGAGCTAAGGCACAGCCTCAATCTTAATTCTGTTTTTTATTTCTAAAAGCATGATTTCCAAAACTTTATGTGGCATTGACATGGTTTAGTGGTGGACTTGGCAGTGCTAGGTTAGCGGTTGGACTCGATGATCTTAAAGGTCTCTTCCAACCTAGACGATTCTATGATTCTATGATTTCTCCCAGGATTCATTTTACCCCTTTACTTTTCATCTCTGTGTACTCTTCTTTCTGCACATCTACAGATGAAAAGCATATTTGGACAAATTTAGAAATGTGCGATGTTGTGGAAAATTAATCAATACTAATTATTGGTGGATTCTATAGATGAAACACATATAACAAAGGAAACCAAAAGAAGGCGATCCGGTATTCTCTTATGATAATGATTCCCTGTGGACCACAACTTGGTTGCAGGGATCATCACGCAGTAGGTGTCCTGATCCTGTGCACAGCGACAGCGGTGTGAGCAGTTATAATAAGCAGAGACTTTTGTACTACGAGGTCAGGTGTGGACGACACCAGCCAGCTACAGAACTGCCCTTCCTGTCTGCTGCTTTCCCGACTTCCCTGTACTCCCGGAATCCCCAAGGGTTACTGCATAACATATCTAGCGTTGAGGCTAGATGCTGCCAAATAACAAACCAAACATGAGCTCTGCTCACAGAGCATTCAATTCACATGAGCTGCAGTTCTGTTGCCTTTAAAATCTTCCAGCTCTGGACCTGAATGCTGAACATCTTTTTTGTTCAGAGTTGGTTTTTTTTTGTTTGCTTGTTTGTTTGTTTTTCTGTTGTTGTTTTTAGTTGGTTTGGGCTGTAGGGTTTTTTTTGAGCTCTGTGTTGATCAGTGAACTGTACTCTGTGAGACGGAAAACCCTGGCACTGAAGGGATAATCATTTAGTGACAGGAAAGGACAATACGGTTGCAGAGTACAGAAAGTAAAAAAATCCCTGTCGCTAAAGTGACACACCAGGTAGGATTCATCTTGCTGCCTTCACTGCCAGGTAGTTGTTTGACCTGGGTAGGCAGCCTGTATGGTTAATGGCGAAAAATGAGCACCTCCAAGACGAAAATTCATCCCATCCTGGGTGTAGAATAGTTAGGGTGAAAACACAACCATACGCAATGGAGATAGAGCTGTGAGCACTAAGGACTTTGCAAATTAATCTGCAGGTGCCAAAAGCTGAAAAAAAGGGAAAACAAGTGACCATGTGGTGACAGGGTAAGGATTCATCTGACATGACATAGAAACGTTGGCACAGATACAGGCTCCAGGTCTTCAAAACAGCTACTTAAACACAACCAGTCTTTCTCTCCCTGCAATCTCTTCATCTGTTATTATCCTCCTTCAAACTTTCACCACAAATGAAAGAGACATCTCCAAGCCACAGCTAACCCCAAGCACGGTAAGGACAGAGAAGAGCATTCTATAAAAGGGTATTATGTGCCCATGGAATTAAAACCTGCTTTCTACAGCAGCTGCATAGAGACCTCAGGACATGGACATGCAGGTCACACGTTTCCCCCAGAAGAAATTATATGAAACCATATGAGAACAGGAGGAGACTGATTCAGAGCCAGGAAGGTGTTTAACCCTTGCTTGGGCAGTAGAGAGGAGTGGAAGCTGTGGTGAGGCTCCGGAGGAGGCCAGCAGGACACAGATAACAAGTTACCAGGCATCCTTGCAGGTAGGGAACCAGATCAAAGGGACAAGGATGGACCCTGAGGGAGATTTCTACATCTGCAGTTGGAAGGTCAAGGGAGTAGCTGGAGGAGCCTGTGAAGCCCTAAAAAAGGGCTGTGAGGACAGTGCAGGGGGAAAGGGCTTAGCCATGGCCTCAGGCACAGACAAAGAGATACTCTGCATTGTCCTGTTTTATTTTTATTTTGGTGTTTCTGAAGGAAGGCTTGGACACCCAGGCAGGAACAGTGCTGCTATCACAGGAACCATGATTTGCTTTCTCCTTCCCTTCTCTGTACAGTTTCCCAGATGAACGAGCACTTTGGGAGGAGGATTCCCATGGGAAAAGCTGGTGGGCAGCCTCCAGGAGTTGGGTGTCCCTGCACTGCCCTCCGCCTGTAGGGCTGCAGGACAGGGTGAGGGGGGTTCGGTGCTTTCGGCAACCGGTAGGCCAAGGACCTCCTTACTGGTGGGTCTCTGAATGAACATGTCCTGCTGTTGCCCTCCCCTGATCACGGTGCCGCTGGGACTCGTGGGTGGATTCCCAGAGGATGGTGTGCAGGGGCAATTTGAGGTCCACTGTCTCCTTCTGCCGGGAGGTTTGCCTTCCTGATGTGGGCAGACAGATGGGGCAGAGGTTTGAGAGCATCCCTGAGGGCATCTGAATCATGGGGCTGACTGAAGGGAGCCGGCGGGGGTGGGGATGGGGTAGGGGGCTGGGAGGGAGCGTGGGAACGTGCAAACCCGAAGGAGTTTGGGTTGAGACAGGGAGTGGCACGAAGGAGCCGACAAAACAGTTAAATTGCCTGCCATCCCCCACTCTCCTTAAAGCATCCCTGCCCACAGCAGCATCGCTGCTGCTGCTTCGCTTCCCCTGCCTGCAGCACTCTGTCCTGAGCACGCAGAGGCCTCTGCTTCCTCTGGCGCAGAAGCCACCTCCTCCTGCCTAATTGCACCGATGAGAATTAATGTGAAATGTTGTCTTACCTTGCGCGCGCCACAGGCTGTGTGAGTCGTGGAGCAGAGCCCGTGCAGGTTTGGGCCCTCCGGCCGGGGCGGCTCCGGAGTCCTGATGCTTCCCCCCTCCCCGGCACGGCTGCGCTGCCTCGGCGCATCAGGTCGCAGACACACTGTGATACGTCTGCTGGACAGAGTCCACCATTTAGCAAACACGGGCACCGGGAGCAACATCAGACCAGCGTAGGTGATGCTGGGACAAGCACGGCTTCTCCCTAGGAATAAAACCCACCCGGTGCAGGCTCCTCTGTTCCCTCCTCATTATCTTGTGCCTGACTGCAGCACAGCCCTTGTAAGACTGCTGCCAGAACAGCTGGCTGCCAGCGATGTACGGAGTGATCGATATGTTTGGCTTTTCATGTTCATCCATCGTGTGAATCTGCTTTCATGCTTTCGTTATGTGAATGAGGTTTGAAGGCAGCTCTGAACTTTGCTCTCGTGTCATTTACAGTCTTTGGCCTAAATCCAGCGCCCGTGCAGCTCCCTGCTGCTCACCTGGCGCTATAGAAACCCGGGTTAATTACAACCCCTCCTCATCTCCCCCCTGGCC
>NW_009646858.1:304300-330238 GCF_000708025.1 Charadrius vociferus
CCCCCCCAAAAAAAAAAAGAAGCCCCCATTGTAGACTCTGAAAAATCTGCCCAGTGCAGCTGGGCATTCTCCTCCACAGACACACAAGTCTCTGGAGTGAAAGCCAGAGGAAAAACAGAGCTCCCAGTTTGTTTACTACCTCTTGGCACACATCCATGCCCGGCTTTTTATATACCACTTCCCAGACTTCGCAGCCTCGTGAACAAGATGCAGTTTTGCCCTAGCTATCAACACACCGATGGCTACCAGCAGTACTCCGTGCTGCTCCAGCAGCAGTGCTCAGGACCCTGCTGTGCTGAGATTTGTATGTGCATGTATGCGGCTCTTGCCTGTGAAGAAAATTTGTAATCTGTAAATACAAGAGTGTGAGTGTGTGTGTGTGGTGGTGGTGGGGGATAAGGGATTTCAATCCGAGCTGCACTGTAAAAAGCTCTTTCATGGGTTTCTGAGCTATCACGGGGAGGAAAGCTGATCTCAGAGGAATATTTTTGAGCAGGGAAATTTGAGGAGGCTTCTGGGTTGCGGAAGGAGAGAAAGGCTAATCCGGAGGCACTGACGGACAGGACCAGTTCTCCAAGATGTAGCCCAAGGCTGACAGCAAGTGGTGCTTTGGAAATGACCTTCATTCCCTGGATTAGAATGAAAGGGAGTGGCCACTTAAAAATATTTTTTTCTGTAACCCTTTTGTAACTGTGGCAGTAGGGAAAATATGACCATAACGCTTTTTAAAACTAGAATGTAATTCTAAAATAAGTAACAATAAAAAGAAAAAAAAAACAACCCACATTAATTTAAAACCAATTTCACCAAGGACCTGACTTCAGCCCTTTTCTAGGGTCAGCAGTCCTGGGCACTGACACTACCAGCACTGTGCCCTCCATCCCGCTGCTGGCCAAGGTCTCCATGTTTGCCACCCTGTCCCTTTCAAAGTGTTGGCCCCCAGGGTTTCTCCATTGCAGCAGAAATCTGTTTTCCCTTTGGAAGCGTTACAGACATGATGGGACCACTCACCCACCCCTCCTCTCCACCTTTCTCTCCTTTGGTCTTCAGGGCTCCCCGGGTACCCACGCTGCCTGTGCTGGCTGTGAAAAGGGTCAGTGCCATCAGCGGGTGACAGTACCAAAACGGCAAGTGGTTCCTGCTTCTGTGTCATGTTCCCCAGACAGGCATGATGAGTGGGAGTGGTAGTTATTTTTCTACCACTCGCATTCATTATTTCAAGTCAAGATGGCAAAACCATGGTATTTTATGGTGGACTTTTTAATTGGGTTGTGATCGAGGTTAACGACTTAACATTCAAATCAGTTACCATAATAAATGGAGTAAAGAGTCAGGGGGCTGGAAGGAAACAAAGCTAATTAAAATAATCAGCTTGACTTTGATGAGAACTGGCCTGGATCCTGCAGCACTCGTTGAGGCTCGATGCTGTAAGCACCATCCACAGCCTGGTCGTGGGTGTGTGTTGCATTAGCAGGAACAGTGACAGAGACACTGCGCAGGAAGGCGCATTCACGTGTCAGCTTGTTTCTTGCAATGTTTTCATTTCCTTGCCTTCCTTTCTTTTCCAGGAACATGGAAAAAATATCCTTGAAGCTCTTTTTAAAGAGTCTCAGGCAGCATCCAAGTGATGTGTCTGCTGTATCGTACGAGCAGCCGCAAGGACAAGTTTAGAGGTCAAGTACGGCCAAGGACCGTCCACCCTGTTGCCCTCTGGAGCATCTCTGGGATGACTCAGAGGGTGACCCAGAAGGAAATTGCACATGGAGTGGTGCGGGTGCCCTGTGGTTGGCATAGCTGCCTCCAGCCATCTTGCCTGGCCTTGAAATGATAAAATGTGGCAGGTATCAGACACATGGCAAATCTCAGGGTGGTTCTTAAACATGTCCCAGTGGTGGTTACTGTAAGATTGGGTGTATTTGAGTCACCATGAAGATGTGCCACCAGGTCCTTGGTTTTAGAAGGTGCCTGATAGAGGATGGATTCAGGCTTTTAGTTGTCTCACAACAGTGTCCTGCACAACCGCTGCTGCAAATTCCGTTAAGGGTTTCTTAATGCTCCTCACCCTGACAGCCATTATAAGGGCAATATACGGCATTCTCAAGAACTAGTCTTAAAACATTGACATATTTATAAGTAATGCCCTAATTTGAAGGGATACCGAGTTCTCTTAGATGTAAGTAGTTATTAATTACAATGCAACAGGAAAAATCATTAGGGAATAGAATCAAACTTTCAATTAATGTCATTTTTATCCGGGAACGTTAGATGAGCTTTTTTCTTTTTTTGCCTTTAACAAGGATCTGGAAACATTTGCTAATTTCCAACTATTATAGTTACTTCTATGAAATAATGTGATCTCTCGTTTGCATATAAGAAAACATTTTCTGTATTCACTCTGACTCTGAGCTGCCCTATTTGTATCAGTAAATTGAGCTGAAGACTGCCTGCGCATTTAAAGAGGAGGCTTTTCTTATGCAGAATAGCAACGCATTTTACCAGTCCCATGGTGAACATCTAGCATTATTTCTGTGGTTTATTTAACCTAGTCTCTAATACTGGGCTCTGCATGAGACTTAGCAGTGTGGCTGAGCAAAAAGCCAAGCGGTGTCTCTTGCTGACTCTTACACAGACATTTCCTTCAGTCTTTTTGGAAATGCTCGCCGCACTTCTTTCAAACATTTTACTTTCAATTTCATTTTCAGTCTCAAAGCAAAACCTGCTTGAAATAACAGAGAGCCTTCGGGTGCCAGGCGTGAATTCTGTATCATTTAAAACTGAACAAATAAGCCACCTCCAGACTCATTTGGTAGTGGGCTTACTTTTCTTTCTGATCTGTGAACATTTTGTTCAGGTTTGGAGTTTGATTTTTCTCAGTTGCTTATATATCTAAGAGGGCCATTCCATGGCATCCCTAATCTGCAAGTCCCTGGAAACCTGATCTTTAGGAGCAGAGAACTGACCCAGTGATATTCCATGTCTTTCTAAGCTCTGAATGGATGTTTTTGGTTATATCTGTGTTCTTCTGATGAATCCTAAACAGCTACATTTAAATAAATAATAATAAAAAAAAGCCTGCAAAAACTTCCTTTGCACCCTACTTGAGAGGATCTCATGCAAATCTTTTGTCTCCTAGATTTGAATGTTTATTGTTGTTGCAAACACCAGATAAATCATCATATATAAAAAAAAAACCAACACACCAACAAAAAACCCCAAAACACAACAAACCCAAAATACCAGTAATCATCTTTTCATTACTGGTCTTGGCCAGAGAGCAAGAAAAAGGAGAGCAAGCCAGATAGCCACTTGGCTTATGCAGGGAGTCAAGAAATCTCTGAAGTTAGGTTTACCAACAGTGGGAAACTAGTTGTCCTAACTCAGAAGTCCTGGTGTCCACCAGGACTATCGTCTCCTTCAAGTCCTGCTTCATTCAACACCTCTGCGGGGCCCATAGCTGCGTTCCTCCGCCTGTCACCCCAAACAGATCCCCCAGGTAGATGAGCTTGATCTTAGGTCTTGGATGTTAGCTCCTGGTTCTTCTGATGTGCTTCTCCAGTAGCTATCTCTGTGAGCTTTGACAGGGGTAGCAGGGAGGGTGCCCACTTGCCACTTGCTCTTCCCAGATGCATGGAGTGGATATTTAAACCTTGTGGAAAAGGATAAAAAAAATGAATCTAGGATCATTCTCTGCTTGTGATTCTCCTCAAGAATGGAGGACATGTCTTGAAGTTGTCTGAAACTATTTTGAAGAGCTGGGAAAACTGCTTTGTGAAAACTTGTTTTAATGGAGAAAAATGGCAGTGGTCAGGCAAAACAGTCTGGTAGATTGGAGCAGGAGGGAGGGAAGCATTAAGAAAAATAGGTCAAAATGTTTAATTTTCCAGATTTGAATGCAAGGATTTAAATTTTTCCATTTGAAATGTGTTTCCATTTGAAATGCTTCAATCCCAAGTTAATTTCAATTTTTAAAACAGAAAAATCCATAAATGTTTCATTTGACCCTAGACATTTTTGTCGGGTGTTTTGTTTGTTCTTGATTAAAAAAAAAAAAAGAATCAGATCCTTGCAAAATAACTTTATTGTTATTTTTTTCTTGAAATTTCTTCAGTGACAAAAAAAATAGTCCACAGTTCAAAAATCCCTCTTCATTAGTCCCATCACAATGGTGAGAAGAGGTGCCCCAGGCCATGGTATAACTGAGAAGAGAAAGGAACTGAGCCAGCACCCCTGCAGGTAAGGCTCACACTATGAACCAGTGACCAGGGTTTCTCTGAGAAACCTCTTTTTTGACAAAACCTCTTGATTTCTAAGCCCGGAATTCATCTGTCATACTCATCACCATTTCACACTGATGTCATTAAAATGAGCTCAAAAAGGCAGCAACCAGAATTGCTGTGACCTTGGCAAAGTGTTCTTTGACCCAGTAGTTAAAGAAAATGAAATGTCAGGGAGGAAAGGTCACGTTAGTCTTTGAGGGAGGTGATTCAGGAAGGATGGACAGGATCTCATGGGCACATCACTCCAAGTCCACGTTCATCTCCCCCAGTGTCAAGGTCCCCTGGGACCAGGGTGGTGCCATTGCATCACAGAAAAGGTCTCAGACCCTCAGGACATGGTTGCTCTGCAAGACTAGGGCCACAGACTCACTGTGTGACCTGGGAAGCTGCTTTGCCTCTCCTTGCCTTTCTCTTGTCCTTCAACTTAGATCCAGTGACTTCTCCTCCTCCTGCTGCTCTTTGTGCAAGCCTGTTGCAGGATTTTGTTCCTTTGATGGCTGAAAACTTCCTTCAATTTGCCAGTCTGAATTTATTCATGGCTAGTGTATACTTTTTGTTCTTATGCCAAGTTTGTCTGTTAGAACTTCTCCCTCCCCAGCATTTTCCCTGCCCACATTTATTTATAGTAAGCAGTCTTTTTTTTTTTTTTTTTTTTTCCCCGCAGAACCTTTTAAGTTCCTACTTACTTTTCCAAAACCCGACTTTTGGACAGTTGTCCAACCTTCCTCTCTAGCCATCTTTTAGACTTGTGAACCTTATATCCTCTTGGAATTCTGAGGTTCATTTGTACAACCCTGGGTCAAGAAGGAGTATGTCACAAGCTTGTTTTTCTTGGTGAGACTTAAAAGTGCCTTTCAGCTGTCTCTGAGCCCCGTGTTTTTCTTGTCAGTTTAATATGCTTAGTAATAACACCTACCACTTTTATATGTCACACTCTGCACTCCTTAGTCAACTGCACATTGACTGGCAAAGCAACACAAAGAAATTGGATTTAACCAGAAAGGAAAAATGTCGCTTTCTTAAATAACCTTTGCCTCCTCCAGGTACTTTTGCAGGTCGCAGGATTGGAGTGCCTTGGTGACTCACAGCTCTCCTGCCTGGCAGTTATTAGTGTGTGGAGCTCAAAGCAATTACTAAAGCCTTAAACAAACCTTTTCTGGGTGCTGGAACCTCAGCGACACTATTAGCATCTTGCCAGTGAGTGCAAATCTGCTGGAGTCGCTGCTGGGGAACGCGCAGTAGGGCTGGTAAAAATACCATTTGCTTGAAGTGGGAAAAGTATAAATAGATATTTTAATATAACTCAATAATACATATCTTCACTGATATTTTACAAAGATGGATAATATATTGTAATAACAGTTCCTGGGAAAAGTGTATTTTTAGATGAAAAGTGAGAAAAAACCTGTTTTGAGAATTGAAAAATGTTTCAAGTTTTCAAAACATGAAACCTACCAGGAGGATATTTCAAAAGGAATTCAATTGTTCAAGGGAAATGTTTGTTCCTTTTGAAAAGATGATTTCCCTTGAAAAATTTTTTTGGCCAACCCTGTTCAGATGATTGTGTCTGAAACAGAAACCAAAGGAGACTCAGAAAGGGCAACTGTGGCTGATCCCAAGCACGGGGCAATTTATAGGAGTGTTTCTGTTTTAAGCAAGCTGTGGATATGTTCCCATTGGTGTTTAATGTTAAAACTGCGTCAGTTCGGTACAAAAATGGAGCTACATCTCTGGTGCATCCCTGGCTGTGTGCCTTACGCTCTCTGCTTGGCACTCCTGGGACATGGACCGAGTTCTCCTGGATTTGGGAAGCACAAGGGTCTTGCAAGTTTGGGGATTTTGCTAGAAATGCAGGGTTAGGGAGAGTTTGGGAGTCAAATGGAACCTGGGCTGCAAACATGGCAGGTGCCAGCAGTGGAGCAAGGGAGCGCAGTGGAGAAGAGTTCAGTGTCTTCCCTTGTGTCACCCAGGGAGTTGAAGGAAGGGCTGAGAACACATCACAGCTCTTTGCTCCCCTTTAACCCTGCCAACACAGGCTTGTGTTAAAGGTGGTTACGTTCTTCAGCGTGCCTGCTCAAGTATGAAACCTGCAACAGAGGTCCCAGGCTGGATAACAAAGAGCAGAATGAGGGAAGGTGCTGACTGCAAGTCCCTTAAATGCCTTTTTGCAGCAAAGCTTGTATAGCCAGTGAAGAGGTTTTCCATGACATTATGATGGGCCAACCATGTAGGATGCAAATTGGCACACAGATAAGCAGCCCTAATTACTCCTTACCTTGTAAATGTCATATTTTGTCAAACAGGAGGTAAAATGTATCATCCTAGCTAAGCTAGAGGAATACTGTGAGGTGTTAGCACAGAGATTTTAATGCTCAACTAATTAAAAAAAGTCATCTCTCACACTGCCGAGGGATTTGATTACTTTTTTTATGAAGGCTGGAGGTATCACATCATTTTCAGATGATGTAATTAACCTGACCTATTTGGTGGCTCCATATTAATGTTTCTTTGTGATGGATTTACAATAAAGCTTCATTATTAAAGACTTCAGAACAAGATTTATTATGATCTTGTTTCTTTCCATTCATTATTTTGTTCTTCTCATTGGGAAGTGAGTCAGGACCCCTGGGCGCTTTTCTTGTGCCTCTGAGTTATCTGCGAGCTGCTCTGGAGAAGACTTATGGGTTTGACCTCTCTGTTTCGCAATTTACTGAGTTGCAAAGTGGGTGCAGAGATAAACCACTTAAGAGTTTCACGAGGCTTACGTAATTCATCTAAGAGCACAAAGAACCAGAGATGAGACAGGCTAGCAAAAGGCTGTGAGTTTTTCAGCTGGTACGCATTGTTATTCATGGTCATCTTTCTTCTTGCAGTTCCAGTCCCAAATCCGCTGTGTTTAGTGGAACAACTCCCACTGACTGCAGTCGGCCTTAGTTCATTTGAAAAATTTCAAAGGCACCACATACGGTTGGGCACCCAGCTGCCATGGAGGGCAGGGAGAGGTTATTCATTAATCCCCATTTGTATCTTAAAGAAAAACCTATAAAATCCCTGAGCTGAGCATTTCTTTCAGCAGTAAGTTTGGTTTTTTTAGTCTACAATAGGTTTAGAGAGAATTCTGTATTAGAATTAGAGCACAACATTCAAACTTTTTTTTTCCTAGAACAAACTGTTACAGAGGAAACTGCAGACAGATTTGTATACCTGTCTTAACTTCAAAGGTTAGAAATCAGCCCAAACCCCACTGCATGCTTTGTTTCATTGATTGCCAAGGGCAGAACATTCTTAATGTATCGGTATTAAGTAAACAGATGTAAAACTAACCAGAGATTTTAACTTCTGTCGAGATAATGATGAAAGTTTATTGACCCATGGGTGATACTGATGGAGTTACTATTACACATCAATAGCTGTGGCCAGGCCTTTTGTAGGACACTGAGAAACTCACTCAATATTTTGATGCCTCAGTTGGAGCTGAGCTTTCCTAAAGACCTGCTAACAGCAAATGTACTTTCTTTGGTCCACTGGGAGCCTGTCTTTAGGTACAGGATTACCCACCGCTTTCTACCGGCACAGTCCAGCCGTCAGGACAAAGCCATGAATATTTCAGGTGGTGCCAAGTACCGAGCTCCATTCTCTCCATTGCCTGAGCATGTGGAGGAGGGATGCTAGACAAGGCTAACGGTGCAACATGCAACACAAATTTAATGAGCAGAAAGTGTTCTCCGCAGTGTCTGGCTAGGTCATTCCTGGCATCAGAATACCTCTCCTGGAGTAGGCAAAGCTATTTTCCCAGTGCAGAGCTGTCCCTCTGTGTTATGGCTGTGGAATAAGAACTCTCTCTGTCACTGGACACAGAAGATTTATTTAAGAGATGAGGTGGCCCTGAAACACCATCCCTGCAGTAATTAATTGGCTACTGCTGTAAAGCACAGTAGCAACATTTTGAGAGACATTATCTGCTGTCCTGCTTGAATTAAGAATTCATAAGGGCACAAATCATTCCACAGGCTTTGTTTTGCTTTAAGTTATACTGTATACAAATTATCTGAGAAGAGAAGCTGATTAATGACATAGAAAGAGAGAGCCCAGAAGACAATACATCTCTTCTCTATCTAATCTCTTCTACCTTGCAGTCTGCCCGCCTGCCTGCAGGACAGTGCAATGGAGAGCAAACCAAATACTCTAGCTCCTGCCCTAGGCCCCTTTTCTGTTTCTCTGTGTCTCGCTGGGGTTATGATAAATACATACTTTGTAAAAAGCTTTCTGTTCTGAGGCCGGAGGAAAGCAACTGTCATCCTCAGCATCATCACTATTGTGTTCAGTACCTGCATCATGGCAGGAGGCTGCTTTAACACGTCTTAATCACCTTCCATTTGCACCAGGTATTCATTGCATTTTTGAGTAGCAAGATGGATGTGATCAGTTTGTCTTTATCCTGCAATCCATTAGATTACTAGATTTTTATCCCCGCCCCCTCCTCCCCCGACTCCATTTAAGATTTCAGATCCCATCTCAGCTTTCCAAGCATGGTGATAGTGGTTGGCATGAGCTGAAGCAATGGATGGGGCAGAAGTGGCATGAGTCAGATATGTACTTGCCAGATGTGCTGGATTCTTCATTTAAACATTTACAAGGCCGGGCATGTCTTCCCAGGCTGGTTAGACTGGGATATGTTCTGCATCTCCCAGACAGGTCAGGCGCAGCTTAATACAAATGTCAACTACAACTTTCCAAATCCCTCATGTCTCCTTTTGTCATGTCCCCAGAGGGAGGCAATGTGAATAGTTGTGCCCAGAGGCTTGCACAAGCATACAATCATAGAATCGTTTTGGTTGGAAGAGGCCTTTAAGGTCATCAAGCTCAACCATTAACCCAGCACTGCCAAGTTACCACTAACCCATGTCCCTCAGCACCACCTCTACCCGCCTTTTAAATACCTCCAGGGGTGGCGACTCCACCACTTTCCTTGGCAGCCTGTTCCAGTGTTTGATAACCCTTTCAGCGAAGAAATTTCTCCTAATATACAATCTAAACCTCCCCTGGTGCAACTTGAGGCTGTTTCCTCTTGTCCTATCACCTGTTCCCTGGGAGAAGCGACTGACCCCCCTCTCTACCCCCTCCTTTCAGGGAGCTGTAGAGAGCGAGAAGGTCTCCCCTCAGCCTCCTTTTCTCCAGGCTGAACACCCCCAGGTCCCTCAGCCACTCCTCACCAGACATGTGCTCCAGACCCCTCACCAGCTCCGTTGCCCTTCTCTGGACACGCTCCAGCACCTCAATGTCCTTCTTGTTGTGAGGGGCCCAAAACTGAACACAGCATTCGAGGTGGGGCCTCACCAGTGCCGAGGACAGGGGGACGATCACTGCCCCAGTCCTGCTGGCCACACTGCTCCTGATACAGGCCAGGATGCTGTTGGCCTTCTTGGCCACCTGGGCACACTGCTGCCTTCAAAAAAAGTACCTATAGAGGTTGTGTCACTTGGAGCTAGTTGGCTGGAGCTATGAGTGGCTGTCACACTCACACCTTGGGCCAACTGCAGACTTTCTGCAAGTTGGTAATGTGGCTCTCAGGCCAGCTCGTAACCCCAAGGCGTAATAGTGGGTGAGGGCTATTACAAAATCTGTTTCTGTGGCCACTCTTGCCCTGTGCTGTTGGTGCAGTGTCCACCAAGTGCCAGTGAAGCTGTCGGGGCTCTGCCTTTCCCAAACCAGCCCTGAAACACCATAAAGTTGCTAAGCCGGTGTCCTTTGTCAGCCTGCAAGGAAGCAGTGCCAGTTGTGGGTGTATAAATGAAAGGCAGGGTGAGAGGAAAGTGTGCCTGGCGGAGTCGCTGCGGCTGCCCCTGCCCTGGGCATAGCCTGAAGGCTCAGAACAGAAGAGCAGTAACTGTTCTAAATGGAGGGATGTGCCACGGCATCACTGGAGTGGGCCAGAGCCTGTGGGTGTTGGAAGGGAGCCCCTGGCCAAGTGGCAGAGCCATCCTGGAATGATCACAGAATCACAGAATGGTCAGGGTTGGAAGGGAACTCTGGAAATCATATAGTCCAACCCCCCTGCCAAAGCAGGTTCACCTAGAGTAGGTTGGACAGGATCATGTCCAGGCGGGTTTTGACTATCTCCAGAGAAGGAGACTCCACAGTCTCTCTGGGCAGCCTGTGCCAGTGCCCTGGCACCCTCGAGTAAAGGAGTTTTTCCTCATCTTGAGATGGAACTTCCCATGTTCCAGTTTGTGACCTCACCAGGGCAGAGCAGAGGGGGAGGATAACCTCCCTGGACCTGCTGGCCACGCTCTTTTTAATGCACCCCAGGAGACCATTGGCCTTCTTGGCCACCAGGTCACATTGGTGGCTCATGGTCAACCTGTTGTCCACCAGGACTCCCAGGTTCCTCTCTGCAGAGCTGTTAATGATCTCAGAGACCTTTGACATGGCCAGTGGGAACATAAAGTTATAACCTGTCTGTTACAACCTGTTCCACAGCATCCTCCAGCTTTGCGGGGAAGATGGGCAATGCACCTGGAATAGGGATAACTTCTGCTGAGTCAGGGATTGGACTCTGCCCATGGGCTGAGGAAGAGAGACGTGTAATGCCACTACTGGTGTGGGCTCTGGACAGAGCACTGGGATGGAAATGACAGGATAGTTTCATGATGAATAACACAATCCTGTCAAAGTTGGGGGGGGGGGGTCCCCCCCAGGAATTAATTTCAATAAATGTCTTTTAATTTGTTTGTTTGTTTACTAAAGAAGCTTTTGAAGCATAGGAACAAAAAGTTTTGAGTGTTGAGTTTTTTGCAAGTTTTTATTAGTATTAGTTTTAGTTTTAGGCTGACACAAGTATATGTTTTTACTGCCCCAAACCAGAACATTTTTGAGTGGAAAAACAGATGTGAGGAAAATCTCAAAATGTTTGGGTTTTTTTTTCTTTTTTATTCCAAAATGGAATTAAATCAAATTTCAGAATGGTGGAATAACCTTTTAAATGGTAATCACAGAGCCCTCCCATTCCCACAATAGCTGTCACCCTTCATTTAGCACAGGCAGCAGGGTAAATAAATACATCCACAAGCAATCAAGCCCGCAGTTTAACAGGTCCCTCAGCCTTCTGAGGGGTTTAAATCCAGGCTAAACGGATGTGTCAGGATTGACACAGGCAGGGTCAGTACCTCCTAGCAGGGGGGTGAACTAGGTGACCTCCAGAAAACCATTCCATTTTTCTAGCAGGTGTCACCAATGACTTAACCCGTTGCAGCACAGGCCACTGAGTTAAGATCACTGATTACTGCAACATTGGCTTCCTGATGGTCTTGTTTGCCATGACCCGGCCTGGCTTGGTTTATCTGGTGAGGATCAGCAGGATCCCGGAGCACAATGTGCTCTGGATGCAGAATGATCTATGGAGCATCAACTCAAGTTAAATTAAGCTCACAAAATGAGCTTTTCAGTGGGAATAGAGCAGAGCTGCGGGGACTGGAATTAGACCAGACCCAGAGTGTCAAGGGAAGAGGCAGGCTGAACCAAAGCTTATTTGCAGAACTTAAAATGAAATCACAACATACCTCTTTCCTGAGCTGCCACAGGGATCTGAGCTGACCCACAAAGTACAAATGCAATTTGCCACCATTCTGGGAACCTGGAGAGACCAGAATTGGGGATATCAGTATGCAGTAAGAAATCAAAGCAATATATCTGCTAACAAATGAGAATTGCAAGAATAATTGATTCTGAAAGAGGAACGCAGCAAACAAAGCTCCACAAATTTATTTCTACAGAACATCCTTACTTCCAAAAAAGACCATTTGGAGGCTCATGAAAAAAAAGAGGGGGGAGGAGAAGGTGACCCTCAACCAAGACTCCAATTTCCTATCTGTAGAAGAGCTAGCAAGAGGTCCACAAGATTTAGGGCAGAATTTGGAACTAAGTGTGAAGGAGGCTGGTTTCTGAGAGATTGAGATGAGAAAAAAGAGCAAGAGGAGGAAGAGAAGGAGGTGGAGGGAGCACCCAGGACCTCCAACACGGAGAAGTGCCAAGCTGCAATACAGCCAGCACAAGAAACTCGAGGAAGGTGGGAAAATTATAGGGGGAAAGAAAAAGTAGCAGATGCTGCCAGAAAACAGACAGTGTGTTATGTGACCTTTATTCCAGAGTCTGTGCTGGCATGGTCAGAAATACTGTGATAACAGGGGAAAACAAGTCAATGGCTATGTAAAGATCTCAAAACCTCAAAAACTTACCAACTGGGAAGCAGAGGCTCTGCGCAGTCTGCTGGCTCTCAGACCTTGCAGGACTCTGCCTACCCTCAGACTTTGCAGAGACCATAGAAATACACATTATTCTTTAGGCTTTTTTGGTATGAATGTAATTAAAACTAAGAAAACTGCATTGTCTCCAGTCTAATGGGGGAAGGGCAGCTGGTATTTTTCATACGGGGTAGCTGAATTAACTACAGAAAAGAATAATCAAAAGTGATCTTTGCAGCTCAGAGGCAGTAACCGAAAGACCACAAGGGAAGCCAAAGTCAGATATTAGCTCTCTGATTTAAAATTAAAACAATTGATCAATTGTCCTTGCTGGAATTAATAGCAAAACAAATAAGCCTGCAATATAAAACTGAAATTCATTGTCTAGATCTGGCCAAATCCAAATGTATGGGGTCTCTCAGGACTCTTGCGGATATTTATTATGGTTGAATGAATTGCATTTTTTAGTACATAAAATACAGATATTGGGCAATTGAAAAGTAAAAGTCATTCTACAAAGCAGTTGCTTTTTTTTTTTTTTTTTTCCAATGTGTGAATTAGGAGTTTCCAGAGCTGGTCAAACTATACGCAGCAAACAGCATACTTGGAAATGGGCAGCAGGGTCTGTAAAGAAGGAGGTGAAATTTCAGTCAGCTTTTTATGCCGCAACTGAAATTAAAGAAACTGCATCTTGTCTGATCTAGGTGGGGAAAGCAGCTGCTCTCAGTGTTCAGCGTGATCAGCCGCTCATTAGCTTCTGCTTAAGCCTTGGTGGCAGAAATGTTGCGATTGCATTCCTCTCCCCCAGTTCCTATATGGGTACGTGCTTATTAGTAAGTGCAGGCAGGTTACCACGAGCAGAGCTCACACCAGCGTGTGCTTCCTGGCCTCACCTGAGAACGGCTGCATTTGACACAGCAAATGGGGATGCGGTCGAAAACTTTGTTCAGCTTCTGCAAAGGGGCAGAGAGAGGGATAAGTGCACAGGTGCCTTCATAGCTTGCTAGAAAGTGTGCGGTTAATTTGCACTTGAAAGTCCCACTCTCAATAAGGTTCCCTGTAGGAGCCAGTGGGAATCACTGCAGCTCCAACATCAGTGTTGCTTTTGGCTCCTGAATTCTACCCAGGACAGCTTATGATGGCGGTCAATCATCGCCCTTCCAAGTATCATAGAACCATAGAATGGTTTCAGTTGGAAGCGACCTTAAAGACCATCTAGTTCCACCCCTCTGCCATGGGCAGGGACTCCTCCCACTAGACCAGGTTGCTCCACGCCCCGTCCAACTTGGCCTTGAACACCTCCAGGGATGGGGTATCCACAGCTTCTCGGGGCAACCTGCGCCAGGGCCTCACCCCCCTTACAGCAAAAAATTTCTTCCTAATATCTAGTCTGAATTTACCTTCTTCCAGTTTGAAGCCATTCCCCCTTGTCTTATCACTACATGCCCTTGTAAAAAGTCCATCTCCAGCTTTCTTGTAGGCCCCTTCAGATACGGGAAGCCTGCTATGAGGTCTCCCCGGAGCCTTCTCTTCTCCAGGCTAAACAACTCCAACTCTCTCAGCCTGTCCTCATAGGAGAGGTGCTTCAGCCCTCTGATCATCTTCATGGCCTCCTCTGGACCCTCTACAACAGGTCCGTGTCATTCTTGTGCTGAGGACTCCAAAGCTGGATGCAGTACTCCAGGTGGGGTCTCACGAGAGCAGAGTAGAGCAGTAGAATTGCGTCCCTCAATGAAGTATAATGAGATAGACTACCCAGACTTTCAGTACTTGATACCTCATGTTGTTCTTTTACCTCCTGAAATGCAACTGGCTCTTTAAAATGGAATAACGTAGAATTCCTGCTTCCTGCTTTATAGTTTCATTCCTCAAAGTGAAATATTCCAGCTTGGTGCTTGATGCTACCAGTTTGTATAGCTCCTGGTCTTGGGATGCTGCCTGTGTTTGTCTTGCAAGCTGAAGCATTGGGCATGGTCCTTTGCAGACCCCCCTGCCTCGGTATGGGGCTCCGCATGGGAATATAGCTGACCCCATGTGTTGTTCTCATAAAACATATATAATGTACAAGGAATCCCACCAAATATGGAGCTCACTGGGGATATGGCACCAAAATGCCTTTTTAAGTGAACAGCAAAAGGGAACCTCAGGGTAAGGTTTGGGTTCAGTAAAATAAAAGGCAGCAGAGTGTATCTGCAGAGCATTTGAATGAAGCCAGATAACAAGGAATTAATGACCCAGAACTCAGGCTTATTACGGTGTCCCGCCTTTGTTATTGCTATGTGCAATTTCCCTGTTGTATTTAATCTCTTCTTGGATACTGATGCATCCTTAAATTCTGCATGTTTAAACAGGGTGTGGTGTGCATTGTGGTTCTTCCTGAGGCTGCCAGGACTGCAGGTGCTGCCTCTGAATTGACATTTCCCTGGATGTGGTTGCAGAATAGGACTTCTGCACGATGGGAGCGGTGTGCTGGGGTGGGCTTCCTGCTCGCTGGCAAGCAATCAGCTACTCACTTTCAGTTGGAAGTGTATTGTTTTCTGTTTAACAATGTGTTTCCTTTCAAACTCAAGATTTTTCTTTAAATGACAATTGAAAGATGTTTCATAATGAGCTAGCACGGAATGAAAATATAAATTATTTCCCTTGAAAGACGTCAAAATGAAACATTTCATCTGGAGTGGAGGGAATTGCTTGTTTGCTTTTCTTTTCCTTAAACAGATAGTTCAGCAAAACTGAGATGAGTTAATAAAATATTTCTGATTCTGCTTTTTTTTTTTTTTTCAAAAATAATAAAGAACTTATAAAACACTGCAAATATCCGTGACCCTGCCAGCTCCACTGCATTTAACAAAGATATTTCCTAGGACTTTTTAAATCCCAAACACATTTCTTCCCTTCTGTTTCTCAACTCCATAACTCCAGTTCTTTCTCTGCCTCTCAGAGCTCCTTCTTGGTGACTTGGTGACCCAACCTGCATGGGGGCACACACAGGACAAGAGTGCCCTTTCATTCTGAGTTGTAACCACGTGGTAGTTCAGCAGAGAATTATGAGATACAGCAGATGCAGGAGGCACGGTCGGTGGTTCCCCTGACTGACTCTGCATTTGCCTGGCAGAGGGAAGGGGATTGTTCTCGCAGTAGTACAAATCAGGAATATCTCCTTAGTAGTTGATGATTTAACTCCTTAAAGTCAGTGAGACTGGAAACAAATGCAGGGAGTGATATTTAAAAAGCTATTTCTCCTTCTTTATATTGTTTGATTATCCACAAGAGGGAGGAAATTAAGTGCATGGGCAGTTATAAAATGATGGTGAAGGATCAAGTATGTTAAGGGAATTCTGCTCATGCAGTATCTCACCACGCCTGTGTTACGAAGTGGTAGGCAGCTGCCAGTGCCTTCAGGCTGGGAACAGGCACCAACATGATGGTACCAAGATGTTCAATGCATCCATACGGGTGCTTGCTTGACAGCCAGGTGAAGCACCTCACCCTGCTCCCACCCTGCTCCTCCTGACCACAGAAACAGCCTTGACTGTCATGGTACAGCTGGAACAAGGAGGGATGGAGTATTGCTCTGCTCCAGCTGTGGTGATCAAGTGCAGGATTACCCAACAGGTACCCATGGGCAGCATCAAGGACAACAATTGCATAGATTACCCTTTTCCTTTGTTCCTGATTCCCCTTTTTGGCACCCTTGTACCTCTGTACCTCCACCCCAGACTCCTCCCAAATAAAAAGCCGTGCCCCAGTTAGTATTTCCCCATTCGTACCGGTTCTGCTACATATGTGCTGAATTCTGGTATTTCTGATACTGGTACCTAGCTAGTCTTGGTCTTATATACTGTTACAAATATGGTTATGCAGATGCTGTTGGCCTTGCATAACTGTGCAAAGCTCCCCAAGACTTTCCCCATGTTATCTGTGAAGTCTGGACATTTCTCAATCATACACCCTTAACCGTCCATGAAATCCAACCATCCTCCACAGGGCTATCTGTAAATTTTGTCACGTCTCACACAGTAACATCCAGCCATTTTTCATGTGATGTCCAGCTGTTTTCCAAATCCCTTTTGGTTAGTGTGACTGCAGGCCCAGTCAATAGCCCAGGCTTCTGCCTACAGCCCTAACGGCTCCTCCTTGAAATGGTGTAATGGAGGGACAACTATCTAGGCAACCACACAGGAGGCAAAAGTTTCCTGGCAGATACTCGTAAGTAGAGTATGAAGAAAAACTCTCTGGTAGCAGCAGACAGCAGTTTAGCATCTTCCTGTGTTAGCGATCATACTTAGACTACAGTGCTTAATAGCTACGTGTAGACCAGGGGAGACCTCCTTCAAAAAAGGACAGATTGCAATACCTTATGAGATGTGTTGTACTCTGGGACCTTTGGGACCTGTGGGTCTTCGGGCAAGGTAATAGGATGCAGTCACCTTGGGATGGAGGACTAACTGCCTTTATATATCACAGTAGCCTGAGTGAAGTGAAGTCAGTGAGGCTACCTTGCACTGGAACCTCTGAGAGAGGAAAGCCAGGAACAATGATTGCTGTTGAGTTTGAAGGTTGCACCCAGTGCCTCAGGGAAGTAAATAAAACATTAAATCAAATACTTCAAAGCTCCCTGTGCTCCTTCCAGAAACCTCAGCAACATGATGCTGTCAGGCTGTCCTCGAGCAACCAGGGCTGGGTCAACTGTACTGGGAACTGACTCTTCCTGACCCTCTTCGACTTCAGCTGGAGCTGGGTGTGGTCAGCATTTCCAAGCACAGCCGGCCAGAAAGCCAGAGGGACCACACTAGCCATTGAGTCTCAAATCTTGCATTCAAACCAGAGAAATCTCTCCTTATAATGTCTGCAGCAATGCTGTAGCTTTGCTGGAGTCAGGACAGCCATTTTGTAAGAATATCTGGTTTTGATTTAAAGGCTTCATCTGATGGAGACTCAACAACATACCTGGATGATTTATTCCAGCAGTGAGTCTCCTTCACTTGTGTATATTTGCACCATACTTGTAGAAATACGTCTGGTTTCAGGTTCCAGTTGCTGGCTTCTGTGCAGCCTTTTTCTACTTGGCAAAGGCACATCCCCACTACGAAGCTCTCCTCCCTGTCTAGTTGTCTGCAGACTGTATTTGACTTACAGCAATTCTTCCGCTTTGATAAATTCAGTAACTTAGCTCATGTTTCTCACTAGAAGTGTGTCCTCCAAACCGTGGTATGCTCTTAGAGCAGGTGGCACCACTGTGCGCACTGGCCCAGTCTCATACAGTACCCTGCACACCCAGAGACCGGTGTGCATTGGGGTGTGCTGCCCAGGACCCTCTGCCAAGGAAGGAACAGTGCAGGATATTACTGGTTTTCTTCTAACTCATATTGCACCTGGATCTTCTTGGTGTTTCAAGACAATTTTCTGTTGCTCTCACATCACTCTTCTGCCATCAATGAAACTCACAGGATACTCAGAGAATTTGTGTCATTTCTGGTATGTAAGTTCAATTTATGAGGAGAATCATAGAATCATAGAGTTATAGAATTGTCTGGGTTGGAAGGGACCTTTAAGATCATCACATCCAACCATCAACCTAACACTGCCAAACCCACCACTAAACCATGTCCCTCAGCATCACCTCCACCCGCCTTTTAAATACCTCTAGGGGTGGCAACTCCAGCACTTCCCTGGGCAGCCTGTTCCAGTGTTGATAGCCCTTTCAGTGAAGAAATTTCTCCTAATATAAAATCTAAACCTCCGCTGGCGCAACTTGAGGCTGTTTCCTCTTGTCCTATCACTTGTTATTTGGGAGAAGAGACCGACCCCCCCTCACTACGCCCTCCTTTCACGGAGCTGCAGAGGGCGAGAAGGTCTCCCCTCAGCCTCCTTTTCTCCAGGCTGAACACCCCCAGGTCCCTCAGCCACTCCTCACCAGACGTGTGCTCCAGACCCCTCACCAGCTCCGTTGCCCTTCTCTGGACACACTCCAGCACCTCAATGTCCTTCTTGTTGTGAGGGGCCCAAAACTGAACACCGTATTCAAGGTGCAAATAACTGGTGCAAATAACTAGAATAAACCAGTATGAGATATAAAATGGCAAGAGAATGGATTTGTTTACTTAAAACTGTCTAATTTCACTATAATTTGCCTAAATGGGAAGAAAGGAGTTGTTATACTGCATCTTTTAAACACTTAGGACTTGTGAAAGAGATGAGTTAGTATTTGGTTGACTGTTGAGACCAAATGCCCTCTCCCCAGCATGAGCTTATGAAGGAAGACTCTAAGAAGTGTGGAAACACAAAAATTCTTGTGGAGACACATAGTCTCTACTGTACTATATAGAGTGCGCATATCTCACTTAAAATCCCAGTTGACCCTGTGTGCACAGAGGGAAGCAGGCAGTGTGAGGGATTTTAAGTAGGCAGGAGGTGGATACCTGAGCATAAAGTGTGAGATATGCGCACTCTATAGAGTGTGTCATGGCTGGTTATGCCGTGTGTCACTGCTTCCATAAGCCAGCGAGCGCTCAGGGCAGACACGAGAGAGTTATTGACTTCCTTGCAAATTTTTTCCTCTTCTGCTTTGGGACTTCTGTAAGCAAAATGCTATTGCAAGGTGTGGGGAGTGGAATTTGAATACATAAACCACCAGTTGCCTGGATCTGTAGACTGAAAGTATTTTACACAGAATAACTAAAAACCCTGCAGGGGTTATAGGATGACCGAGCTGAACTTCAATTAACTCCTATATTCCCAAACCTTCAGGCAACATCTTTCAGAACAACTTGCGTTGATGGGCTTTAGGCAACTGTGTACTAAGGCCTCTCCTGTGAATGCACACCGATATGTGTCAGCAAAGGCCATCGGAGAAATTGCCATGCACACCTGCACACATCTGTGGAGTCTGACATCACAGACACAGCAGTATCACACTGAGACATCATTATGGGCAAAAGGAGCTTGCTATATGTATGTGGAGCATGGAATTCATTGTTTCAACTGGTGTTTTAACAGTGTAATTGTCCAAAAAGTCTAAATAGTAGAGAAAAGCCTAATTAAGAAAATAGTTAATACTGTTACACAGAATCTCCCTGGTACATACCTCTGTCCTCTAGGGTTGTGCTCACCCTTCCTATGTGTCCTTCTGGCTCCTAAAATCAACAGTTCCCACTGTCCCCAAGAGAGGGAGGAGGAGAGTTTACAAGAAGTCATTAGCATCCTTCGTCCTTCTCTGGGAGGAGTTTGCTGTTGATGGTGGCAGTTTCTTCCTCCTTATTTTGGGACTGCTTCTGGCTATTTTTATACATTTTCCTTATGGCAACCTACTTCCTCCCCATCAGTTCCCAGCTGCCTGGGAGCCTCCCCAGGCCCCCATAACACAAAGGGATGGTTTTTGTCACCAGGCGCTGCCTGGCTTTGTCAGGCCATTATCACAGACTGGTCCCTGAGCAGAGCTAACCCAGGGTAAGTCACTGCACTGTTACAACAGCTCGAATAAGCCAAAACTAGCTCATGCAGAGGCAAATCCAGACCAGTCCCAAGACTCCATGCTGTAAGATCAAAATAAAGCCTGGTCAGTTTCACTGCTAATAGGAAAAATTATATTTACTGGTCTGCCAGTTAGGAGACTGACAGCAATAACTCTACCACATAAGAGAACTCCTTTCCTTCCTTAATATTACTTGTAGGCGGGCTCCAAACCTATGTAGCTGGCTTTCTGCAGAGCTTTGTCTAATGGTGCACATTCTACCAAACACTGCTAAGTCTGAACACACCCAGCACCACATTTTTGGGCAGAATAGAAAGCCACTGCAGGTGAGTAGGATAACATGAAGTCGGAGAACTGTGATTATACATATTGGTAAGGTGAAGGAGCTGCAATTCAGGAAGGGATTGTCATGGAAAAAACAACTGAGAGGTGTAGGCAAAAGAATAGATAAGTTGGCTATTTCGCACAATGGACAAAGCTTGTCTGTCTGTAGCGTGACCTAAGTGCTCCTGTCCCACGGATACCACAAGCTCATTTGCTACTCAGACCGTCTAGTGCTTGCTGCTGCTGTATATTTGCTGAAGCCAGACCCCAAAGCACTGTATTTGGTGTCACATGAGGGGAAAAAAAAAAAAAAAAAGAGCCGGAGCTTTGCAGACCAGGTTTATTTGTAGTAGAATAGGGACTTTCCTGAGTCATATCGTTTTAAGGAGAGCTTTGCCTATATCAATGGGTGAGAAAAGATTTCATAGTGCTGAACTGCCATCACTCCATGAATAAAGTCTTGCAAAAAACCTGAACATTGCTCTATTGTTTGTTAATCATTTGATTGGGTTGTTCTGCATGCATCTTGTGCTGCAATACCGGACTGAAACACCAAGCAACTAGATGGATGCAGGGAAAGCTTCTCTTACTAGGACTACAATAGATGAAGGAGATTTAAATAAGGCTTATATGCCCAAAGTGCAATTTACAGATGAGCTGGTGTCTGCCTGTGGAGACCAACTGTAAAGTCTAGGTGACCTCCTGATGTCAGAGAGAACAATCCATCTAGCAAGGTTAAAGGACTGGATTTAGATTAATTCAAGAGCTTGTCCAATAAGATAAAGCAGGATAGTGAAGGTAAATATTTGCAGCTTTATTTGCCGTGAGATTAATGTAATTGGTTTGGATTCCTTCACATCCTCCAGCCTCTTCATAAACACTGCACACTGTTAAATGCTGCAATAATGAAGGCATTTTGTCTTCATCATACTGGAGGGCAAGAAGCAGGGGAGAGCTATTCTTGCAAAATATTAGCCCAGTTTTGCAGACCCCAGAGGATCTATTAATTTAGGTTAGAGTATCTGCATCTAAGCAAGGGCTGAGCTTGGTAAGCATGTGAAGCTTTCCATAGCCCCACCTCCATCTCCTTCTGGGCTTTTTTTTTCCTTTCTTTCTTTTCTTTTTCTCTCTTTTTTTTTTTTTTTTTTTTTTTTTTTTTAATATAGCCAGCACAGAACTCGGGCACAGAGCAACCCAGAGCATAGGGAGTTTGTCTGGATTGCCTCCCCAGGGGCTGCCAAGTAGGGCTTTAGACTGCTAGGAAAATTCCACAGCTCTGTTATCTGGCATCACTGCTATGAGGTATTGCACTCAGAAATCCTGAGTCTCAGCTGTCAGATGATAAATGGAGTAACAGATCTTAAGGAAGGGGGAGATAAGAGGGAATGGGGAAGGGAGAGTTTGATCCTCACCCAGCCCCAGTGACCAATGTGAGTGTCTATCTGCTGCATGTAATGGGAGAGGAAAACATGGCTTCTCTGGCAGAAACTCAAGATAAACTCTGCATCACCCCAGGATAATTATTATTTGTTTACAGCTATCTCCCTCCTGCCAGCCACAGCATCCCTGGGACTAGAGGCACCTCTGGAGACCACCTAATCTCACCCCATTGCTCAGTGCAGGCTCAGCTAGTACAGATTGCCCAGGACTGTGTCCAGCTGGGTTTGAGCTATGACAAGAAGAAAAGCTTTTCTTGTGTTTAAATGGAATCTAAATGGTATTTCAGTTTTATATTCATTTTCTCTTGTCTTTTCACTGAGCACTGATAGAAGAGTCTGATTCCATTTCCTTTACTCACTGCTGAGTTGCTACAGCCACAGGGATTTGCTCCCTCCCTCTCTCTGGCCGGTCAGCCCCCTGCCAGTTTCCTCTAATGCAGGTGGAAATGCAAATAGAGTTCAGCTCTGTTATTCAAGAAGTTTGGCTGTCCACCCATTCCCCATCCTCCCAACACCAACCATCAGAAACACAGATGGACAATGACAAATCGAACAGAAAGCAGCTCTCTTTCACTGTGCAAGCTGCTGGCAGCAGTTTGGTGTTTGGGTAAATGAAGTCCAGCCTCAAAGTATAACTGGCTCCTCAGCACTCAGCCAAACTACCGTCTGTGTGGGTATTGATAGGCAGAGTCCCAAACCGCCCGTTATTGGAAGCATCTCCATGATCAGAAAAGTGAATCTCTACCAATATGTGCAAAATCAATTAAAATCTGCATGTCTCCAATGCAGGACATGCCAGCCACTGGAACCTGCTCTTGTTTCTTCAGCCCATCATGACAGCCCCTAATTACTTGCTTTTTGTTTGGGTTGGTTTTTTTTTTTTTTATAACCATCCATTCAACGGCTGTTTCAGTGCTCAGAGACTGTTAAGTACTTTTGGGACTATTTTAGATATCCACTCGTCTTGTCTCTCTGCTCTGTGATTTACTTTCCAACCTGGAGACATTCATTAGTGGGGTGCTTCACTGGAATTCATACATATTCTATGATTATTGTTATCAAAGCGACACTGTACACGTTGGCTTGTACAACAATAATGACACATGGCTTGATGAGCTATTAAGCAAGTCCCAGACGGAGATATTGATTAGGTGGTTTTGGCTTAGCTATTGAAGAACAGCAAAAATTGTTTATTGCAAATATTCTCTGCAGTGACAGGGATAATTCATATCATACAGCAAACTATCATGTAAAAAAGCAAAGTTATCTCTGATTTTCCTCTGTGCTGAGTGTGTGGAAGTGAAGCATGGGGGATGTGGGGAACTGGTGGGGCTGGAGGGTAGGTTGCCACATGACAGGGGCTTCAGGAGGGTGGATGAACATTGTAAGCCAAGGCTGGAGGAAGTGCTTGTATAGAAAAGGAGCACCACTATTCTGTGGCCATATCAACCTCTTCCACATTACAATTTCTGGAAAAATACGAGGCTTTCCTCCACTATAGTTGAGTGGATTTTGTCTTTCCGAATTCCTAGCTGGTTAGGAGACCTGGGCACCCAGAAGGACTCTATTGTTTCACTAGTGACTGGATGAGATGATTTAAGTGACCAAAACAAAACAACGGTCAGATACCATTGTCTAAATGGCACTTTGTCCACCTTGTTGTGCTGCCGTCCCTGCCGGTGCCAATGAGGACTGATGGGGAGGACAATGAGGACTGTCTCCAGTCCCCCACGTGCTTGTCACGCGTGCTGCTCATACCGGCTTCTTGTAGCTCTAAAAGTCTCCACTTCAACCCGTAAGTGGATGTGAAGACAAAATCATCACATTACTATTCTACAACCTTACTGTAGGTGACTGTCTTCTGACTGTAATGTGGATCATATATATGCCAGAATGTGAGCATAAGGTAATTTCAGGTCTGTGATTTCTATATAGAAATTATCATCAAATTTAGATCTGTTGCTGTCAGCACAAACCACCCACCCAGAGACCTGAGTTTTCCTAAGGTATTGTGGAAAGCATTTCCCTTTTTGTAAACTCACGGTAAGCCCTGCTTCACAGAATTCACAGAATTCACAGAATTCACAGAATTCACAGAATTCACAGAATTCACAGAATTCACAGAATTCACAGAATTCACAGAATTCACAGAATTCACAGAATTCACAGAATTCACAGAATTCACAGAATTCACAGAATTCACAGAATTCACAGAATTCACAGAATTCACAGAATTCACAGAATTCACAGAATTCACAGAATTCACAGAATTCACAGAATTCACAGAATTCACAGAATTCACAGAATTCACAGAATTCACAGAATTCACAGAATTCACAGAATTCACAGAATTCACAGAATTCACAGAATTCACAGAATTCACAGAATTCACAGAATTCACAGAATTCACAGAATTCACAGAATTCACAGAATTCACAGAATTCACAGAATTCACAGAATTCACAGAATTCACAGAATTCACAGAATTCACAGAATTCACAGAATTCACAGAATTCACAGAATTCACAGAATTCACAGAATTCACAGAATTCACAGAATTCACAGAATTCACAGAATTCACAGAATTCACAGAATTCACAGAATTCACAGAATTCACAGAATTCACAGAATTCACAGAATTCACAGAATTCACAGAATTCACAGAATTCACAGAATTCACAGAATTCACAGAATTCACAGAATTCACAGAATTCACAGAATTCACAGAATTCACAGAATTCACAGAATTCACAGAATTCACAGAATTCACAGAATTCACAGAATTCACAGAATTCACAGAATTCACAGAATTCACAGAATTCATAGGGTTGGAAGGGACCTCTGGAGATCATCTAGTCCAACCCTCCTGCCAGAGCAGGGTCACCTACAGCACGTTACACAGGACAGCGTCCAGGCGGGTTTTGAATGTCTCCAGAGTGGGAGACTCCACCACCTCTCTGGGCAGCCTGTTCCAGTGCTCCACTACCCTCAAAGTAAAGAAGTTCCTTCTCATGTTAAGATGGAACTTCCTATGTTCAAGTTTATGCCCATTACCCCTCGTCCTATCACTGGGCGCCACTGAAAAAAGACTGCTCCCATCCCCCTGGCATCCTCCCATTAAGTATTTGTATGTATTAATAAGATCCCCCCTCAATCTTCTTTTCTCTAGACTAAAGAGACCCAAGTCCCTCAGCCTTTCCTCATAAGAAAGGTGCTCCAGTCCCCTAATCATCTTTGTTGCCCTTTGCTGGACCCTCTCCAGCAGTTCCCTGTCTTTCTTGAACTGGGGAGCCCAGAACTGGACACAGTACTCCAGATGCGGTCTCACCAGGGCAGAGTAGAGGGGGAGGATGACCTCCCTCGACCTGCTGGCCACACTCTTCTTGATGCACCCCAGGATGCCATTCGCCTTCTTGGCCGCCAGGGCACATTGCTGGCTCATGGTCATCCTGTTGTCCACCAGGACTCCCAGGTCCCTCTCCACAGAGCTGCTCTCCAGGAGGTCAGCCCCCAACCTGTACTGGTGCATGGGGTTATTCCTCCCCAGGTGCAGTACCCTACACTTACCCTTATTGAACTTCATAAGGTTTCTTTCTGCCCAACTCTCCAGCCTGGCGAGGTCACGCTGTAAGGCAGCACAGCCTTCTGGCGTGTCAGCCACTCCTCCCAGTTTTGTGTCATCAGCAAACTTGCTGATGGTACACTCTATCCCTTCCTCGTAGCACAGGAGTGGTTCTCCTTGGTCTGAAATGTTTTACAGACCTATCCAGTCCCATCCAGCCCCATCCAGCCTCATATCTCCTCTTTGACGGGAGAGGCTTAGAAAAAAAAGTGTAAGACTCATGAAAACACAGAATTATCTTTCCCTTGTCTCCACACTTCTCCTACCACTCCCAATAATGAGGCATTTAGAGATTTCTACACCTGACATTGTACCTGGACTGTCATGTGGTTATTTGCCTGTCTGATCTGCTTTTGAATTTCCTGCTTTTTTTTTGCCTTTTTTTTCCCCTTTGTGTGGCAATGCGTTCCACAGCTTAATTAGGCACTGCATGAAAAAATGCTTCCTTCTGTTTTCTCTAAACTTGCTGAAATGATCATTTCCTCGGGTAACCTCTCACGCCTGCGTTTTGACAAGGTGTGAATAATCTGTCTTCACTTCCTCCTTTGTCATTCACAATTTT
>NW_009646858.1:330266-391914 GCF_000708025.1 Charadrius vociferus
AATGTAGCTTCCCAATCAAACCCGTAAATCAGCATTGACATAACATTGGAGCTGAAGAACATCTGTTATCTGCCAATGCCAACAGAGAGTCAGAAAATAGAGCTATGTGGACAATAGAGAGAAAGGAGCTGTGCCTTCAAATAATGGGGGACTGAAACATAGCTGAAACATTTGATAGCAACCTGGCCTAGTGCCATGCTCCAGCTCTAAGGTTGTGAAGTACTCTGTATAGGTATCTATAGATAAAGTGTCCTGGTAATTCAACAAACTAGGGCTGATGACCAGATTCCCACCTGAGCATCCTCAGTGATCTAACGCAGGCCCTGCTTACTATAATAGCACGTTACAGGACTAGTCCTGCTGACCTGGAGATCTGATCAGCACTGAGTGGATTGCATTCACCAAACCCTCCCTGATACCTCCTGGGAGTGAGTGCCAGGACCTGCTCTCAGGATGCAAGCCTAGCATTTCTAACGGGTGTATCTGCACAGACGAGGCTCCGGGCAGCCGTCAGTGATGAACAGGGTCTTTAATTAGGACTCTAAATAGTTCTGCCCTGCCCACATTGATGACCCCTTGCCTGCTAACGGAAGTCTTTGAGGCATGCCGCAGACCCTAGGAGCTGTCAACCCTGCTGGTATAAAGTGGCCGCCTTGGCTAAGGTAACAGTTTCGGGTCCTCTTGCAGTCAAAAGGAGGGAGGGTGTTGGATGACTCCCAGCTGTGGAGGAGGCTGCAAAGAAGACTGCAGGTATTAGGGTGGTGAGAGATGAGGTTTAACACCACACATCACAGGGTACTTCCTGAGATACTTCTGAAATTTCAGGGTCAACACAATTCCTGTCCCCTCTGTATCCTGAGTGTGGCCAGCGCAGAATTCATCAGGTTCATCCTGGGCTGCCAAGCAGCCTGGGCACTAATTCCAGTGGCAAATGAGTGTGCAGCAGGGAGGAGGTTTGAGGAACAGTGTAAGGTCTTTGTTTGTTTCTCTGTCTCATCCTCAGGAGCCTTTCCATTATGTCAGTAGGGAATACTGCCTGAAGAAGTCAGGTGAACAGTCAGCAGTGCCCAGCTGCTGTCTCTGCAAACACCACATTTCTGGCCAGTCTGGGGAAAATCTCTTTTCCCTCCTCTTCACAATTTCCTCCTTCCTCTATGTCTAGCACAGGGGTGGGTACCTTCGCAGATTGCCTGGCAGAGCAGCATCCCAAGAGGTTCCACTAGCTCCAGGGAACAGGGTCTGCACTCACAAGAGAAACATTTGAAAAATTCCAAAAGCTCAGGCAAAGGAAAATGTTTCTGCCGCAGGGAGAAGGAGGCACTGCGTATGTGTCCTAGTACCCACAGCACTACCATACAGTCATTTCTCAATGGCAGTCTTCCTGCCTCTGTGGTCTGAGCCACTCCAGTCCATAAAAGAAAGCGAAGGAGAGCCTAAATGATGTGTCCACTGAGCTTTCTCTCAGCAAGCCCTGCACAGCACAGCGCTGCGAGAAATCCCAGGGTTCACCCACGGGGGTAGCAGCTGCCCAAATCTGTGATGACAGCCAGAGGGAATGGCAAGGAAGGTGTCTGCATGAACTCACCTGGTCCTGAATCCTTAAAGCTAAAAGGGGAAGACTTGTATTCATGTCAGGAAAGGGTTCCTCCTCAAAGTAAGGAAAAGCAGTAACACAGTCAGGTTTTTCTGGGGAAGCCTTGGTGATCTGAAGGTCACCAGCGACAGTAAAAGGGAGCTGGGTTGTCTCTGGGAGGAAGGTGAAAGCGGCCCTGGCTGCAGTTTCCAGCTGGCAATGGAGATGACCAGAGCACCCGGTTTAGCATGCAACCAGCACACCCACTGCAGGCGCTGGCTGCAGCGGCCACTGGAGGTCACAGACAAAGCTGATGCCAGACAGCAGGTCCTGGAGGCCCTCTCGGGGCGAGAAGGCTGAGAAAATACATTCTGGAGCTTGTACCAAACAGCACCATCAGACGTGAAGTGCTAGCATCAACCAAAGAGCATCATGACGTCCCAAGGGAGGAAAGGGTGCATCCCATCTCCTTGTTCCCTCTGGTCCCTTCTAACAGCACTGCTGCTGTGTGCTGGGTATGGACACAGGGCCACTCCAGTGCTTCTTTCTGGCCCTGCCAACAGGTATTGCTGGCAACCTCACACTCTCCCACTGTCTGAACTGAGGGACTGCTTTCCCCGACTCTTTCCTTCTCTGGGTTTTGCCTTCCCAAGCCAAACCAGTTTTCAAATTGCACCATCCCTTGGGGGGCTGCTCCTGGAAATCAGGAGGCTCCCAAATTCTTGCTTTTGTATTGAAACTGCCTGCCCTCACCTTGACTGCTTTGTCACTGGCAGGGGCTCTGCCTGCACCAGGCACATGTACGACAGCACAGCCCTGGGCTGAGCTTGCTGTTCCTTGTCTTGTATAACACTCACACCCCACCCTTTCCTGAGGTTGAAATGCTGGGGATTTAATAGGAGATTCGGGAAATTTAATATGAGTAGCTTACAAAACATTTAATTCGCTCTCTGAGATATTGTAGCTGAAGTGCCTTGAATCACAGAGTGATAACGCTTTCCTCTCTAAAGGGAAACCATCATATGATCTACTTAGTAATGTCTTTATCATTCTTTAATTGCTGCTTTTGTTTTTAAACAAAAAAATAAGCATGCAAGTAAGCCAAGAAAAGTATATATTTACATAAAAGTAATTCAGATACATGAATGAAAGGAAATGAACCAATTTAACAAGCAGGAAAGGTTAAAGATGATTACATGCCTTATAATCTATGCAATCTCTTTGCAACGCTGCTCATTCTAGACCATGCTTACTGTAACATAAATACTCCTGTGTTTTAGACCATTCCTTTTAAATCACTGAAAAAAGTGTTTTTAATGCATTAGGCAGAGAATTATGCCGTTTAAGGAAAGGGATTGGTGCCCAGGACCAGCACACACCTGGCCTTTTTGCATGCTGTGTCGAAATGTGCCCCAAATGTTTCTGAGACCTGGAGAGCAGCAGGCTGAAATGTCAACCCCTGCTAACAAAGGCATTGTGTTCCTCCTCATATTGTTGTGGCCGCAGCAAAAGCAAACCCGCTATGAAACTGGAATGCCTCATTGAACAGGCACAGATCAGAAGAAATCCCATGTGGGTCCCCTCCAAACGTGCTCGGCTGGCTGAGCCCGGAGGAGATGTGTGTAGGGGAATTACTACAGTCTAATTACTGACACCGAGGGGGCCCTCCTGGGACTGGGCTGGGCACTGACAAGACATACCCTGGCCTGCAGGACAGACAGGCCGAACCCGCAGCTGGTGGGGAGAAACACAGGGAGAGCTGGTGAAACCCGTCCAGGCTCTCCAGTGGCAGAAATAAGACTTTGGTCACTGAAATCTTTGACCCTGGCATCTTGCAGTTTTTCTGCATAGCAGCTCCTTCCTCCCTCATCAAAGCTTTCTCACGTTTCCCTCCTCGGTTTTATTTCTGTCCCCGGTTCAAGTCTTCAGTGCTCTGCCAGGCTCCTCTTAGTGGTGGTTCAGTGTTCAGGAGCAGGAGGCTTTTCCATCTTTCTTCTTGTCTTCAAATACTCATTTAAGGTCTTAGTCCTCAGAAGCCCTTATGCCAACCTGATCCTCTACTGTCCTGCAGAATCAGAGGGAACTTCTCGAACGTGAGGGATCAGCGTCCACGTAAATGAGCCGGCACAAGGCTTGCACAGTGGCTGTGATGTGACCGTCTGCTGGAGTCCGTGATGCTCTTTTTGAAGCATGCTCTTTTGATCTCATGGTTGTCTTCAAAGCCATACCACCCAGAGCCTGCCCCTTGGCCAGGCTTGCAGTCCCAGCCCTGTCCCATTTGCTGTGGCACCCCAAGGAATGAAGATACACCCAGTCATATTTTCTTCTGTTCATGGCCGATTAATAAATTCGTGCCCACTCCTCTTAGGGGAAGGCGTAACTGTTGTAAGGCACTTTCAGAGGTCATCACCACAATTTCATGCACACTGCTTACTTCTGTGGTATTTCCCCTGTTTTGTAAATGCCTTGGGCATTCTCCTTACTACTTCACCTCAAAACAGGACAAGTGGAAATGGTCCTCAGAAATTCAGGCTTTCCTTTCAGTGGAAAGCAGTTGACACATTTCAGATATGAAGTTTCAGAACTGCACACATTTCAGTAGTACATCATTGAAAAATATGAATGAAAAACAACACATTGGAGCTTCAAAATAGCCTGGGGTGAGATTTTTCTGATGACAAGGAGGGGTAGCGAAAAAAAAAAAAAGAAAGATAATTTTATGCACAACCCAAGATGGATCTGGGTGCCTTTTTATGTCAAGAACTGATCATCCTATTTTTGAAACAGTGCCTCTTTTTTGTCTACATGAAGCAGTCCCAGCGAGGGAGGACTGTAGCTGAAGCATTCTTTTTTACATTTTTCTCACAAATCAGTGCTATGCCCGTGCAGGTGCCAGTGTAGTCAACAGGGAAAGAAATTGAGAATTTGGTGCCGAAAGAACAAGTCAGTGCTACTAAGAAGAAATGCCCTTAGGCCCCAGGAAGGAAGAGTCCTTCTCTCTTTGTCGAAGTAAATCACTGGCAAGAGGCAAATGTCATAGCCCTGGCTGGAAGGCTTCAAGAAGGTCGTTTGTGATGTGCTGGGAACAGTGATAGTCAGACTTATATTTTCAGTCCGTTCCAGGACTGAACAAACTCCACTCTAATTCCTAGGAAATACCCTTTTTTACTCGTCTCTGTAGCTTCACTGCGCAGGAGGGACTCCTGTGTCATCCCCAGACCCTCCCTGGTTGCCCCAGCTCCCAGCTGCCCTTTGTCCTCTGCCCTAACATTTTCTCTGTGTGGCTTTTCAAAGCCCCAAAGTTCTGTTGCTCACAGGGAGGGAAAAATTTCTGTCTTTCTAAAGAGCATTCATCCTGACTTTGTGTGCAACAGAAGGAAATTATTAATGGGCATACTTCCGTCCAGCATGCTTAATAACATGGCACACAGGTCTGGGAAATCTGTGAGCAGAGAGGTCTCCCACTGGTACCTGCCAAGGTGCCAAGAAGGGCAGTGATAAGAAAGACAGAGAAAACTGTAAAAGTAGGATAAGACGAGGGTATACAATTTTGCATTTGTCTCCAAGGACGATCCCCTTCCTTGAAAGCTGTATTCAGGACTCTCCCAGGATGCAGGGTGATCTGTTCACCTGACTCTAGGGGCTGCATAACAGATAGGTACAGATGGGAATTGCCGTATGTGTACCTTGGAGCTCTGTGGAGGAGAAGCTCTGGGAATAATTCACAGCTGAGCTATGACCAGGGCTTCCATTGCAGGACAGACCAGCACACGGTGTGGAGCAAGGCTGGCAGGGGAGACTGATTTCTGTACACCCCGCTGGATCCCTTCCCTCCCGTGGCTTCTCACAACACCCAGCAGCTCCAGCATCAGAACAACCTTGTTGCTGACCACAGGACATAACGCTACACACGAATTGCACATGGAGCTGCACATGAATTGCTGAAGAGCTGTGAGCAGAGGCTGGTCATTCAGGTGTAGAGGCATGCAAGTCATTAACATCAGCTGGACAGCAAGGCAGCAAACCATTGAAAAGGTAGTTAAAAATATTAATAATTGATGCCACAAAGCTCAGGCAGTGCATTAAGCTACAGGTGACCTGGACTGCAGATCATTCAGGCAGAAAGCAGACAGCAGTAGCACAGAACACTGCAAGTGGTTAAATTACAGAGCAAGTTGAAGAGTTGGCATGATTGATTAATCTCTATCAGAGCATCAAGAAACTATGAAACAAACAGACACTCTGGTGGGGTTTATCTCCCCAGCGACCAGCAGAAGTGTCAGGTTCGGCTGCTGTTTATCAGGAAGGTGGTTTGTATGCAGCCAGGGTAGTGGCACAGTTAGCAATCCATGCAAAACGCTTTCCAAGGGGTATGGATGATACTGCAGATCAGCGATGGATATGCAGTCTCAGGCCCAGGGGATGGAGCTCTTCCATGACTTTGCGGTGCTCGGGCAGTGCCAGCGCCACTGCATCTTGGCGTGATGGCTGCAGATCTGAATTTCTAAAGCACCAGAAGTTTCAATGGGAAGAAAAGGGGAAACTGCAGTTCCTCCAAGGCAGCTCTTTATTAGAATCCTGGTACCTGCTGTCATTGGTGACACATTAAATAGTAGAAAGAGACTTTTTAATACTTAGAGGAACAGCTAATCTCATGGAGACCAAGTGAAATTCCCACATACAGCCTGCTCCTTGTGCTGCACTGCCTCTCCCTGCTCCAGCTGTGCAAGCAGAGCTGCCAGGACCTCTTCTCAAGCTCCTTTCCTTCTGTTGCCTGTAAGCATGCATGGTCTTCTGCTGTTGGAAGGCTCACCAATGGAGAATGCCTGGGCTCAGCTTGAATCCTAGCTGCCTGCAAGTCCCTAAAGTCCCTGAGCTATGCAGCATTGGGGTCCTCCTAAGCAGGATAGACCATGGATCTCTGTGTTGTCATATGCTGGGCACGTGAAAGGGTGGTACAGGCAGATGAAATAGGTGAACGTAGCCAGGCTCAGGACAGAGTTCTGAGGCCGTCCGTGGACCAGAGAGGGGAGCACCTCCAGAGCGCACTGAAATCTGAAACATGTGCTGGAGATTTCTTGAGTGGTCCAGTGGGTCACACTGGAGCTTGTCCTGAAGACCTGCTCCAGCCTTAAGGCTACTTGTTCATGACAGTGGCATAGCATTATCGCAGCTCTTGATACTTACTCCACCAGCCTAGTGAGAAAAGAAGTCCTGGGAGTAGAACTCAGATTGATGCAGGACAAATATTTGGGGGAATTTTCTGGATCTGCATGCTAAGCATAGAACAACAGTGGCAGAACAAAGGGTTTGCGACCCCCTAGACTGTGAGGAAGGCATCACTGTTGTGTACAGCCTAGCCTCTAATTATTATGTATTCTGCTTGAGTTGTCCTCCCTGTGGACTGTCACTGTTTCCAGCCAGTCCCAGAGGGTGACAAGGGATGCGCCTCTACCAAGTGGGCAGGAAGAGCTGCAATGATCCAGGATAGCTCCAGGGATTGTGCAAAGGACAACGACTTCTATAGTCCACCCTGCTGGAGGGCAGAGAGCTGGGAGGCACAGCGACAGAGGCTTGAAATATTGGCTTCAGCTTTGAGAAGAGTCTTGTTGTAAGGACCTCACCAGGTAATTTGCCCCGGCAGAACAGGCTCTGTTGGTGAGCTAATGCTGACTTACAGTGGAATATCACTGTAAATACTTGTCTCATCTAGGTGATCATCTGGTGAGACCGATCACAATAATGTGAAACATGTTCTATAAGAAGCTACTGATGGGAAGGCACAAAACTGTGCAAATATTGCACTGTTATAAGTGCTGTGTCTCTTCCTCTTGATAAGGCAGAACAGAGGAAGAAAGCCCAGTAAACTCCGTGCTTCTCCCAAGCCATGGGGATGTGAAGTCACAACCTTTGTTTGTATCCTCAGCACATGCTCAAGGTGGGGTGCTCCGCTCCCCCCAGTCTCACCTTTGGTTTTGCTAGGAGGTACAAAGCTATTCTTTTCTTTCTTACCACCTTATTTTATTTTTTCCTGTGCAGGCAAGACATCTGTACTTTCATTTCTTTGTATGTTCTTAGCCTTGTTCCCGTTCTCCAGACCTTTACCTATTTGGCTCTGGCTCGAAGTACCAGGAGTAAAACATATATTTATGGAATAAGTAATTTTAAAATTTGATCTTGCTAATTATTACCTTCATTATGGCTCAGTCCTGAGGGACCGCTTGAGGTTTTGAGAGCTTTCTAATCAAATTGTTCTAAAGCTCATTTTGAGGTTCATTAAAACATGCAAGGATCTTTCATCTTTATATATCTTTTGAAATTGCTAATGCTCTTAAATAAAATAGGAGTCTCGTGAAAAATGCAGCGTGGCACCAAATATACTAGGTAGGACTTCGAAGAAAGGAGTGAAGCAGGTTGTTATTTAAAAGCTTTTATGAAGAAAGTTTTCCGTATTAGTTAAAGCAAATGAAGTGGGAAAAATTTTTTGGGTTCAGCAAAGAGCAAAGTTAGCTCCTGGACTAAGGTGAAGCATGAACCTGTTGGAAATTATCTCCAAAGGCTGGCATAAAACCCTAAGGTCAGTTCTACAAAATTACACCTTTCTAACACTGAGTAACCAGTATTGTATCCAGCTGGAAGAGGATCAGTAGTCCATGCAATAGTTGGTGAAGGAAAACATACCAGAAAGGAAGAAGGTCAGCTATATTTCAAGTCACCTCCATTCATAAAATGCTGCTTTATCTGCTCGGGGTGGGATGTTGGGAACTAACTTTGTTTCTTTCCAAGTGCATTCTGCACATCACCAGTTATTTAATAGCATGCATGTCTGTAGCCATAAGGGAATCATGACCATATTTTTCCTTCTAATTTACAAGATTGTTTGCACACTGGGATGCCAGATGGCCTGAACTTTAAGTTAGGAGATAATGAAGTCAAATACCAGCCTCCCATCCTGAGAGGATGAAAGAAAATCCCTCTGAATAGACAGTTTCTTGCTGAGTGCTCACAAACATCTCCATGAAGGGCTTAAAGCCTCTGCAGGGGCAGCAGTCACACCAGCAGGTAAAAACGTTGCCTCAATCCTTCCTTAACAATGACTTCAGGCTATCTTAGAGAATAGCAGCTGCAGACCCTCCCTGCCTGCTACGGGATGTGAAGTCCATTGGACATGCAATTATGGATTCCCAAATCTTACTTCCAGTCAATAGCTCTCTTTGCTCCTGCACAGTCTTCTCCCGTGAGGTGCACAGCCCTCTGTGGCCCAGCTGACCCTGCTCTCTGTGACTTTGCTGCAAGGCTGGAGTAGTTGGAGCAAAAGGTCCCAAAGACTTCTCCCTGCAAGCATGAATTTCACCATGATGGGCATCTGTTCAAAATGAGACACTGAAATGTAGATAGTGTATCAAGCTAGTTGTGGACAACAGAGGATGCAAAGAACATCAGTCACAGGGCAGATAAGCCTCTTCAGGGAAACGTTTGCTTCTACCTACTCAGGAGAAGCCTAGGAGGGTAGGTCAGATATCTGCCGCATTGTCTTTTAGAGAGAGAGAAGAATCCTTCTCTCACTGTCACTATAAACTCCAGGTTTTCACACACCTGAAATGCTATTTATGTGATGGGTTATAAAGAGGCCACCGACCTCACAAAGATAGAGAACACGTCTGTCCCACTGAGGCAGACTAGTGCTGCTTCTCATGATATAGGTGCCCCTCCAACCAGGGAGTGAAGCCTAATGCAGCTTCTTATGGCCAACCTGGACACCTCTGCCAGTGAGGAAATGAAGTTTGGTCTCCTGAACACAAATCACTGGTTTACTTCCCAAAAAACTCTTTATTGCTAGACTTTATGCTGCAAATCTTTTCACTGCCTGCAATGGAGCCGAGTTCAGTGACAATCACTGCAATACAGAGGGTAGCTGTCTTCAGACTTGTCCTGTGTTTCTCTCTTTTTCTTTCTATATTGCTGCAGTTATGATTCGGTTTTCAGCAGTATTCAGTGCTCTCTATAGGGAAACGATTGGCACTAATTGATAAAATGCTTTCATTTACTTGGTGACAGAATTATTAGAGGCTGATAATTGATGGAATGATATCACACAGCTTTTTTTCCAATGATCGCATTAATTATATATCCCTCCTGCTTTCTTGTCTACAGCACTGCTGCTTCCATTCATGTTCATTTAACTAGATCGTGCATTTCATTAGAAAACAATAAAGTATGATTATATGTAGGAAGAATCCCAGCCATAAATAGTGGCCTGAGCATCACAATTTAACATTAGGAAGGCAATCATTTTTTAGAGTGTATTTTGGAGAAGAGGAGTATTTGCTTCATTTCTTCTGTAAGAGGCTGGTCCAGAGTCCATTGAACCCAGGAAGCCATCCCGTCAATTCAGTGCGATGTGGATCTGCATGTTAATGAGTCCCCCACAGTGAAAGGAGTATCCACAAGTGTTTTCATAGCTTTCCAGCTCTTTAATAAAGATTAAGTAAAAGTTCAGACTTGGGAAGACACGCTGTGGAACATGAAAGGTTTATTATAAGGGCCATGACTTTGGAAACGGGGGTTGTCAGAGGGTTGTGAGAGCACCTTCGTCTCTTATTAGAGTTCTGTGGAGGCACAGGATGGTCCTGCTGTGAATTGCTGCATGTCCAGCAGCTGCCACTCATTCCATGGATTTCTGCCCCACTGGTCCCTTAGGACAACACATCCCATCACTCACTCATTTTGTTAGGCATGAAAAACAAGACATGTTCCTATGGAGCAGGGCATTCTTGAGGGATTTTGTGGCCTTCAGGTACATCCAGCTGCCTAGAACAACAGGAAAGCTTTTAACACACATATGGAGACTGTGTACAATCCCAAGGGCAAAGCCACTGGAGACAGAGGCGGCTGCAGTAAGAAAGTCAGGCTTGGTGTTTCTCTTTCAGTACTTTCTGTTATTTGCTGCACCACATTTTTAGCCACTTCATTCATTTAAAAAAAAGAACAGACAACATGGTATATGAAGCTCTTGTCATTGCAAAGAATACAGTGCTCCTGTAGTCACAAAGCCACCCTGAACCTTTCTTTGCAGTTATTCTGGGCATGTGAGTGTACATCCACTTTCATTACTCATGAAGGTCCCATCTTAGGGAGGAAATAATTCCAGGCTGGCAGAATTCAAACAAAGGCTTAGTAAATTGGGTCATTTGTGCAAAAAAGACAGGTGTGTCCTTCTCTGCAAGGCGAACATCCTTGTATTGGATTTATGGAGTCACCATATGGTTACAGTGTGTAACAAACCGCACATCTCTGCTGTGACTGTCTCTTAAAGCTTTTTCATGCTGGGCCTTAAGGAGTGCTCTTACCTCCCAGTAATTTTGGTGGGAGCAGAGCTCTTTCCCTCACAAATGCATGTGGTGATCCCACACAGCACACAGCCCACAGAAGGGAGAAAATGCAGCTGCAGACTGCAGTGAAGGAAAGCACTGAAATCCTCCAGACCCGTCCTGCCCTGCTATCTGCCCTCTGATTCTCTGCTTTCTTGATTGAAAGGTTCATGACAACTGGTGTGCTTTTACTCACAGTTCTTAGAAGGAAATGATTATAGGTTTTATCTCTGATCTTGTCTTCCCGTTAAAAAGAACTAAAAAGTTAATTTCTAGATTTCCTGGTTAGAAGAAAAAAAAAGAGCATAGAACTGTTGAAAGACTTCCTGCATGACCGTGAGAAAGTCAGTTTGGGATAAGAACAGAGCGTGGTCTTAGGTTACTCCCCAAAGGCCTTAGAAAGTATTTTTCACACTCAGGTGGTGCTAGAAAATAAGCCATGACTTGAGCCACCCCCAGCCTTTTTACATTGCCTCCCATACCAGTATGAAAAGGAAAGAAACACTCAAACTGTCTCTAAGCCGTAGGACAGCCATGGAAGAGCCCTGCAAAGGCCAGGGTGAACAGTGGTAACTTTAAGGCACAATACGGTAGCTGTAGCTGGTCATGGTTCCACCAGTCTACAGAGGCAGGAAATACAGCTGTGCTGTTTCAGTTCACTGGTCAAACTGGAAAGTAGCGTAAAATTATTGACGGACAAAATGATTTGTCTTAGCTGCAGAGATTTCTTTTTTTTTTTCATTTTCATTACACCAAAACAACAAAATTAAGCAAACGTTAAAAATCAAAGCACTTAATTCTGAAGATGTCAGGATAAAATGCTTCTATTGTTCTGAAATAAAAAAACAACAAACCACCTTTTTTTTTTTCTTTTCATCCCAGTCAGAATAAACTTAATAAATTCACTGTGAGGATAGATGCAGTCAGCCTGAACTTGTCTCATTGGCAAACAAAAGACTCTTTCCTTTTCTTTTTCCCCCCATTCACCTCAGTTCCATCTTAAAACGCTCTCTACCCTGCCTGCAATTCTTACAGTCCCCAGACCCCCCTGACTCGCACTGAGCTCCGCTGTACACCCTTCCCTCACCCACAGCAGACTCTCCAAGACTCTGCCATCTCAGCCCCTGACTCCTCAGGGATAAGGATGCTCCTTTCATGCCCTTGGGATGACTGATTAAGCTGTTCCTATAGATACTGCTCATCGTAGGGCGTAATCCCGCTCCTGCTGATCAGGGGAAAAAAAAATCTTCCAACTCAGAAAAAGCTCTCAGTGGATGTACGTTTAAATCTCAGGTTTCTCGGAGGGGCAGAAACACCTGCCTTTGAACTGGGAGGTGGGGGCAGGCACATTGAGCAGTATGCAAGCTGCGGATGTTCCCTCCTAAGCTAAACGAAGTGCTGGGCTGGGTTGTGCTGTACCATAGGGACTGCTTTGCTGCAGCGCTCTCACCATCGCATTCCCAAGGTCTCCAAATCTTTGTAGCACAATGTGGAATAGCCCCATCTATCTAATTCTCCAAATGCTTGGCAATTTGCTGAGTTTGATAGGCGTGTTCACAAACGATTGTAGCATCGCTAATTCATTTACTGCTCGCTGCTGTGCCAAGACTAACGCTTCATTAGGAACAAGGAACAAAACACGCTTCCTTATATGCAGTCACTGCAAGCCTCCCTGATTTTGCATGCTCTATCGTATTATGCATGCCATCCTGCTAACTCGATTTAGCATGAATAAAAAAAATGTATAAAGCAGAAGTAAAACCCAAATCCTACGATACAAATCCTCCCTTATATCTGTAGGGTCTGTTCCTCTTTCAAAAATGCTCTATCATGCACTCCTTCCATGACCTTTACTAGTTTTAACCACCTTTGCTTCCCTGGAACTGGTTCACTCAGCTTGAGTTACGAATATTCAGCTAATTTTTTGCTTCTAACTGTGCTCGCAAACCAAAAAACTTGTTCAGCAGCAGTGGCAGGGCAATTTGCTAGTGCTATGCCTTTAAATTATATATCCATAATCTCTTAAATCTGCACCATTCGAACCAGGTTGTGATGATGTGCGTCAAGGAGAGCTTCTGGGAGTGGCAAAGGTTTCCACATGTGGATTGGTGATGGGGATCAGGGGAAAGATAAAAGAAATAAGATTGAGAAAGGTGAAAAATGTGGTGTGTGGTACTGCACATGCATCCCAAGTAGGAGAGAACTGCAGGTGTGACACTGAACTGGACGCAGGAGTGGGGGCGATGCTGCACAGAGGGAGCGAAGGTGCCTCGGCAGGAGCGGGGCTCACCCTGCTCGCGATGGCATTGAGGAGCCTCTACACTTCAGTTGTTCAAATGCTGAGTCCTACCCCTGCAGGGCCGCCCTGCATTTAACATACAGCTGCATTTGGTGCTCTCTAAATGGTGATCTGCCGTTCCCCCTGCACTCTGCCTTTGCCCTCTGCCTTCTATCTGCATGTTCTTTAAGACCAGACTGACACGCGGCCTGAGCATAAAGGATTATCTGGGGGTACCTATTCACAAGACTAAAGGAATTAAATACATTCATTACTTCTATCGGCAGCATTTTGCTGCTGTTCTGGCTTGGGAGCCAAACATATGGCCTTCCTTGCGATAGGAACAAGGACTCCCCTGACAGTTATCACTGACATATGAGGCAGGACAAACTCTAATTTGCTCTCCCCTGGCAGCAGGAGGCATCTGTGATGCTGGGAGCATTGGGACAGGGCAGGAAAACCGCAAGGTAAAGGGCATTGTAGAGAGGGGGAGGGAAAAATTGTTAATTGAGATTGAAAAAAATCCTTTGGCTCAATCTGAACCAAAGTAAGGGAGGCTCTAGTGTCGGGCAGAACTGCGGAAGTATTGCTAAAAATGCAGAAAATGACCTAAAAGACAGTGCCTGGAAGAAACTTCCCTCTGAGGGATGAGGTGGCTGTGTGTCTGTTGGGCTCTAAAGGCGGCCATTGGTTGAGATTCAAAACCAGGAGTTTGAGAAAATGGCACCAAAATGCCCTGTATGGGTGAGCTAGGGTGTGGTGACCAGAGGGGACAGTGTCTGTGCAGGGCGGGGAGGGTATGGAACAACCCAGTGTCTTCACTGTGAAGTCTTACTCTGGATCTTCTTTACTGAAGCCCTGGAGAAATATCAGGGTGTACGTCCCTGCCAAGGAAGTGAACAGGACAGGGAGAAAGAAAATCAAGGTGAACTGAGCGCCTCACAAAGACACACACAGTCCCAGACGAGCCCCTGCTGATGGAGGTCTGTGCTTGAGTGGCCTCCTGCAACCCTGCATCCAGCAAAGGAGAGCAATCAGATTTATTCAAGGTAGGTCCGAGTGGCAGAGTTCACATCAGGATTAACTCTGGCCTCAGCCAGTGCTCTATTTTATAAAGTATGTTCAGACACCTGGTGGGCCTTGCCACTTGACGTTCCCTGAAGACTTAGATTTAATCCGCGTTTCAGAATACAACCCTTCCTTTTCATCTCCTTGTGTGCTTCTGTCAATGGCACAAAGGTCAGGATTTTGTCAAAGGCTATAGAAACATCCACAGAAACGGATCTGGACTGTGTGATGTTAAAACCCAGTTGTCTGTGATGCATTTGGCTTCTTTACCTGGAAGCAAACCCCCTCCTGGACTGTGAGTAAAAAAGAAATGTCAGGTTGACGGAATCAGCAATGGCTTTATTCAAATTATTTGTATAGCATATTCAAGACATGATGCCTCAGAAGAGGTTTCTAGATGTGGGAACAAGTAGTCGGTGTCCCAGAGCCAATGTGTGCAGCAATGAAACAAAGCCAAAGCTTCATGGAGAAAGAAGCAAGTCACAGAGCTAAGGCACGACGGAGCAGAGATTCGTATCAAGAAAATACAGTAGCGCTGTGCTGAGGAGCCCTTATAAATAACTTTCCTCCCAGGAATGGCACACATCAGTCACACTGGCGCTGAGATTGTGCACTTCTCTGTCTTTATGTGCTAGATTAAACAGTCTGAAGCTGAATAGTCACACTAAGCGCCAGGGAGGCAGTTTCTGATGTTATTTATTGCCTGTGTTGCACTGGGTGCTGGTACCTGTGGAGATGCAGTGGGGCCCTGAGACAGGAGTGGTAGGAACAGGCATCCTCAGGGCTGTGCACGGGGCAAAGGGATCTTCCTGTGGGCAGGTTACATGCCAAGCATAAGACACGTGACAGCAGGTGGATTTAGATGTGTGAATTATATAGAGCTATTTTGCTGCAGGTACAAACCATGTCTACTGCACAGGTTCTGATCTGGATCTTGGTGGACTGAGATGAGTCTAAAGTGTACATCTGCAGTCACGCTGTCCCCAAAGGGCTTAGAGATAACCGACTGAAAGTCCCAAAGTCTGTAGAAGAAAATGAGCCGCCCCATGTTCTGACCAGCATGTGTTCACCATCTGATTCATATTACATCTCCGTCACTTTGGACTGCGAAAAGCTTTAATTACAATCTGTCCCTCTGTGGTTGGGATGGTTTAAATGTTGTCACAGTGTAATTATGACTTGCCCCAGTAGCAAACAGAATTATATTGGCTGGATATAATCCTGGGTGGGCTAAGTTTCAGTTGCCCAGCGAGGTGTCTTGAGTGGTACGGGAAAGTCACGTCACTTCTGTCCCTTCTTTCCTAACACATGTAATGGCAAGCTTGATTCTGGACTTTGTATTAGACTGCTCTGAGGGACGTTATCATAGAATCATAGAATGGTTTGGGTTGGAAGGGACCTTGAAGACCACGCAGTCCCACCCCGCCCTGGGCAGGGCCACCTCCCACCAGCCCAGGTTGCTCCAAGCCCTGTCCAACCTGGCCTTGAACACCTCCAGGGATGGGGCAGCCACAGCTTCTTGGGGCAACCTGCACCAGGGGCTCACCACCCGCACAGGGAAACATTTCTTCCTGATATCTAATCTAAATCTCCCCTCTTTCAGTTTAAAACTGTCACCCCTTGTCGATTAAAACTCTGCATGTTAGGTAGTCCGGTCTGTGGGGCTGGTGCAGGGTGCAGAGCAGGAGAAATACGAGGAGCAGAAAAGAAATTATTCCATCTTTCTGTTATTGCTTATCCCAGCATTAAAACATCAAAAAGTTGTTCTCCAAAACTCATAAAATTTTAAAATATTTTTTTTTTTTTTTACTGTGTAAATCTGCTGAATTTGTGCATATTGTATGTTAATCCTCTCTCTCCAGCCAGCAGGACTGAAAACTTTTATTTGTTCATAAAGCTGGGTTACTCAGGGAGTAGGTAGAGTCTAGAAGATGGAGTATAAAAAAGCAGCAGGAAATAATGCTGCATTTCACTGGGTAGAATCACTGGATTCAATACCATTAATTTTTTTTATTGAACTACTGAGCTTTTTGACTGCAATAGGCAGTGCCACAGTCCCTGTACATGGCAATACCAAACTGGTATTACTTAAAAGCAGAGAAAACATTTTAACTAGATAGTCTCAGAACTGGCCATTACACTTATTTTATTGAAACTTATATTTCATCACTCACGAGAGACATGAAAAATCAATTTCACAAGACATATTTTTTAAAGCAACACATAATTGCTTGCAAATAGGGACTTAGAGCAGAAATGCCTCCTTCAATTATACAGCACCAGTATTGCAGAATTATAATACGATGTATATTACTTTCTTGACAAATCAATAAAAAAATAAACAAACAGCAGCAGATTGGTCCCATGCTGATGCCAAGTCCACTCCCAGAAAGAATTTTATAGGCCTTATAAAAACAGAGCTTATATATGTCACAAGACATATTTTTTAAAGCAACACATAATTGCTTGCAAATAGGGACTTAGAGCAGAAATGCCTCCTTCAATTATACAGCACCAGTATTGCAGAATTATAATACGATGTATATTACTTTCTTGACAAATCAATAAAAAAATAAACAAACAGCAGCAGATTGGTCCCATGCTGATGCCAAGTCCACTCCCAGAAAGAATTTTATAGGCCTTATAAAAACAGAGCTTATATATCCTTCCAATGCTGCTGTGTATATATGTAAATTATTGGTTTCTGTAGATGGGACAGGCAGGCTGGAGTCACTGCTTTTAGTGGTGCTCACTATAGCTACAGAGAGCTGCTTTCTTGCAATTTTGGCTACTTTGAGAAAAGATGAGACAGGGAAGTGAAGTTGGGAGTGAAGATTAGATGAGAAATGCTGAGATTTTCATGTTTTTTCCTTTCTGAAAACAGAAGAGAAAAGGTATTTTAAAATATTCACTGTAACTGCTAACAAAAATTTGGGACAGATCTTGCAACATTTCCATTTCACTTTCAATGTTTGAAGATATTTATTTCTCTTGTAGTATAAGTGAAATGTTGAAACAAATGTCATTTTGAATTAAAAAAAAAAACCCGTAGATCTTTTTCAAAATCTGAAGAGACATTTAAAGAATTTATGATTGATTGCCTTTAAATGTGTGATTCAGATTTGTCAAAATTATATTTTGTCATAAATAGTTACGGTTTCAAGAAACCATCATTTGCAAGTGATGGGAGGGGAATTTGGAGATCACTGAACAGCATCACTAAAGTGTTAAAGATTAACAATAAGTGTGTATGGAATGCTTTATCTGTAATTTGAACCAAAAATTTATAGATCGTTGTAAAATTCTGCTAAAGTCTGCTAGAAATTAATTGCCATTTCCTAAAAAAAGAATATAATATTTCTAGTTCTAGCCCTACAACTACACATATATAATATTTTGTTATAGTAGAAAATAGTAGTGTGTGGGGTCAGATGAAAAGATGCATCTATGCCACATTAGCAGACAAGCATTTTGTTTTAGTGCTATGACCACAATGTAGTTCAGAACAACCGGGCACCTAAGAAGAGAGAAGACACTCTTTTGGCTATCCCAGGGAGTCCAGATAGTTTGAATGTTTGTCCAGAATGAATATTTTAACTGCAGGCAGCAAGCTAGGATTATTCACTAAGTTTGTAGACAGCAAGAAATTGGGAGAGGACTCTGGAAAGTAGGTAATTTTCATGAACATCATCGGAATCTCTTGCCCTGCAGGCTCAGACACTCGCAGCGCAATTCACAGCTGCTGCTCCTGGCTTGCAGAGGTCAGACTGGAATGTTTTTTCCCAGGAGACCAACAGGTGAATGGGCATAATCCAGGATGGATCAGAGGTGTGAGCGGACTGACGGTCTGGGGGTGAAGAGAGTCCTTGTCTTTCCTCTATGTGGCAGTAGTCCCAGAAATGTCAAGTCCATTCCATATTTTGGAGCTGGGCAGTGATCAGGTTTACTCCGTTCAGTCCATTTTGTCATGGAATTCAGGTTCTCCATGTTCGGAAAGGTTTGTTGGTGGGGTCCTAGTCCAACTCCTTGGCTTGCCCTGAGGCTGAAGGCTAGGTTGCATACCCAGAAGGCATCAGATGCTGAGTGCGAGTCGGTGGCTCTGTGATACAGTCACAGAGATTTCCCCAGCAGACAAACTGTGCTGCCTGGGGAAGTCTCAGGCAGGACGGCCTGCTTGGACCACAGAGGGAGAGGATATAAGAAGCAGGATAGTCCAGACAAGGCCCTGGGCCAGGGCCATCCCAGCAGTGAGCAGCCCTGCTGTGAACACTGACAGAGCATCATCCGGACCATGAATGTTCCCAAGATGCCTGGCCTCATCTCAGCTTTGCTACAGCAGATATCTAGCAAGGCTTGCGTCCCTGTTTGGAGTCTGTCTTCCCTTGGCACACCTGAAGCTTAGCTGCTCTGAGGTGGTGGCAGGGGTTTTCTCCTGCTCAGAGCTGTTCCCCTGCAGAGGGGCAGCCTGGGCATGCCTGCAGTTTCTTGCCTTGTAACAACTGCTTCCTTATCACTTGAGACAGACCCGTTTGCCAACAGACTCCTTCAGTCTGTCAACATCAAGTGATGCTGAAAACAGCCACCGACCACATGGCGTTACTCCTGCACCTGCAGTGTCTATGGGTGTCCGTGGGCACTGGAAATGCTCAGGACTCCCTCCCCCAGCCTCTCTCCATTCCTCTTCCAGCAACACCCCTCCGCTCACCGAGAGCCATCCAGCAGTGATAAGAGCCTTTTCCTGAAGCTGAGATTTGCACTAAAGTGGTCGAGTTGCCCTCCTGTAACAACTGCCTGTCGCTCTCCTGCGGTGAAGATGACTTTCAGGCCGGTTGCCGAACAGCCGAGGTGCAGATGTAAATGTACAAATACCTAGACAGGCAGAGTGGAAATCTCACAATATTTGATTAACCTGAATTATTTGCTTTCATAAACAAGTAGGTTTTGAAGATCTCTCCAGGACTGCAAATGATTTTGGCAATTATCTCAGAGAGATAATTACAGATTTCAAAGGAGGATGCTCTAACAGGGATAAGGGAGGATACAAGGTGACCTACTGCAGTAATCCACCATGAAGATTAGGGAGGAAGACATCAAAAGGAGCTGGGTTTATTGATGCAATTTCTATTAACAGGATTAGTGGTGATAGCAGAGGAAAACTGCCCCAGACAAGAGACGTTTCTCTTCAGAGATCTGAAAACAACAGTCATATTCACTATCCTGGAACTGACAACTTCTGCACGCACCATGGCCTGGGTGAGAGGCTGGTGTCATCCTTCAGTCCTGCCCCCACCAGAGGCTGCGGTGGAGTCCTCCTGCTGAGGATAAGATATTGTGAGCTGTGTTGCAGGCCACTACTCTAGTTAAAACACCCAGACCCAGGAGATGTGGGTGTGAGTCTTGGCACTGTCATAGTCCTCTTTCCAAAGTTAGGGAGTCTCTCTGGTCCACTCTTGTCTGCCCTGTTAAGAGGATGCACAGGTTGGGCCCTCACTGGGACAGGTGTTATTTTAGTACATGTTCTCTAATGGGAGAACAAGAAAGATGGAGGAAAGGAGGGGGGTGATTTCATGATTCCTCATTTCTCCAAAACCTTGTCAAAATCTGGTAGGTTGTGCATTGTTTTTCCTGTAGATCTTGTCTATTTTCAAATGCTCAGTATCTGGGTATTACTGAAACTGGAAAAAAGAACAAAAAAAACCCAAACGAACCCCCCAAAAAGCAGAATGAGAAAGAGAGTCTTTCTCCAATTCATATTCATCTAGTCAAGTTTTGGTTTTCCTTCTCATTTGGTTGGAAAACTATTTACAGCAAGTTATGGGATGGGAAGGCTTCTTGCCTAATTCTGTTCTTTTTCCCCTGCCAATACTGTGGTCAGAGGGAGTCTTCATCCCAGCAAAATGGCAGTCTTCTGCATCTCTCCCTGCCCATCTCTAAAGGTGATGTTTCCATCACCTGTTCCAGTGGCCCAAAGGCTTAGATAAATCCAGAGATCTCCTAAAGCCAGCGGGCAAAAGCAAACAAGTTGTCTTAAGTTCATTTTGCACTGGCAGTATGCATAGGAGGCCAAGGTGCCGTGAGATGTTTTGGCTCCGGCTTCATGCGGAAGAGATGCTGTGAACACATTTTTATAATGGAGCTTGCTATGAAACGACTGAGAAATACCAGTTCAATGGGTTTCCCAGACTGCCCCTTCCCAGGTCAGCTCCTGGTGTTGGTTATGCTTGCTTACCCTTCTAAAGAGCTTCTTTAAAAAGCTTGGGTTTTTTGTTTGTTTTTTTTTTTTTTTTTTAACTCAGGAGAGAAAACCTAAGAAATACAAAATCCTCTTGACTTCTCAAGCCATTGAGATGGACAAAAAAAGTTGCCTAGTTGGAGATGCCAAAATGGGGTTTCCTAACAACTTTGAGGGGTTTTTTTTAGCTGTTCATGCTGCATATTCTCCTTTTTTTTAAAAAAAAAAAAAGTCTGATTTCTGTACTAATGAAGTGGGATTTGAATTTAGAGGTCTTGTTATTGTTCTTCCATTGTGAAAAGTGGAAGGTGGCAGGCAGGTGATGCAGGCAGACCTCAGCCAATGCTGAGAGGTGTCATGCTATCATTCTCATTTCCAATTTGGGGAGCCTCACTGGCTTTCCATGGAACCAGGAGCCTGACCACTGCCCTTGCTGCCAGGTGCCCTGAGCCTGGGCATCCTAAAGCAAAGCCCATGAGACTTACCCCATTTCCCCAAGTGCCATGCGGAGAGCACACTCCCATGGACGCACACCTGTACACACAAGTAGCTTCCCATGTACTTTCTATTTGATCCTCCCGCCACTCCTCTGTGGAGATGCCAGGCTGCCTCTTCTCTGGGGGTGCTACACAGTGCTCCCTGGGGGGACCCATCCTCCTCCCCAAGCAGGAGTAAGGGTCTGGCTTCTGTACGAGGCAAGCACCGCATCCTGCCCCCTCCTGAGGTCTGTTTGCATAAAAATCTGCAAATTGCCAGGTCTAAATGAGATCAGATGAGTGGCCAAGGTTGTTAAAAATGTGTTTGTTGGAACAGCTTTGACTCTTCTGCACTCATAAACTTTCTTTATTCATATGCCAGCCTATTCTAAAAAAGCAACAACTCCCATTATTAGGACTCCCGCCATGAGATTTATGAAGTGTCACATACCAAACAAGGTACAGTGGAGTATCCACCACCCCTTGGCTTTCTGATGCATACATAATAGTCAAAACTCCCATAAGCAGTGACTGGAACTGTCATTTTTTTTCAGTGTAGGATAGCTAAATTTTTACCAATAATTGCATTTTTGTTCCCCTAGAATACTTGAAACTGTCTGATAAAACACATGAATCATTCTTGATTTTGGGTATGGACCCCCAAAGCAACCATTGGTTTGGAGTGAGAGGGATATAATGTTGTGCTCAGAGTCTCTGATTAAATTTCCAGATTGCAGAGCTGAAATGCAAATGATAGATGGTGACATGTAAAGGTGTCACAGTGGCAGATGGTCAATACATTTCCAGAATAGCTTTATACGGAGGGAAAATTGAATTTTCAACCAGCCAAAATTTTCAGAAATTGAAAAAAGCATTATTGAAAATTATTTGGATTTCAATTTTCTTTCCTTTCCCCCTGATATTTCTTGAAGGAAAACTCAGCTTCTGCAAGAAAAGAAATAACTCTTTCAACCTGCTTTCCCTGTTATACAGTGTTCTGGCATGGACACCTTGTTCAATCAGACCCAGATAATTCTGTCAAGCTAAAAATTGACATAAAATTTGTCCCCCCCCCCCCAATATTTTCAAAAAAGTGTTCACCAGATGTAATACCAAAAGACAGATAAGTTCAATTTTAAAAAATATCACCAATATCACCAAAACAAAGAGAATCTTTGAATTGAATAGCCTGAGAAACAAGGAATTTCAGGGTTGGAACACACGTACTGTCTCCCAGTCAAGGACCCCGAGCCTCCAGCAGAGAAAGAGTTGCTCAGTTTGTTGTCTCTGGGTAGCTGCAAGGTGCATCTCTCCATGACCTAGGATCTGTGAGTATTAACTGTACAGGCAACAACCTGCTTGTTGCTTCTGGATCGTCTGATGCTCTGTATGAATTTTGGGGCCAATATTGAGCGCAGATAAAATCTGTTCCTGTTCTACAGTTTCCCAAAGGAAATTTCAGCCCTTGAGGGGCATGAAAGTAGAATCCGAATGAACGAACAGCAAACTCTTTTGGAAGTAGGGATCATAACGGCCATTGATTTGTTGTGTGATCCTGCTCCCGAGCAGAAGCAGTGTCCAGAGACCTTTTGTGTTTGTGCCTCATGTGCGATGAGTTCTGGACCTTACTGACACTGTAGCAGCCAGTTGTGAGATATTGTGGTGTGAGGGTCTCACAGGCACTCAGGATGCAGAAATGGTACCTGCAGTGCCTTCCACTCATGATAACATTTCCCATTTTGAAGGTCACTGAGGACCAAGATGGTCTTAGAAATTGTCAACGGAGAAAATGTGGCAGAAACAGCTCTTCCCTGACTCTCACTGGGAGGCAGTGGTTGGCCATCAGAGACAGACTAACCTCCCTCAGCAACACACAGGGCAAGTGGCCTCCTGGGCAACTTTCTGGCCCCTTGGCAAGCACCTTTAGGAATCAGAGCTCATGGTCCACAAGGATGTCATGGTCTAGAGAGTTGGTTTTAGGCTTTTAGACCTGTCAGGATGAAGTGCTGATGGTGGAAATGGGAATGTGCCTAAGATATGCCCACACAACATGAAATGCAGAGCACAAATAACATACAAGGAGAGATATCACAGAATCTCAGACCGGTGAGGGTTGGCAGGGCCCTCTGGAGCCCCCCCAGTGCCACCCCCTGCCAGAGCAGGGGCACCTCCAGCAGTGGCACAGGACGGCATCCAGGCGGGTTTGGAATGGCTCCAGAGTGGGAGACTCCCCCACCTCTCTGGGCAGCCTGTGCCAGTGCTCTGCCACCCACAAAGTAAAGAAGTTCCTCCTCAGGTTGAGATGGAACTTCCTATGCTCAAGTTTGTGATTGAATCTGTTGATTCCTCCCATGCCCAGAAATGGGTGACAACTTGGGTGCTCCCCAGCTCAGGACATGTTAGAAAAGCAGTAGGGTATTTGGCTCAGAGGTCTGTAAGCAGTCTCAAGTGACAGAGAGCCAGTAAGCAGCCATGTGGCATGAATAAAAGAGGGTGCAGGAAGGGGTTTCAGTGGTAACTCATGATTTGACGATTGGAGGCTACCCAGACACTGGTCTGAAGGCTCCTGCTTAGAGAGGACTTGCTGGAGCTTGGCCAGCCTCCAAGAAGCAGCATAGATGAGAGCAGCACATCTTCAGAGCTTCAGTACTCACCATGTTCTGTCCTAAAGGATGTGCTAACGAGCCCCACCTTAATCACTTCATCTTGAACAAAAAGTGAGAGACTCAACACCTAATCAAGCATATAAAATGCTTCCCTGTATATAACCAACTGCTCAGTTTAGCAGATGGAGACTTCAACCTATTCCAGTATCGAGGCCAGCTGCAGGATTAATTTCTCCTTGAGCAGCAAACCAATGTCACAATACAAACAGAAGTGCTATGAACCTCACACCCGCCTCATCTCTTTCACCTGCTACCTGGCCCAGATTAGGAGAGGAGCAGTTAAAAATAGTCCCATAGCAAAAGCTGTGTGAGACCACCTGGCTTCAGCACGGAGCAGGTTCACACCTCTCAGTGTCATCTTCTCACCCCAGTTACCTTGCTGGCCTCCCACACCCCTCCCCAGATCCAGCACTGGCTCCTTCATGCTGATGTGAAACATGCTGAATAATTGATCATCTAGTTTGCTGACTGAACTAAAAAATGGGGTTTTTGGGTCAATCCAAAATGAAATGCCTTTTTTTTTTCCTCCCCACAACCCAAGATCTGAAAAAGAAACCTACAGTCATGCACATTTAAGTGTGAATTAAATATTTTGTTTTGAAGTTTAGTTAAAGCTCTTTCCTGTGTCCTCTTGGGTCAAAACAGACAGAGGAGAAACAAGGGGAGAATAACAAGAGGTAGGAAATAAACAGGTTATGGCCCTGAAACCTGCAGTTCCATGCTTGGCTGCCCACCGACTGGGCTTATGCTATGTGACCTTATCAGCTATGCAGTGTCCTAGAAAACTGTGAGGCAAAACTGAACTACAACGGCATCCTGCATATTGGCTTAAAGATCTTTGCAAAGTCTTGAGAGAGTGACCTTACCTGCTGTGGTGAACATGGTCTCATTAGCCAGGAGATGAAAGAAGACACATTAAAAAAAAAAAAAAAAAGAAAAAGAAAAAAGAAAAAACCCAGCAAAGCTGCAAGGGTCCACCAGAAAGGGACAGACAGCAGGAGCTTTGGGATATCTCCAGGGCTGCTGAGGGCACAACAGACCAAACTGTGCTAAGGAAAACCTCTGTTTGCCCTCCTGATTTTCAGACTATTTCCAAATGACTTAAAAAAAAAAAAAAAAAAGACTATTTCCAAAAAGTCAGGCTATTTCCAAAGATAAGGAAAAAGATATCTTGAAGGTGACAGCCTTTGTCACACTTGCAGGGATAAGGAGGAAGAAGTAGTATGTCAAGGATCCTTCATATCTCTATATAAGATGTCATGAATCAGCAAGTCGCTACATGAATGGCCCCAAGAAAGCTGAAGAACTCCCACCTCTCTTGGTCCACAGAGGAAGACAGTGTCACCACTCTGGTGGCAGGTCTGTGAGCTGGTCCCAGCTCACTATGACTGGTCAGCTGCACATTGAATGGCTCAGAAATGGGGGAAGAAAGAGTGGCAGATAATAGAAAATGTGGATTCCTGGTGAAAAACTGAAAATGAGACACTTTCATTTAAAGGCATTTTTTGGGCAAAAGAGTAAATATCCCATTTTGTCAGAAAATTGAAACTGGCAATAAGAAAACATTTGTCATCCCTATTCATGGTCCCACCTTGCTTCTTTGCTTGCACCCTGTTTTGCATGGGCCAAAGGAGAGTCCCAGCATTGACGTGCCTTCCTGCAGGATGCTGAGATCCAGGTCTGCTGTTCTGTCTCTTCCGTCACCATGATCAACTAAGATACGATAATTGGGACCATTTAACGCGCCACTCACTGCCCATTCACTGCTCTTTTCAGTTCCCTCTGTGTTGCATGGATCGAAAGAAGTACAAGAGACTCCTTGTAGGTGATGCAGGACTTCTTGTTCCCTCCAGGCTACCACTGCCAGACAGAATTAACTGTGGGGGAGGTGATGGTGGTCCACCTCTCCTGTCTGACTGTGCAAAGGACCCATGCACATGCAGTTTCCCTTAAGGATTTTTCATGTGAAGAAAGCTTATAACTTGCTTCTGAGAAAAATGCTTCAAAATGATGTGCTTGTCTCTCCCTGAAACAATATAAACTCTAAGTTCAGATAAGATGTGAATTTAGAATTAAAGGCAATAAAGTAAAATAAAGCACAATACTTTTACAACCAATACAAAAAGAGAATTTGCAAAACAGTATGCTGTTATCAATATTACATTACTGAGACTCCTGCAGAGTTTAGTACTGCACAAATCTATCATGAAAGGTCTGCTTGATTTTAGACCTAAAGCTTCCTGCTGCAGAAGAACCTGGGATTATTGACCCCTGAATCATGGCATAAATATTGACAATCATTGAGGTAAACATCAAGGTTTATTGACCAAGATGCAGTAGCTATCCAGGTTTACAGAACTAGAAGGAATAGCAAATTACGTTTCATGAGACAGGCTGTCAATATGGACTTTTATCACTTACCCTAGCCAGAAACATCTGCCCTGAGATTTCACGTGGGGAGAACTCGTCCCCACTCCTGGGGCAGTGCGCTCCCAGGTGTAGCTGCCCATTCCCCCTCACTGAGTCATGGTAACGCTTGCAGACGATGCATTTGTATTAGGATAGCCAAGGTAAAAGGCTTTCCAAGGAAATTAGTCTGTGCACAATTTCCATGCAAACCACCTAATGCAGGGTAGCAGAAAGCAGAAAAGACTCAGGACTGAGAAAGGAAAAGTCATGCACATCCAAACTCCTGCACGTGTGCATGCTATGATTAAAATGGCAATTAGGAAAACCTGAGTGACATTTGTTAGCCCATCAGCCCGCATTCCATTACCTATGTAGGCTTTTCAAACGTGGTGTGTGTCCGTTCATACACCTGTTTATACACTTATGCAAGCTCCACTTAGAATCATAGAATTGTCTAGGTTGGAAGGGACCTTTAAGATCATCAAGTTCAACCATCAGCCTAACTTCACCCTTTACTTGTGCGTACACATAGGGAATATTTCTGGGTCATAATCTGTTATCTTTCACAGCACAAGCCAACTACCAATAACTGATGCAGTTCAAAGAGAACATTTTCCCCAGGCACTTTATTCGATAATTATCCACCATGGGGTTCCTCATCTGTTATCGGCCCCTGTTCAGACAGGAAGCCAAGCTGGAGGGAGTCCTGTTGTGATCGGGTCTGGTGACATCGGTTGTTGTAAGTCCTACATGATTACCTTCCCTGAAGCCTTTCCTCTTCTGAGGAGACTGACAGATGTTCTCGCCACCATGACTCTTTCCAGCAGTCCCGACTCAGGCTTTTCCTATTCTGACAGGGGGAATTAGCTTAGACCGTGCCTCAATGCCGCCTGCATCCCTCATCCATTCAGATGCTATTATGCATATCAAAGTATCAGTCTTCTGAGAGTTTCTTGTTTCACTGGCAATTTTTCCTTTCTACAGAGGTAGAATGAACTCAAATGTGAGGAGATACAGCAAACTCTTATTTTGCACGGCAGTTTTCCCTCTGTCACCCAATATTGGAGCTACCTGAACACATGCATAACTGTATGAGATTCATAGTGGTGGAAACTCTCGCAATGTCAGATATTTCATTTCCACCCACGGACTCTGATGATGGACTAGTCACTATGGAAACCCTCCCAGCCTCCTTCCTTCACCTTCTATTATAGATTGTCACTATCTATTTGCCACTGGTGGCAGACATCCTGTGCAGAGATACTCAAGAAGATGGCCTAGGAGCTTTGGGGCTGCTAAAGGGAGAAAATAGAGGGCACTTTACATGCCTGGCTTCCTGAGGCAGCTCTGCTATCTTACTGATACTCGTAGCACACATCCATCCTCATTTCAAGAGGAAAAACTTCTCCCGGATTAATGCAGTTTCAGGGAGGGCAATGAATATTCAAAAACCTCCAAAAAGGAAAGAGGGAAACACAATGAAATTTCAGGCTGAATATTAAGCAATAATTCCTATTAATTAAAATTAGACTTCAAGGATTTGAACAGAGATCGCAGTCAGCAGTAGTTAGATGAAACCGAATGAATATTTAGCATCGCTTATTCCTAGGATTCAAATTCTCACTGAGCCGTGTAATATTCTGATTCTGCACTGTCCAGAGTAGTAGTCTGAATTTGAAATGTATTATGAGACTCGTGCAGGAAGTGGCAGAAACAGTCTCATTGTTGCTAAAACATATCTTGGCAGACAAACTGCTTTGATGCAGCAAAGTAAGTCCCAGAATTACTTGATTATTAGTTTTTACAGTGTTTTGCATTTAGTTTTGTTCATTGTCCATGTTCTTATTTGTCTGTTGAGGTGCCATAAGCACTAATTTTGCAAATGACTGACTGGGCTTTTCACAAAATTCATTGGTCATAATCTAGAGAGATGGTATGACAGCATAAAGGCTCTCTCTTAAAAGTAGAGTTTGGCTCAGGAAAGTGCTGGATTGTGTTTAAGCACACACTTAAGTACCACACTGAAAAAAGACCCCAAAAGCAAGAAATTAGCAAATCCTCATTAGTATTAAGTCAAATGGGCTTAAGCCATAATGTTCATTCCTACTAGCTCTGAACATCAGCACATACAGAACTCAACGGTGATCTTAGCTTCAGGACTTCTGGTGTACGTTGCTATTGCTATTGCTGTTGCTAATGCTATTAACAAATATTAACACTATTTTATTTATTTACTTTCTTATACCTTCCCCACATGAATTGTTATTATTATTCCCCACACTTAAGTCTGATACGAAATCTTTCTGTTATCAATTACGTAATGTCTAAGACAGACCCTATAGTGTTGAAATTTCTTCTTCAGCCAATATTAATGCATTTTCAGAGAATAGAAATTCTGCGTTACAGTAGATCATGCCTTTCCTACCTACACTGGTGGCTTTGCATACAGAAGTTGCTTTGTCCTTTAGTCAGCCCAGGAGTCTGTAAGCCCAGTTTGCCATTGCAGTTGTTCATCTCATAGAAGGTAATAAAATATTAATTGTTTCCTTGCTCTTGCGATAATTTCTTTGGACGTTCACATTTGCCCTGCAGCCACCACGAAGTATAGCTCTAAGTTCACTGCAAGGACCCAGTAGGAAATGTCATTGAACTGAAAGGATTTAAGCAAAACACATTTAGATAGTTCTATGAGTACCTGCCTTGTAATTTTGAGATGGTAAGACATGGGCCAGTGCATTCCTTGCTCCCATGAACCATATAATGCAGCGTAAGTGAGACACAGGTCGAGCACTAAAGCTTCTGTTGAACTGGACACACCTTGAAGGTTGCAGACATCAGATCTCAGCTTCTTCCAACACAATCTTAAACTTGACCTGTTAGGTCTGTGATCCACCTTGGTGCTCGCTGACAGACGTTAAGGACATGATGACAGTTGAACATACCATAGAATAAAAGAAGAATTAATCAGTCAGTTGAACCCCCTTGCGTATTTCTCTTTAGTCACCAAACTAAATCTCAAGCATGGTATTAATGCGATGACCTGGTCCTGAATTTACATTTACTTCCATCGGAATAGCCATGGTTAACTCCAGCTCAGCCACAGGGCACATGTGTACAGGGCACTGTGGCTTCAGCACAAACAAAGTGCAAAATACCTGTCTCATGATGTTTGACCTTGGCCTGCTCTTGGGTTTGAAAATCTATCCAACACCACTGTTTTGACAAGTTAGTTATAATGGATTAATTAGCATTCTAGGGGTAATGCAGGGTCCCTCTCTTGCAGTGAAAGGTTCTGACTTCCTCTTCGGTGAATTAATCCTTTTCTTCTCAGGTTTGGACTTACTCATTCTGTGGAATGACCCCAAATCTCTTCAGGGGCTTTCATTAAACACACACGGCTCCTGCTTGAAAAATTACTGTTCCTGTGGTGAGCAATACTCAAATGTTGCAGCTCTGCTTAGCCAGTTTATGCCCCCCCCCCCCCCCCGAGTCCTATGTTTAAGTGTTCTCATTCAGAGGAATCAAGTAATCTACCAAGCAATAACTGCAGCAAAGGACCCCGCTGTCACTGCTTGCTAAAAGATGCACGTCCATCCCCTGAACTTGTCTGCTGCAACTCCCACTCACAGACTGCAAAGGCAAAACATCTTGAAAGCTTTTGTGAGCTGGTTAAGATCAAAGAAATTTGGTTGCATAAATCATAATATTTCTGGAATACTAAACTGGAATAAAAGGAAGCGAGCATTGCAAATGGAGGGAAATGTAAATGCGGAACGTTGAATAATCTCCCCTAATGGACCCGTCTCAAGCTCGCTGACCTCAGCCACCGGACGGGCTGGCAAGGAGTGTTGTCACTTCTGACACAAATGAGAGGCAGTGAGGGTGCAGTGCTGGGGCTGGGCTGAGGTGGATTCCTGCTTGCTGGGATTCCAAGTGTGCTTGCAGACTGCCGGGTAGCCCCTGCGAAGAGTGAACTGTGCATTAACGCACAGGATGTTCCTGCAGAGAAGGTGACCCTGTTGCACAGAGCCCCTGGGGCTTGTTGCTTAACACATTGACTGTTATCCCAAATCCCCAAAACTGTTTGTTGTAGCAGAATTACATACAGTTCCTGATTCAAGGTAGAGCTGGAAGCCAGCCCAGGCTGGCGTGGTTAGTGCTGTGGTATTGTGTGAGCTGAAGGACCGCACACCTGTGACACTGCAACCATGTCTCTGGGGTCTGGTAACCTGCATAAGCTGCTCGAGATGAGCTCTGCTTCCTCCTGCCAGCCAGAAAATAGCATTTTCTCAGACTGAAGACTGACCAGAAAGTGGCTTTTCAGAAAGGGATGTGGCAGTTCTTACGGGCAACAAGTTGAACGTGAACCAACATTGTGCCCTTGCAGTAAAGAAAGCCAATATCACCCTGGACTGCAGCAGGCAGAGTACTGCCAGCAAGCTGAGGGAGGTGGTCCTCCCCTCTGCTCAGCATGGGCGATAAACATCTGTAGTGCTGGACTCCCCAGCAAAAGATAGCCAGGGATGTCCTGGAGCAAGTCCAGAGCAGGCAACAAAGAAAATTAAAGGACTGGAGTATCTCTGGTATGGGGAGAAGCTGAAAGACCTGGGTGTGTTCAGCTTGTAGAAGTCTCAGGGGCATCTTATCAATGTGCATCCATGCCTGAGGGGAGGCTGTAAAGAAGACATAGCTGGACTCTTCTCTCTCTTATTCAGTGAGAGGAAAAAAGGAAATGAGCACAGACTGAAATACAGGAAAATCCATTTAAAAATAAGAAAAGACTGCTTTACATGTTGCCAGAGATCTTGTAGAGTCTCCATCCTTGGAGATACTGATAAACCCAGCTGGCTGTGGTCCTGGGCAACCTGCTCCAGATGACCCTGATTTGAGAAGGGGGTTGGGACTGGAAGGTCTCCAGAGGTGCCTCCAGCCTCAGCAGTTCTGTGATTCTGTGGTTCTGTGATGCCTCTAACATTGTTATTTAGGCTGCTGTTTTGTAGGACAATGGCTGACATTAAAGGTTCTCATCCTATCTAAAGCTTTGTGCTACCTGTAGGATAAATGTAACCCCACGCTAGGACAAATGCCCTGGCCCAGTGGAAAACAGCTTCCCATTAAATCCTCAGTGCTAGGCTTCATAGGTCTTTGGAAAGAGTGTGAATTCACCAGCGTGGTCTAACTGTGTGTGGCATCTATTTCTGACCATAGCAGATAACAATAGAGCTATTTCTACAAGAATTGAAAACAAATAATTAACTCAAGAGATCTCTTAGATTGGTATTTCAAGTAGATAATAGAAAAGTCATGGAGCTGAGCAGGAGGTTACAAGCAAAAAACCATGTGTTATTAATCCCAGATGTAGCACCAATGATTTACCTGTCAAATCACTTCATGTTACTACTTTGAATACCTCTTGGAAGCTAAAAATGCCCCTAGCAAAGCCAAGTCATTCACTTGTACATAATAAAAAAACCCCATATTTTTGAAAATCAGTGTTCTGTCTAAGAAATGAGGCTGCTTTATATTAAGTCTATCCATAAAGGGACCAAAAGAATTATCCTAAGCATGCAGTCACTGGTGTGTAGGTATCAGCTGAAACCATGGAGCAAGGATTTCTGTTATAAACTATGCCGACTGCATCCAGTTTGTCTAATCATTTGTATAAAATAAGTTTACCCCTTATTCCTGCAGAACCAGGCTTTCTCTGCATGTTTCTATGAGACTCAGTGAGACTAAACTCTGTCCTTCTCTGAATTGGTCCAGAAATATTTCTGTGGCAGGACAAAACTGAGAGCTTCAGGATGGAGAACATGGTGGACAGGTGGTTGGTATCAGCCAGGGTTCCTGTTGTATCTAGGAGGTGCAGCCACACTTCAGCAAGCAGCTGGCAAGCAAAAACACCTTAAACACTTCAAGAATGCAGCCTGACCAGCAGCCTTCCTCCCAGGTTGGAGTAGCTGTGCTTGAACCTACAGGACTGAACCTCTACAGAAGGTGAATGCTCTCACCACAAGGCTCAAAAAACCATCTCTGCTCAAGTCTCAGCTCTCTCCTTCCCTCTGATTTTTGACAAGAAATTCCATCTAGGTGCCAAGACATGTTTCCCTAATAAGAACGTGTTGACACTGGTACATTCCCACGAGCAGCATTAGTTTGAAGACATCTATGTTTTTTGAGGAAAAGCTGTTTCTGGGAAGGCTCACTTCCCTGCTGTGATCCTGCACCGTTCTGTGAGCAGGATGTCTGGGCGACATTTCCTCCCACGTGCTGGGCCAGCACCAGTCCTTTCCTCCACTTACCTCTACCTCCAGCATGTGGTCCCTCCACCCATCTCTGGCCTGAAGGTGCTTTGCACCTCTGCAAGGTGCTGCAAGTGGTCATACTCCCTTGTCAGACCATGCAGCAAGACAGAAGCTGATGTGTGGCCTGACCCTCTTGGATCAGGGCTTCTATTTAATTTGTCTTCCACGGTCTTACTGCTAACTATCTGTGTACAAACGTTTGTTAATAGGGCAACACACGATTTGCCCACATTAGGGAAATGAGAACAGAATTGTTATCTGTCCGTTACATTTGCACGGGCCACGAGATCATTTTACATCCAATTGAAATGCCTACTGAGGACATGTATGGGCCTGCAGAAATGTAAATACATTCCCTTTTCTTTTCCACAGGGGTGACTTTTTGAACTCAAAGCTTCCTAGGGAAAATATTAATGCTTTTACAATTAGACACCCCAGCAGAACTGTCTGAATGGGATAAGAGTAGCTGGGAAGTGGGGATCAACTTTGTCTCTGGTAGAAGGACAAAAACCAGTTAAAAACTGCAAAACCTAAAAAGAGAACAGGAAAACAAAACACCTCCAAACTGCTCATTGACAGGTAACACCCTGCTTGAGTCTTGCGGGATCTTCCCAGTGAGAGCTTCACAAATTCATTGACCCCATGAGAACACTCCTCAGCAGCACAGTCAGTGAAGCAAAATCCCACTGCAATTCCACCAGCAGGACACAAAGAAAAAGGGAGAACCAAGGAGCCAGTCTGGCTTCAGAGGGACAGACTGAAAGATTTAAACATATTTAAGGTAATAACACAACACCTAAAGAAGATGAGAGGGAAAATCACACTTCTGCTCTGAACATACTTTGCACGGCGAGGGCTGCAGCAAGTTAAATTCATCCACAGTGTGCTGTGACGTGGATCCAAACAGACATGTTTCACATGTTCAAACATGTTAAGGCCGATTCAAGTCTGATTTATTCAGGCTGATCTGGAGATCTTTAGAACTTCCCCAGGTGCAGCATGGTCCAGCCTCGTGATGTATTGCAGACCTCAAGATTGGGCAGGTTTTTCTGTCCTGTGATTGCAGGCAAATCTCAGCATGCTTTTGTCAAAGCTTGGCCACCCAACCTAAGAGCCCAGGCTCCCCCTGTCCAATGGGTACTTCATGGAGACAGAGGCATTGCCAGATGGTCATTCATCCTGCCTAACACTGCCAATGTATACACCAGCACTCTCAGGGAATTTGATAGTCATAATTTTTAAGCCAATGCTGTGATTTTGAGGATATATTTCCTGCTATTTAAATGTCAAGCAATAGTTTTCAGATAGCTGGTTTCTGCATGAGTCATGTTCTTTCCCACTTCAAAGATGTAGAGGCAGGTTATACCAGGGCTGGAAAAAGTGCTACCAAATGCTCTGTCCAAACATAAATGGTGATTATAATTTGGGAGAGAAAGAAGGAGGCAAAAACTCTTCCAGGTCACAGGATCATAGAATTGTCTGTGTTGGAAGGATCTTTAAGATCATTGAATCCAATCATCAACCTAACACTGCCAAACCCACCACTAAATGACGTCCTTTAGCACCACCTCTACCCACCTTTTAAATACGTCCGGGGTGGCAACTCCAGCACTTCCCTGGGCAGCCTGTTCCAATGTCTGATAAGCCTTTTGGGGAAGAAAATTCTTCCAATATCCAATCTAAACTTCCCCTGGTGCAACTTGAGGCCGTTTCCTCTTGTCCTATCACCTGTTCCCTGGGAGAAGAGACTGACCCCCCCTCACTACACCCTTCTTTCAGGGAGCTGTAGAGAGTGAGAAGGTCTCCCCTCAGCCTCCTTTTCTCCAGGCAGAACACTGCAGTTCCCTCAGCCACTCCTCATGAGACTTGTCCTCCAGGCCCCTCACCAGCTCCGTTGCCCTTCTCTGGACACGCTCCAGCACCTCAATGTCTCTATCTGTGAGGATCTATGAGTGTCCCTCAGGGCGCACCAGAAGACACCAGACTGTTGGGTTTTGCATTTGAAGTTACACAGTCCCTTCCAGTGCAATTAATGTAGCAAGAGATAGGAATGAACCACTAACAATGAGACTCAAAGGGAAGTCCTTTGTGTTTTGAGCCCAGGGAGGAACAAGTCCTTGCTCAAGAAGTAAAAAGTTACAAGGAAAAATTCACTGCTGTGCCAACTGGATACCATGAACACTCAGACCTTCTGCAGTGGGAGACATGAGGGCAATATTATCAGGATAACTTCTCTGTCTTTCAAGGATGAAAGCAATGTGGTAGGTTTCTACAAGCTGTAAAATTAATTATTTTACATATCTCTGGCAAGCTTTTTCCATGAGCTAGGAAGGCTTTTGACATGTTCCAGAATCAAGGCCAAAATCTGAGTTACCAAAGGACAAATATTCTTTAAAGCAATCCTTTAAAAGAAAGGAATTTGACCAGGCACGCAGGCCTTGGCGGGCTGTGGGAGCAGGACAGGGCTCTTTTCTGCAGGGTCATGTGTACGATGGGGTCTAGCCCGTGGTGATTTGGTGATCAAAGCATTTAGCACAGGACTCCCACAGGCTGTGCAGGGATGTTTGCTCAGCCTCAGTTTGCTGGATGTGGCAGGGAGGGGTAAAAAACAGTCCTTAGTGTCATGGAGAGAGGCGGCTTTCCATACTGTGCTGGGTGGCCCTTTACACCTATAAAAGATGTTTTTCCGTTTCTCTAGCTTCATTTAAACCAATGATTCAGTGTATTCCTCCCCATTAAACCCACACAGACAGTACCACTGGCTTATTATCTGCCTCAATAAATTGTTTCTGATCGACGTTGATTCATGTTTGACAGAATTGTCACCTACAGTATTGCTCACCAAGTTATTTTCTTTAGATATTAGTGGTTGACTTGATCTTATTTCTCTCATCAATTAGCGAGGGCTCAAAGTTAAATGTAGTGGCCTGTTATTTCCTGAAGTCCTGTCTTTGCCTTTTATAAAGGGTTTTCACCCCTCTGTTTCCACCTGAGCTGATGGCCAGTGAATCCAGAGTTCAGCCTTTCCTTTCCACTGTTTTGGGGTTCATTTCATTTCACTGTTTTGGGGTTCATTTGGGGTTCATAGGGCAACCAAGATGATTGAGGGATTGGAGCATCTCCCTTATGAGGAAAGGCTGAGAGTGCTGGGACTCTTTAGCCTGGAGAAGAGAAGGCTGAGGGGAGACCTTATTATTGCTTATAAATATCTAAAGGGTGGGTTGAAGGAGGATGGAGCCAGACTCTTCTCGGTGGTTCCCAGGGACAGGACGAGGGGCAGTGGGTGCAAGTTGGAACAGAGGAAGTTCCGTTCCAACACACGGAAAAACTTCTTTACAGTTGGGGTGACGGAGCAGTGGCACAGGCTGCCCTGGGAGGGGGGGGAGTCCCCTTCTCTGGAGATTTTCCAAACCTGCCTGGATGCAGTCCTGAGTGATGTGCTCTGGGCAGTCCTGCTTTAGCAGGGGGGTTGGACTAGATGATCTCTAGAGGTCCCTTCCAACTCTGAAAATTCTGTGATTCTGTGTGATTCTGTGATTTCCCCCTTTTCATCAGCAACAGGCTCCTACTTCCTTAAGTCCAGTTTGTTTAAAGTTGATCTTCAGGCTGCACAAATGGTCAGTTTTTCCTTTTCCCAGAAATGTGACACAGCAAAACACCCCTCTAATTGACATTAGGAAGGGTTAGTTGTAGCCTTTTTTTTTTTTTTTTTAATGCAGATTTCAATGAAATTAACTTTTTGCTGTGGAAAATAGTTCATACTAAAATGTTCAACCAGTTTAGCAGGATAAATCTATTCCCTCAGCTCTGGTTCTGACCACCCACCTTCTCCAAAGCCAGGATCAAGGAAACCTTAGACTCTGCTCTTGCTGCTTCTGGCTCGTTCCAGTACCTGTGCAGATCAGGAGGAGACTCCCTGAACAGCTCCATGGTACTGCTTATAAACTCGTGAGTGCAGAAACAGGCCAAGTACTATACTGAACTCTCTTTGGAAGGGTTCAGAGAAAAGCAAGGACAATGGGAGGTGGAATAGATCATAGATTGACACTGGATGAGTAAATTTATACAGTTTAGCTAAACAACCCCTTAAAACCCAGTCTGGGGAATCATGAACAGCAGCCACTGCACAACCCCCTATGTCATGCAAGGACCTCTCCCTCCTGGAGTCCTGGGAGCTGCAGGAATAGGGTGGGTCCTTCTCAGGTATACCATGTCCCAAAGAAGTGAGGACCATCAGGAAGAAATGCTCTTCCCCTTCCATGCCAGCTCATGGGGTAAGTTGTACCAGCCTGCTTGTGCTTCCCCCAGTGCCCTGTGGAACGATGTCACACTGCGCACCCCTACCTCCTCCTACAGAGTTCAACACCACCATTTAGGGCTATGGAGGCTGATGGGGAGTGGAGGGCTTTACACAGAGGAGAAAAACTGAAGGACGATGTTATTGGGACTGCAAAGCAAGAATGAGGACAAGAAAATAATTAAAATTCTCTGTTTCCCTCTCTAGGATCATAGACTTCTATCTTTTTGCTCTCTCATCTTTGCTTTCTGAACACAGACAACCTCGCAGCTGTCATTTCCCAGAGACTGGCAGGTCCTTTATCTCCTGAGATATTTTCTATCAGCCAGTCTGCAGAACTACAGTAGTCTTTGGTTGGACACCAGCCCACTACTAAGTATGTAGGAATAAAGGTAGTTTTCTCTGTCTTTAACTCATTAATTTGAAGGGACAGAGGTGTGGGTAGGGCAAAAGAGAAGCTGCTTCCTTTGGGTGAACACAGCTGCTGGGTTTGGAGCCCTGGTTCATCAGCTCACACCCCTCAGATTAGCAGGTAACATGACTGTTAGAGACAGCAGACATGTCTGCTTTCTGGAGGTGCATCCAGAGCCTTTAAACAAAAGGCTATTTACATGGAAATTTGCAGATGTGATTCATGAGTCCTCATAGAAGCTTCAGCTACAGCAACCTTCAGGAGGAAAAAATTGTGCCTTTAGTCTTGATGGTCATGGGGACGGGATGGGGATCACAGCAGGGGCAGAGGTGTCTCTGTACACTGCCAGCACACCTTGGAATGAGCTGAGGGAGTTCATCTGAACATTGGGGAACTGAGCCATATGTTCAGTTACATGAGTAGCCGTTTTCTTTGACCTTTCAAGGTCCAGCTCAAATCTGAATGCAAGTTAATTGATTATGTGATCCAAAATGACTGAAGGTTCTATGTAATGAACATGGCTGTACAATAAGTTGTAGTCAGTTTTGTCTCAAGGCACAAAGACTGTGTATATAGAATGTTTGGTCCAAGATTTGATTCACATACAGCTCATGATGCTCAGGATAAAAAATAATATTGCTTGACTTGAAGTGCATTGTGTGCTTGGCTGCTATCAACTTGAACATAGGGGAGAAACAACGATTTTGCCAGGTGTGGTCCCACAGAAGTTAGTAGTTATCCAAGCTACCTTCCCACGAACTACTGTAAGAACTCTCAAAGTCTTGTTCCATCAGGACTGCAGCCCAAGCATAAGAATTAAGGAAGTTTTTAACTAAACCTTTTGAGGTTGAAGTTTACCTTATAGTTTCCTTCTGTTGGCCTTTCTTTGGTATAGCAGAGGATTACCCAGGTGCATGTACTGGTGACATGTCAAACTTGGGTAACTTGCCACTGATTCACAAAGAAGAAGTAGTTTAATGATATCCTTTCAAGATTATCTTAAGACAAGTTTATCATAAGATAAGGTTATCTTGTAAGAGTTAAGTCTTTTGGTACCCTCTCCACTTGCCCTAGCTACCTGGCACATGAGTGTCCCCTCTCACATCTCTTCTTAATAAAATCCTCAGATTACTCACTACTGGTAGTCTACTCTGCTGGTAGTCTTATTGTGTACCAGCGATCATTGAGGATACTCATAGCAACTTGATGATGATCCAAAGAAAAAAATGGGATATACTGCAATGACTAATGCTAGTTTCTGGATGAATCTTGTTGTATCAGAAGAGTTTGTGGATTATCTGAAAGAGTTTAAGATTTCTTAACAGCAGAATAGTGGTTTATCTTCCCAGGAAGAAGACAATAATATGTATGATGCTGGGATTCTGCTGTTAATATGGTTTAAACACTGAAATATCTAAGAATAAGAAAAATACAACACATTCTCTTACATAAGCTTCAAAAGCTGCCCAAGCTAACTTTAACTTGAAGGAAAACTTGGTATGTGTGGAAAGTGTGACCACATCTCCCAAGAGAAAACCCAGTCCTTTTCAGATCAAACAGATAAAGGACACGCTGCCACTTAGCTCAGGGAGTAATGACAGATGACAAGAAACTGCCTGCAGACATTTATTTGAACCATTGAATTAAATTTCTTTGGTTGTACTTATGACAACATTTTTCCTCAGATTTCCATGTGTTCTTGTCACCTGCCTTTTATTAGGTGAAGTTACAGGAAGCTAGTTTTAAGACTTTGTCGTTGAGTATTGGCACAGGAATCTAGACAGTGAAAGGTCCACTGTCTGAAAAGGCATAAAAATGCATTGCTGAACCTGGGGTACCACAACACTTACAAAACCTTGATTCCTGTGCAGTTTTGAAGTGGTGCATCATGTATGTGCAAACAACCACAATGAAACAGCACAGCTCTTCCTCTGAACTTGAACCAACTAACCATGAAGTAAGTGAAAATTGTGAGCATTAGAGTTGAATAATTTCTTGATTTGAGAAAATTGGTCTTTATTCAACAGAGAAATGAGGGAATCAGACAGCACTGAATATACTGAATATAAAGCCAGCACACACATATCAGGTAAGATGAGATGAGATGACAGATCTAATAAATTGTTTCTTTAACAGCTAAGCCCAGGCAGAAAGAGAAAAAAAAGCTCATCTCAGGAAAGCAGTGTGACCAATGAAGTCCTCCATCCCTGGAGGCTCTCAAGACAAAGGTAGAACAAAGTCCACCTGATGTAGCTACAGTTGTGCAGTAATTGATGGTGACCAGGATCTGGCTGATCCCAGCTGAACTTTAGGAATTTGCTTAATGTGTCCAAGTTCCCCGTCTAGTCTTGATTGGGAGCCAAGGTGCCTTCTGCAGTCAGCAGATAATAGTGGGACCTTTCTAAGTACGATTCCTCTTATCTAAGATAGGAATTGCCACCTGGAGCGGTGTAGAGGGGGTTGTAGAGAGAACATAGACTCCTGGTTTTCAGATAGCTAATGTTTGGTGATATGTATCCATTCTGAGTCTCATCCTAGCTGTACAATATTTATTGAAGGAATGTGCTGAGAGAAGAATTTTGCCTGGGTTTTACTCTACCTTCTCATATTGGGAGCTCAGCAGACTCCTTTGCAATGTCCCAGCTGCTTGTGATAGAAGGTTAATCTTTTAATGAGATTTTAGAAGTCTTTATTGCTAGTTTTATGTAAGAAGTCCAGAATCCCAGTGTCAGGAGCTTAATAAATAAGGTTTGTTGGTCTGGGGGAATTCCACGGATCTGGAGCAAAAATTACAAGAGAATTTACTCATACATTAGGCTGCCTAATAGTCAGGAGCTTATTCTTCTGTACAGCCAGTGAAGAGATAGAAGCTTCTCTATTTGGCAATTCATATCTCAGATGGAGCCTATTTTCTGTTGCTTCAGCAATTCTTATAGTGTATTAAGCCTTGAGCTCCATCTTTATAGCAGAGACATTGGAAGCAAACCCAATATACGCATTTTTTCCATTATACTATTATTATATGGAACAAATGAGTTCCATATAACAATAAAAGTCATGTTTATTAAATACTATTAATCAGCTGTAAGCCCTAAAGTGGCTTAATGCTACATGTGGAATGAAGTTTTAGGTTTGGATATATGATTACCTGAAAGTACGTATTACCTGCTAACTGTAATGAATGGGTAACTTGTGAAGATCTCAAGAATGCAAATTCTTCATGAAATCTCCTCAGTTTTCTCTGATTGTTTTTCACTGAGCCTTACATTTTTCAGGTGAAATGGGAACTGCATGAAAAGCATATTCCTTCTCCAGCTGCAGAGATTTGAAAGTTGCTAGCATACAGTGCTTTTTCACCGAAGACATTTCTTGGTTTTGTTAGAAGGCCGTTTCTGTAGCTATAAATAAAAGGAAGCTTACATGAGAGGGACTGCAAGGAAAAATTGAAGGTTCATTTCCATTTTTCTCAACAAATTATGCATTGAAATCAGTCATTGTATTAAAACTCCTGACTCTTCACTGTCAGGTGGAGCTGAGTAAGAGCCAAGGATGGTTTCATTAGGAAGACAGGACTAAATGGCAATGACACTTCTCAACCCAGTAGGATCTCAGTTGACTAAATAGAAAGCAGCTGCTGAATTGTTTGTTTAAACTCCAGCTTGGTAGTCTGCTATTGCACTTCGTACGCTTTCTAGGAATTACTGTCTGGAAAAAGGAACTTTGCTGGCAGCAAAGCTGGCTTTCTGGGCACCTGCAGATGAGAAGCTAGTAGGGATGTGCTTGTACAAGATGCAACTGTTCCAGCAGTCTGCCCTCCATGTACGCTGTACTTCACCCTGTTCAGTGCTTCCAGCGAGCGTTGCCACCCACCCTTCTGTCCTGCCATCATTTTGCAGTATACTTTAATTTTGTCCTGAACTGGAAAATGTGATTATTCCCAATGAATTGTTTGTTGTGATTCCAACCTTCTTTGCTGATTTTCTGCCTATGTCTCTGGCCTCTCTTGATCCTTTAATACTATTTCTCCACCTTTCTCATGTTTGAGTTACCTCTTCATGCAGCTCATCTGTGAATTTAATCAATGGGTGATTGCAGCGGTGTGGGAAATAATACATACAATGTGACATAACATATTCTGTCCTGCATGCACACGGTTTTACCCATTACTGTCCCTCCCTGTCCTCCTCTTGCAGCCCCTGATCTATTATTCAGAGCTTGCCACATTGCTTGTGAATTTTTCTGCGGCAGAGTTTTGAGATGTTGCCTGAAACACGCTCCCTGACTGGCTCCAGGCGGGTCCCCCTGCAGCGCCCCGGCTCTCCACGCCAGGCAGGGCTGGCGCCCGCCCCGCTGCCCGGAACACCCCCACCCGTGTTCCACAGGGAAAGACACCCAAAAGTCAGGCTCTGCAACGCTCAGCATTGCAGGGCCTAGGCTGAGTTTTGGATCTAGCCCCCAAATCAGCTTTTAAAACAGGAAACTTAACTGCTGGTAAATTTGGAAGATTTCTCTTTCAATCACATATGTTAAGATTTCAACAGCTGTGAGAAGCGTCTCCACAATTTCTGAGCACCAAGCTGAGAAGACCAGTCGCATCTTAAATATTCTTTAGCAGAAGCGTAGTGAACACCCCCAACAAATTCCTGTTTCTTGGCTTCCTTGTAACTTCTTTTCTTTTTCTCCTCCCCCTTCCTCCCCTTCTTCTTTTTGCTTTCCAGGAGATTATAACAGAGGTTGACAAAGTGCTAATCTTGCTGAGGATTACGCACGAGGAATCTCTATTGATTTCCTTTTTTTCTTTTACAGAAATAATAAAAGCCTGCATTGCAGGGTTTCAGGAGCTGCTGGGGATGATAAGGCACTTTTTTCTAACATTAACTTTAAGGTTTTTGCTTGCGTAAAGTATTGATTTATTAGAGAATCTACAAATAATATACTTAGTAGAGAACAGGTTAGATTTATATAACTGAAAATCCTCATTAGTGTATATAACAGCTGGGACATAATAATGCAGGCAAGGGGGTGGTGGTATTATTATTTTTGTATAGTGGTGTAAGTTTATACAGGGATATACAATCTGTGCATGTGGTCCCTCAGATACTTAGTGTACAGTGTGGTGTGTTTGTCCGATTGGGCAAGCATTTGATTTCTAGCTAGTGGATATAATTCATTTTTTCCATTCCATTTTCATGAGATTTGCACAAGTTTGAAAGAAAATCTGCCTTGCCACCAGTAATTACTATGGCTGGTCAGGAGAGGTTGTAGGGTTGTATCTGGAAGAAAGAGACGATCCCACAAGCATTAGGCAGAGGTGTCTCACACTGCGTGGGTAAGAAGCTTGAACTCAAGCTTTTGATACTCAAAATCTTAAAAAACAATATGAAACAGCACTGTGAAGGCTATGGCTTCAGACAATTTATTATCAGTGTACCCATAGTTTCGCATATTGATGCTGCAGCTGAAAAAGGAACCGAGTGGATACCTTCAGCCTGTGACTCAGAGCCCAAACCTGAAATGGCAAATGGCACATGAGCGTTTCTGGAGGACAGGTGGAGGGACATGAAAGGATATGGAGGAACATGAAGGGACTTTGGTCACCCAGCATAGCCCCGACTGTGCAGACTGGAAGGGGTCTCCTGGCAATGCTGTTCGCTGGAAAGAGAAATGCATTCAGGAAGATGGGGAAAGGCATCTCCACAGGTAGCAGAAAGCTGTGGTTGAAGTGTGTCACGGCAGGGGACGTCTCGTCAGGCTCACTGGGAGAGGCAGCGTGTTGCAGTCTCTGAAAGGAGCCTGAAGACACCTGTGAGCTTGGCTCTTTCAAAATTCAGGACAAGCAGGGAGGAAAGGATGTTCCCTGTTGGTGGGTGCAGCATGGGGGAGTACATCTAACAAACCCCAAGCAGTGAGTGCTAAGGTTTGGAGGTGTCTTATAATGCTACATACAAGCAAAACAAATTCTCAATGTCCCAGAGAGGGGCATGGCCAGGAGAGAGGGTACCTTGACCTGCCTATAGAAGAGGCCACTACTTGCTTAGGAAAACGGGACGGTGTGTCCTTTCATACCCCTGACAGAAGGTTTTGCAACGGGTAAAGCCTCTTTTTGGTCCCCTCCCCTCAAGGCACAGACAGGACCTGGTGCCTGCTGTCAGAGAGTCATCAAGAGTAAAGAGCAATGATGGAGACTGTTACCTCCAACTCCTTCTGTAAAGGCAGCACCTGTAAAAAAAGTCATGCTCACGTGTAGTACAGAGACCAGCCTGTCCAACCTGGGTGGGAGGGGATTTTAAATGCTCTCAGTAACTATAGGCCTCTTTCAATGACTATAAATGTCAGGATGATGCCTCATGGCTCCAAGTTATCTGATCTGATTCTGCACACCATAGGACATTGGGGGGGGGGGTAAAATTGGTGCCCGGTGTCTCTCTCCCTAGCATACTAGCTGTTAGATCTGTAGCTGCAAGGTTTACCATTCCATAAGGTTTTTATTCCTCCTCTTCTCATTTTAAGTGAAACATTCCCAGTCACCTCTGTAGAAGAAAACACCCTGTCATTTGGAAGCTGAGAAAGTCCTGAATACTTAGAGCTCTTGGGATGCTTGGCAGCTGTTCCATCAGATGTTATTTTTATAGCAGACACCAAATCATATCATTCAAATGGAATATTTGGAATGCCTGTATCATATCCTTTGCTCCAATAACAGACTATTTCTCTAGGATGACCATAAAGAAATAAGGGTGAAAGCTCACACTACTAATCCCACTTCAGCTGTTGTCATTCTCTTTTAACTTCCCATTAATTAGGTCGCTTTCCTATCAGTAGGTCCAGAAGCTGAGTCCAACCAGCAGAAAGTCATTTGCCATAGAACAGTGTACAGTGTGGTTTTGGAATTCAGCATTAGTTTTCAAGGGAACTTTCCCAACTATTTCAGCTGGATAATAGTCAGCAGATTAATGTGAGAGATTTGCTGTTTACTGCTAGAATTGCTCACCACTTTCAAGACTAAAAAGTAATTGTGATAGCTATCAATACAGTTATGAGGCAGTCATAATGTTAACTCCAGGAGAAATTGTCCATACAAAGAGCTTCTGAAGCAGTTAACCTTGAGTTTGTGAAATATATAAGAAAATGATTGCTACTGGGGCATTATTAGAACTATTTACTACTACAGCTAAATTTAGATACCCCTTTAAATTGAGCTCATTCCCCAAAATTTGTAAGGTACTTAAATAAATATATCCCGTTTACCTGAAACTCTTGAATTCGAGGTAATTCAAAGTGCAATCAGTACATAAAATCTGTTCCTCGCGGAGATTCAGCAAAGAGACATAATTTGTCTTTTAATTTCCACACACAGTTTTGTGTTATGAGTCCCAGAAACACAGCTATCCACTGCATTTAGGTTTTCAGCAACTGTCATGATTCCTTTATGGCTCTTCCACTGTATGGAAAAAATGTCCATAGTGACTTCAAGTCACCTACCCAGAGGTCACAGAATTTCATTAAGAAATGAACTAAGAAATGAGACAATTTCGCACATATGAAAAGAAATACTGGCTTAAACTCAGGGAGCATTGGCCACCTACACAAGCCAAGGATCTTTCCAATAGACAGGATCCAAGGCTTCAGCTGCCTCCTGACTTCTGCAGTAATCAGGAGATGGACACCACCAGAAGATATCTCATCCTAAGGCTTTCTCTGCTGTCCTTGGAGATGCCTTTCTTTCTTGCATGGTGGGAGGAACCCAGAAAACTAGCTTAAGACACCTAATTTTTAGTTGACCAAAGAGAGTGATGAACCCCACGCTGTGTTCAACAGACATGTCAGTGCATGCAAACTTTTCTCACAAGAGGACTGGTTTAGGGAGACTCAAGAACAAGAAGCATGCTATGGGAAAAGCAGTTTCTGACGTTGTAGATCATGCTTCACATTAGGCTCAACTCGAGGCTACAGTACTATTCCATGTTTCCTCAATGCATAAAGACATGGAAGTATAACTAAGGATAAAATTTGCATATTAAGGCAGGACCTGAAATTAAGTTACATATTTGGATGCTGGTACTTATTACAGTCTACCTTAGAAAAAGGTGTTGGTTGGAGCAAATTATTTCACATTCAGGCATATAGATACAATAAAATAGCATAATTGTACACAGAAACGTCCCTAATATGGTAGATAATGGACATACCCTACTCACTTCCACTATTATTAGTTTCAGTTGTACAATTCATACTGAGATTCCCTGAGTGCTTACTGCCATTGGAATCAGCAAGAGTGTTCTACTTAAGACTTGCCAACACGGATACAAGAATTGCACATTCTAGCCATAAATAAATGAAAGTCAGACTTCTGGCTGTATTTGTTTACCGGGGACCTAGTCTGTATTCTGACATTGCACTGGATTTCTAGAACACTTTGAAGATGAAAGCAGTCTGAGGGCAAATCTTAAAAAAGAATGGTGGGGAGGGGAAAGAAGAAACTCCTTATCACCCCTTTCAGGTCCTATTTTGTCAGTCTTTCCATAGATAAATCAAAAAAAGAATCAAGATGCCAGCACGTGTCTTGGTTGTATTATCTTAGGATGGATTTATATCAAATACACTAATAAACTGATTTTTTTAAGTCAACTACACAGATGGTTGCATAATGTTATTGACATTTAAAGAGACTCAGGATTTTCTGTTCATTAAAAATGTTAGGGAAACCATTCTCCCATTTAATACCCCTTTAACAGACTGATTTACTTTTCTAATGTATTCTATTAACAAGCATCAATACATCAGCATTTTTCCTTCAAGTCAAAGCTTGGGAGAGCAAAATTTTCCAGATAATTGATGGACCATTTAAAAGTCATTATGAAGAAGAGGAAGAAGTGGAGTCATGCTGGAACAGTGCAAGGCTAAAAGCATTCTGGACCCATTCTGAAGATGCAGCCAGAGGCACTAGAGGGCTTGCTCCTGTCTGAGGCTTCTTTACCAAACCATTGTCTCCTATCATTTGGGTAAGGCTCATCACACCCAAAACCTGAATTGTCCTTTGGAGACAAGCATCATCCTTCATTGACTGCATAGGCAACCCACTGTAAGACGGGCTGTTTACACAAGTGCCTGGGTCCTTATGTGATGCCTAAATTATGTGGGAAGTCTCCAGGGCTTTATCTCCTGGACCAACGATTTCATCAACTTGACTAAGCAGAGTGAAGAGTCTCTTATTCGGGAGACTGACAGAGGCACCTCATAGCTCACAGTGAAGTTCTGGTGTCTCAGCAAACAGCTTAGCAGCATGTACACACAGATTGCCCTTCTGCTCCCATCTCAAGGAACTTCTCAACTTTTAGTGCAGTGCTGTCTGACTTTCACTTGCTGTATGGCACCCACATCTCTGAGCATGTTTCAAGCGTGTACTGAAGGAACACACTGAAGGAAACATTATTTTTGTGTTCTCATTACCTAAAATGCATCATCCCTGTAACAGCCACTAGACAGCTATTGAAGAAAAGACAGGAAAAGAGGGGAAAATTCTTGGATGTATCAGAAAAGCTGAAAAAGCTGGGGGGAATGACACGGTCCTTGAGTGGCACTGAAAACACAGCTGCTATAGCTGCCTGGCTCTTAAGGGTGGTTTGCAATGTGACCTTTCACAAATTTATCAGAGTCCATGCACTCCATGTCATTCAAGGAAACAACTAGATCTGATGAATTTCATCTAATTTCAACATATTTAATTGTATCTTAGCAAAGGGATAACCACTGTCATCCTGCTTTTCTGGAAAGAAGAAAGGTAGTAGCTGGCCTTCCATGGTAGTTATAATAAATGATGGTGAAGATGTGCTCCTCAGAGCTGGGTGTGCAAGAAAAGCATTTTTTAGACTGGAACCACTGGGGATCAGTATGGAGATCTACGCTGACCCCCTGCATGACCAGGCCAGACGCTTCACCCAGTGATCCATGCAGCTTTCTTATCTTTGCCAGCTGAGACAGAACATTTGGTTTAATAAGAGACAGTCAGGTCTTTATTAAAGGCCTGAAGGGAAAAAAGACTCCACCATGTCCTTTGGGAAGCGATTCCATTTATCATAAAGCATATCTCTTACTTAATATCTTGTGACTAATGTCATCCCTTGCCTGAAGAATATTCAAATGTATATTCATTTTCCATGAACCCCATATGAATTTAGATCACCAAGGTGATGCTTACGGTAACTCAGATTTACTCCTAGAGAGGGCTGGGTGAATAAATTACTGATGTGGTAAGACAGAGATAAGAGCTTTCTCTTTCCAGCCTAGGCTGTGGTTTCTACCATAGCTGAGTTGTGTGAAATGGGGTTCTCACCCAGAGTTTTTAGGTCAGGGTAAGAAGTATCCCAAAGGAGGAAAGATCAGTCCTTTCTATACTTAGATGGTTAGACTTGATTTTAGAAAGGGAAAAGTTGAGAAGTAAGGGAAGTTTTTCTGGGGACTGATTTGAAGAACTCCTAGATGGTGGCTGCTGAAATCTGAGCTAAACTTGGCAAAGCAGTGGGGAACCTCTGGCCTTGCCCAGGTTTTTACATTTATTTTGGATTCCTAAAGAAATCTGTTTATTAGTTACCCTGTAAGACAAGGACTATTTGGTGCCATCAAGAAATTCCTCCTTTTTGGAAGTATTGACTTGATTCCTAAAGTGAAAATTGCATGTGAGATCGTTTCTTCCAGAAATGACCAGGGGTTAAATGATACGTGTTCATCATCTCTGAATCAAAGCACGTGGTGTGACACCCCTGGCCAGCTTCGTTGTTGTTGTTATTATAGGATCTCCTGCAAAGGTCACATTTATTTACTAAAAATAAATCCATAGCCCAAAAAACATTCATTCTTCAGCAAACAGTTTGAGAAAATATAGGTTACTCCTGTATTAAAAGTACAGATCCAGGTCACTGAGCTGACCTAGTTAGGGGATATTTTAGGGCTTCCCAAAAGATTTCACGTCCTCCAAATGTCAATCTTATTTTGGTTCCATGCATCAACATAAGTCTTCTTACTTCAGAGAAGACTGTTATTTAGATGTAGATTTTATCAAATTTAACCGGCTTAACATTTCTTATGAGAAACTCATAGAAAGTTGAGATGAACTTGACTATAGGGTTTAGCAGCAGGAGGAAGACTTGAGTAAAACCTTATTTTGGTCCCAAATGATATGATTCACATCTTAGTCCCTTTACTACATGACGTGTAATTCTACCAAAATCAGAGAAAACCTGATATGTGAGCAGAATCAGACCTCTTTGTTTAAATGCTCCTGCTGGTGCCATTTTAAGAACAGTCTCTTTCTGAACTCAGACAAGGGGTAGGACTGAAGAAGCAACCTGATTTTCAACCTTATGTTCCAGCTTACAGAATGATGAGATGTTTTCTCTGTACCATCACCATCCTTAGCCTTTGCCTTTCTCTGGTTAGTATGATATTGAGTGGAGTCACTTGGGGAAAAGGCATCCTGGAATTGAGGCAGTAAAGTCAGGCCATCATGAGCACTGTCCTTCATTTAGGCTGGTGCGGCTGGACTGTCTATGTTGGATCATCACCTACACCTGATGAGGTGTAACTTTCTCCCAAGAAATTGCTTTCACTGACCATGGGCTTGGCCATGGCACTCGTGATGTTGCAGTAATCTGTGCATCAAAGTCTTAGCAGCTTTCAGCTGGCCATTTCTTCAATGGATGGTGCAGGACGACTTCTCCAAACATACTTACCAAGCTGGTGTCTGCATGGCACACTGCAAGGAGAGGACAAGGGTGTTACAGCTAACAAGTCAGAGGAAAATGTGTAGGAAATCACAAGAGAAACCTGAGTGGAAGGAGAAGGCAGGAGCAAAGCATGAAATAACATGGGAGGACCGAGGCTTAGGTTTCCCTCTTCAGCATTTCTTACTGACTACCCGGGGGATGTCCCTGCCCTGTGCATTTGTTTCTCTGCATTCTGTCTTGAAGTGCTGAACTTTCTCTCTACCTTGTGCAGAAAGTCTGGCATTTCACTTCGGACAGACATGGTAGCAGGTACCAGTCTGAGGTATGTGTGTGAGCCTAGTTCTCCTGTGAAGCAAGGAAACTGCTCCCATCTGAGTGGTCCTTGGCAAAACAACCTAGAAGACCTTTGTGAAAATAGTCCAAGTAACTCTGAGCAAGGTGCTTTTAAAGACCCTAATGAACCCCACAGGATATATTTAGATCCTACCAAAATCTGATATTGTGTATCCCCTTGCCAGACATCCCCATCTTACAGCAGGAAGGACAGAACTATCTCTCCTCCCAAGAGCAATGTGAGGAAACATCAGTGAGAGTCTACGAGCACAGAGCCTCTCATGGTGGGACCCGATAAGGGCACAGGTGCAGACAGAGTTAGCCGGAGCAGAGAATCCATTAGGATTATTCTAGTAGTGCCTGCGCGGGGAACAGAGCGGAGTCTAACAGAAACCAGTGAGCAGGTGAACTGGAGACCATCCTGCAGGGCTCTGACCACCCTCTCTCTCCCTGCAGAATGATCAGCGGCTGCACAGGCTCTGCCTTCTGCTGATTGTACCCAGAGGCCACAACCTGCCCCCTGCTTGCCTCACAGATAGCGCAGGATTTCTAAGACTACTTTTCCCTGTTGATAACACCTCACCCTTTTTCTGTGTTCTGTGCCCCATGAAGAACAAAGAGCATTACACTGAAAACTCAAATAAATTTCTGACCACATGCTTCTAAGTGGCAACTATTGCACTGTTAAGTCTGAAATGCATCTTTTGGAAGAAACCGAGATTTTTGGGACAATATGCATGAATGAGTAGAGTCAGGTGGCAGTTTGAAGTGTGAGAGACACATCACTAATGGGTAGACTGCTTATTGGAGCCTGCTGTAGAGGTATTTCCTGGTGGGAGTGAAGGATAGCGCAGCCATGATATCACAAGGGATTCTAATTAACTGGTGAAGAGCAAGACCATTTAACCCAGCCTTGTGCATTTCAGTCTAATCACATCTTCAGATAGAATAATACTTTAATAAGCCTTAAGCTGGAATTGATTTTTTTTTTTCATACACCAGGAATTGAAATCAAGGCAAAAATGGTTGGAAATTATTTAGCAGTTACCAAGAATTAAGGAAAATCCTTTATTGTTAATCAAAGTGGATTAATATTTTTTTTAGTATTGAGGGGTTATAATATATTTTACCCAGTTTATTAACTAAGCTCAGCTGAGGATCAGTTACTTAGAATGACTGTCATTGAAGATGACTGCTGTTTGTTATTGTACGATTGTTTATCTGCTTGCATCCAAGCAGCCCTCTGATGGATAAGTTGCCTTCCAGTGCTTTCAATTTGTATAACAGCATGGTGCATCAAGATGCCATTAACACTGAACAAAAGAAATCTATTAATAGAGATGTCTGGATGGTCAATAACTCCTCAGCATGTATGCATGGTAAATACTCAAGACGCCCATACTATCTACGGCTTGCTGTGCTGTGTGTCTCTGGAGATTACTTTCTGTAGATCAGATATCTGGCCCTACTGCCATAACAGAAGCCACCTTGCGGCCGTCCATCGGTCCCAAACACAGCATCTCAGCAGTTCACTATTGACAAGCACCCTGCAGCCTCTGCTCCAGTCTCTACCAGGCCTGGTGATCTGTTTGTTCAGGGGATGAAGGCATCTTCTAGAATCTGTCCAGCTCATACTTAGTGCAAGCAATGTTGTGACCATAATCCATTCATAATTCCTTGCTTCTCTTCAATTCTAGCTAAAGGCTTTTCTTGAGATACGTTGTGCTGCACTTGGCCCAAGTTCTTTTGTTGTTTCCATGACATGTGGAAATGTTTCCATGACTCCAAACAGCAGTGTTTCTCTAACCTTCCTTGCTCTCAGTTCACCATCAGTTCTGCCTCCTGGCCTTGCCAGGGAGTCTCATTAGGCAAAAATGACTTGTCTGGCAATCCTCCACAGAGCAATCCACCCAGGCACCACCGCTGAGGCTGGTCTTCCCTGAACTAAAGTCCCTTCCAACTCTAACCGTTCTATGATTCTATGTTGGTCTTGGCATGGAGACTCCAGCGCTGAAGAGAGCCCCAGCCCTTTTTAACCATGCTGTGCAGCTCCATAAGGAGAGTTCTCAGAGTAATTTCACTCCTCCTTGCCCTCCTTAAATTTTTCTCTAAAGGCCAACTATTTTTCCATTTCACTCACGACCAGTTTCCCCATAAGAGACACCCACTCTACCAAGGCCACTGTGTCACTATCAAGCAGTTTAATATAGGTCTTGCGCAAAGCAGGCTTGCTTCACCAGTGCCAGAAACTCTCATCGTCTTTCTGAGGCTCCTCATACCCAACCACTTTGCCTGAGAAACAGGTCTGCTATGGAATCCCACCTCTGCAACACATCGTTCTGCTGTGTGGCTCTGCTGGCATTTTCCATCCCTTAATTCTTCCAGCTATCTCTGTTGATAGCATCGCCTGTCTGATTTATACTCGCTGCTGGTGCAGGTTTCCTGGAGGAATAGGGGTCAAACAGTATTTTTTATTCAGGGACAGTTGCTTCAACAGGCTGTGCACTCCTGTCGTGGTATTGTGTGACTCTTGCCAAAGCAGCTGCTAATGGTGAGACTGTAATTGTAACCCCTTAGAAATGATAAAGCTCCATGCCTGCTAGCACACTATTCTGATAATTAATCACTATCACTGGTTAGCGTTGAAGACCTGTGAAGTCAACTTTCACAGTCACTCTGATGAAGGCAGTGCTGAGCAGACTGGTAGATTTACTACACGGCCCAAGAGTCTCTGTCTCAGCTGTAGGAATTGGAGTGGTTGGCCTGCAAAGACCAAATCTCATCCTGAAGCCAGATTTTCCTGCAGCAGAGGGTTTTGGCAGGGGTTTTATTCTCATTTACAGCAGAGGGGAACAGCTGTCCAAGGAACCCAAAAGTTATAAACATTGAGCTGTGTGTGCATTGAGAGTTAGGTGGAATCCTGAGTGGTGACATTCAGGAGGGCAGATTTGAGCATAGACCTATTGTTCTACTTCCAGTGCCTAAATTTTTATAAAATCAGGATTTTAGGAACAGGATTTTAGGATTTTAATACAGTGTCTAGCTTTTGGAGCAGTGTGACCACTGCCACATCATGCACTAATTATTCATTTCTGTGTTTACACAGGTTTGGATATATCTATATTTAAGCCTCACTATACATCTCATTTTCATACTTTCTTAATTGCAATGTTTGTGATATAAACTTACTGTGAGCAAAAGTGATCTTTGTGTTAGTCACATATGCTTGTACCTTTGTTCAAGGGCTGATAAAAACATCTTCGGGCTCTTTTGCTATTCAGACTGCTAAAAGATGTATCTGAGATGTCGGGTATTGTGCCTCTTTTTCTCATCAGTTTCTCCAGCTCCCATCACCTAGCCTATCAAATTTATTTCTGTTTTCTTAACTCTTTCTACTGTAACCTCACATCAAAATAAATACAGTATTTTGGGTGGCTTCTTTCAAGAATCATAGCCATGTAAAGAGTACCAATAAGAGATGATGGCTCTATATGTGTTGCTGAAAATTATATTGGTCTCTTTTGATTCTCTTTCACATTCAAAACTTTATTGCAAACTTAATCAAATGTTTTGAAAAATACTAAAGCCGTGCAAATAGAGATTGACAGAAAAGTATCTTGGAATAAATAGAGCTGCTGGAAAAAACAGAGTTTTAGAGTGTGGGAGAATGCCAATCTCACAAGCAGACAATTTCAACAGAACGGGCTGCCACAAGTGAATAAATATACATGTAATTACTTGTGTGGACTGAGTGGAAAGAATCACTGGAAACTGGGTGCAAAAATATGGCAATGTATAGGGCAAATTTAGATGGCTCAAGTAGAATGGTATCAAACTTCAGACGGGAGTAGCTGTTTCCATCTCCTGGGGGAAACATCCTGGAAATATAGGCAAACGGGTTCAGCAAAATTTTCTGTGTTGTTTGTGCTGCCTGTGCCATTTGGCACGGCTGTCTCATCTGGTTCCATCAGTGGTTAGTTGTCCTCCCAAGAACAATGAGGGGCCCCAATGGCACTGAGGGGAGATGAACTGTGGAGATCTTGCACAAAACTGGACCCCTCCTAAGATCTATCAGGTATTTGTTCAGTGCAGCCTGTAAAACTAAAAACTTATTTCATACCTTACTGACGTTATTTAGAATCCTAACTATCATTAATTAGCCAGGTAGATAACAGTAGTGCAAATGACTGATTTACCGACTGCATGAGATGGGGCCCTCCCCACTCCTGCTTTGAGCACAACCATTTCACAATGGCCACAAAATTATCAATGATATTGACGATTATATTGATCATCCCAGCATGTTTTCCCTCTCTCATACTGATTCTTACTCACCTGCTTTAACAAACTGTGATATATCAACAGAAATTGTGGTGCCACATATACATCATAGAATCATAGCATGGGTAGAGTTGGAAGGGACCTTAAAGATTATCTAGTTCAAACCCCCTTGCCATGGTCAAGGACACCTTCCACTAGAACAGGTTGCTCCAAGCCCCGTCCAGCCTGGCCTTGAACACCTCCAGGGATGGCACAGCTTCTCTGGGAAACCTGGGCCAGTGTCTCACCACTCTCACAGGAAAGAATTGCTTCCTAATATCTCATCTAAGCCTTCCCTTCTCCAGTTTAAAACCATTACCCCATGTTCTATCGCTCCCCTCCCTGATCCAGAGTCCCCCCCCAGCTTTCCTGTAGCACCTTTAGGGACTGGAAGGGGCTCTGAGGTCTCCCCTTTTTTGCCTTCTCTTCTCCAGGCTGAACCCCCCCAACTCTCCCAGCCTGTCCTCCCAGCAGAGGGGCCCCAGCCCTCCCAGCATCTCCGGGGCCTCCTCCGGCCCCGCTCCAACAGCTCCGTGTCCTTCTGCTGTTGGGACCCCCCGAGCTGGAGGCAGCACTGCAGGGGGGTCTCCCCAGAGTGGAGTAGAGGAGCAGAATCCCCTCCCTCAACCTGCTGGCCACGCATCCTTAGATGCAGCTGAGCATGTTGCTGGCTTTCTGGACTGTGAGCACACATTGCCAGGTCATGTTGCGATTTTCATCAGCCAACACCCCCAAGTCCTTCTCTTCAAGGCTCCTCTCAATTCATTCTCTGCTCAGCCTGGATTTGTGTATGGGATTGCAGGACCTTGCACTTGGCCTTTTTGAATTTCATGAGGTTTGCACAGGCCCACCTCTCAAGCCTGTCCAGGTCCCTCTGGATGGCATCCCTCCCCTCCAGCGTGTCAACCGCTCCACACAGCACTGGCATTGGCAAACCTGCTGAGGGTGCACTCAATCCCACTGTCCATGTCGCCAACAAAGATGTTAAACAGCATGGTTGCAGTATTGATCCCTGAGGAACGCCACTCAACACTGGCCGCCACTTGGACATCAAACCATTGACCACAACTATTTGAGTGCCTCCATCCAGTCAATTACTTATCCACTGAGTGGTCCATCCATAAAATCCATGCCTCTCCAATTTAGAGAGAAGGATGTCATGTGGGACAGTGTCAAATACTTTGCACAAGTCCAGGTAGATGATGTCAATTGTTCTTCCCTTATCCACCAACATTATAACGCTGTCATAGAAGGTCACCAAATTTGTCAGGGACGATTAGCCGTTAGTGAAACCATGTAGGCTGTCACCAATGGTCTCCTTATTTTCCATATGCCTTAGCGGAGTTTCCAGGAGGATCTGCTCCATGATCTTGCCAGGTACAGAGGTGAGACTGACTGGTCTGTAGTTCCCCGGGTCTTCCTTTTCCCCTTTTTCAAAAATGGGGGTTATGTTCCCCCTTTTCCAGTCAGCGGGAACTTCATTGGACTGCCATGACTTCTCAAATATGATGGGTAGTGCCTTAGGAATTTCATCCACCAGTTCCCTCAGGACCTGCAGATGAATCTCATCAGGTCCCATGGATTTGTGCACCTTCAGGTTCCTTAGAAGGTCTTGAACCTGATCTTCTCCTACAGTGGGCGTTACCTCATTCTCCCCGTCCCTGCCTTTGCCTTCTGTGGCTTGGGTGGTGTGGTTAGAGCCCTTGCCACTGAAGACTGAGACAAAAAAGTTGTTGAGCACCTCAGCCTTCGCCGTATCCCAGGTAACCAGGTCTCCTGTTTCCTTCTGGAGAGGGCCCACATTTTCCCCAGTCTTCCTTTTATCACTGATGTACCTGTAGAAGCTTTTCTTGTTGCACTTGACATCCCTAGCCAGATATAATTCTACCTGGGCTTTAGCTTTCCTAACCTGATCCCTAGCTGCTCAGACAAGTTCTCTGCATTCCTCTCAGGCTACTTGTCCTTGTCTGCACCCTCTGTAGGCTTCCTTTTTCTGTTTGAGTTTCTCCAGGAGCTCTTTGTTCATCCCTGCAGGCCTCCTGGTTTTTTTGCCTGACTTCCGCTTTCACAGAATTCACAGAATGGTTAGGGATGGAAGGGACCTTTGGAGATCATCTAGTCCAACCCCCCTGCCAGAGCAGGGTCACCTACAGCACGTTGCACAGGACAGCGTCCAGGCGGGTTTTGAATGTCTCCAGAGTGGGAGACTCCACCTCCTCTCTTTGTTGGGATGCATCACTCCTGAGCTTGGAGGAGGTGGTCCTTGAATATGAACCAGCTTCCTCGGGCCCCTCTTCCTTCCAGGGCTTTATCCCATCTTATTCCACCAAGCAAATCCCTGAAGAGGCCAAAGTTTGGTCTCCTGAAGTCCAGGGTAGCAAGCATGGGAAGTTATTGACTGTATGTTGGAAAGAGAAGGCACATAGTATGTCTCTCTCTAGCTATCCTGGTCTGACCTGGCCAACGACATTCTTTTTCTGCTGTAGGAGACCATTCTTTTAGATGAGTGTTAAGGATTTTAAAGAGAAATCAGAAAAGATCTATAAACCTGTGAGAAAGTGATAGCCTAGAGGCCCAATTCCAGAGCCATCAATCTACGCTTCAGTTATATCAGATGTCAAGGATAATGGGAAGTAACAGATTCCCACTGGAGTACTATATTATACATAATTGTTTCATCCTGACCAGAAGTCAGGAGATTATAATTGGGTTGAGCTGAGTCTAACACCTCCCATTCAGTGACAGCCTGTTGAGTGCACAGACATCAAAGCTCAAAGAGAAGGTAGTAAAGGAAAGACTGAATACAGAAATAACAGCAGCAATAGCAGAATATTGGTGAGCTCACAATGTTTACCTCTGATCTCTCGTGTCCATCTTATGGCAGGTACTCTTAAGCACCAAAAAGAAACAAAAAGGCAATGACAGTAATTGTTTCTGTGGGTCATCAAAGGAGTTCAAAGAAAACATGGAGCAGCCCAGCTAGCTAGTGTGAATTGGACCAAGGTATCCTAGGCACTGTTGTAAATGTCCCTGTAAAATAAAGCCTTGCAGAAGAAATCAAGTAATTAGCTAATCTATCAGCATTTCAGTTGACACTTCCGAGCTGAACAAACTTTTGCAGAAAACTAATGTTTCCAGGAGTCCTGACTGTCCAGCACAGGGGTAGTCTGCAGCTCCAGGACTCGAAAGACAAAGAAAGAAGGGACTATTTGGTAGGGAGAACTTAGATAATACTTCTTCTCTCAGTGGAGGAGACTTATCCCAGATGTCGTAAGTCTGGTTGGACCCACAAGGAAACCAGTCCAATGCTGGAAGACTTTACTTCAGGGTATGTGTCTCTCGAGCCCCACAGTAGTGATTCCCTCAGGACTGTGCCTCAGAGTCCCTGTCTCCGGGATAATCAGCAATACAGGAGCTGCAAGCGTGCCTGTGCAAGTAGGTACATGACAGCCCAGGAGCCTGAATTTAACTGGAGATGCTGAGCATTTCTGTCTGCTTCACTGCAGCTTGTATCAATTACACTGAGCAGCTACTGGGAACAGATACTGTTTTGTTAACACTGCATATTATTGTTGCCGAAGTGAAATTTTCTCTGAATTTCTGTTTTGCAAGACATTAGTTCAGTCAGAAACCAAATTTCAAAAAACAACAGTTCCTGTGAAGTGTAAATCACAGGTTTCAGGCTGCTCTTCCTGAAGTTTGGTAGACCAGATCTCTGCACATTTTTTTTGTGATCAAGAATTTCTGGACATCAGCTTTGTGTTTTGCTTTCAGTCTAGCCTGTGCATCTGTTGGTCTCTGTCAAATTCAAATGCTATCCTTTCAGTCAAGAATGAGAGCTGAGACTTCTGTCTCGTATCAGAAGGAAACGACACTCGCTTTGAATTTTTCAACGTAGAAGTGCCCTGACCAGCCTTCCTGAAGTCTGTATCAAACTCGCTTACCAGTGCTTCCTCTGAAAGGCATGAGATGTCACAGTGCGCAGGGGACGAGTGCCCGGGGAAGGCAGGAGCTCGGCCATGAGGGACTGATGCCCATCTCCACAGAGAAGAGGGCTTAGTGCCTCCCTCCCTTGCACACCAGCATCTCCTTCCAGGGAGTTAGTTGCCATCAAGCTTTTTCTCTCCAGGGAAGCTGTTTCTTCACAGCTATAGCAAGGTCCTCCTGCCTTACTGCCTCCTCTAACTCAGAGTATATCTTCTGCACAGCAGGGAACAACTTCAGAGGAATCCTTTTTTTTTTTTTTAACCTCCTGTTAGTTTTCCAGACAGCCCTTCCACTATCTTCCACAGAGCAAAATGAATGGTTCAGCATTGAGGTGTCTGCTTCAGGGGCACTTCACAGAATTCACAGAATTCACAGAATTCACAGAATTCACAGAATTCACAGAATTCACAGAATTCACAGAATTCACAGAATTCACAGAATTCACAGAATTGTTAGGGTTGGAAGGGACCTCTGGAGATCATCTAGTCCAACCCTCCTGCCAGAGCAGGGTCACCTACAGCACGTTACACAGGACAGCGTCCAGGCGGGTTTTGAATGTCTCCAGAGTGGGAGACTCCACCACCTCTCTGGGCAGCCTGTTCCAGTGCTCCACTACCCTCAAAGTAAAGAAGTTCCTTCTCATGTTAAGATGGAACTTCCTATGTTCAAGTTTATGCCCATTACCCCTCGTCCTATCACTGGGCACCACTGAAAAAAGACTGCTCCCATCCCCCTGGCATCCTCCCATTAAGTATTTGTAAGTATTAATAAGATCCCCCCTCAATCTTCTTTTCTCTAGACTAAAGAGACCCAAGTCCCTCAGCCTTTCCTCATAAGAAAGGTGCTCCAGTCCCCTAATCATCTTTGTTGCCCTTTGCTGGACCCTCTCCAGCAGTTCCCTGTCTTTCTTGAACTGGGGAGCCCAGAACTGGACACAGTACTCCAGATGCGGTCTCACCAGGGCAGAGTAGAGGGGGAGGATGACCTCCCTCGACCTGCTGGCCACACTCTTCTTGATGCACCCCAGGATGCCATTCGCCTTCTTGGCCGCCAGGGCACATTGCTGGCTCATGGTCATCCTGTTGTCCACCAGGACTCCCAGGTCCCTCTCCACAGAGCTGCTCTCCAGGAGGTCAGCCCCCAACCTGTACTGGTGCATGGGGTTATTCCTCCCCAGGTGCAGTACCCTACACTTACCCTTGTTGAACTTCATAAGGTTTCTTTCTGCCCAACTCTCCAGCCTGGCGAGGTCACGCTGTAAGGCAGCACAGCCTTCTGGCGTGTCAGCCACTCCTCCCAGTTTTGTGTCATCAGCAAACTTGCTGATGGTACACTCTATCCCTTCATCCAGATCATTGATGAATATGTTGAACAAAACTGGGCCCAGTACTGACCCCTGAGGGACACCACTTGTTACTAACCTCCAACTAGACTCTGCACCACTAACCACAACCCTCTGAGCTCTATCTGTAAGCCAGTTCTCAATCCACCTCACTGTCCATTCATCTAAGCCACACTTCCTAAGCTTTCCTGTGAGGATGATGTGGGAGACAGTGTCGAAAGCCTTGCCAAAGTCAAGGTAGACAACATCCACTGCCCTCCCCTCATCCACCCATCTAGTTACTTTGTCATAGAAGGCTATCAGATTAGTCAGACATGACTTCCCCTTGGTGAATCCATGTTGACTACTTCTGATAATCTTCTTTTCATCCAGGTGCTTTGAGATGACTCCCAGAACAAGCTGCTCCATCATCTTCCCAGGGATGGAGGTGAGGCTGACCGGCCTGTAGTTTCCCGGGTCATCCTTCCTGCCCTTTTTGAAGACTGGAGTGACATTGGCTATCCTCCAGTCCTCAGGCACCTCACCTGTCCTCCAGGACCTTTCAAAGATAATGGAGAGAGGCCCAGCAATGACTTCCCCCAGCTCCCTCAGCACACGAGGGTGCATCCCATCAGGCCCCATGGATTTATGTATATCCAATTTATCTAACTGATCTTTAACGTGCTCCTTGTCAACCAAGGGATAGTCTTGTTTCCCCCAGACTTTCTCTGTTACCTGCAAAGTCGGGGTCTCACAAGGACTGGCCCGAACAGTGAAGACAGAAGCAAAGAAGGCATTTAGCAACTCCGCCTTCTCTGCATCATCCGTCACCACAGCACCTGTCTCATTCAACAACGGGCCCACATTTTCCCTAGTTTTCCTTTTGTCTCCTATATACTTAAAGAAACCCTTCCTGTTGGCCTTGACATCCCTCGCCAGGTTCAATTCCAAGGCTGCCTTGGCTTTCCTTGTTTCCTCCCTGCATACCCTGACAGCATTCTTGTATTCCTCCCAAGCAGTCAGCCCCTTCTTCCACCTATTGTAAACTCCCTTCTTCCACCTGAGCCTTTTCAGAAGGTCCCTGCTCAGCCAAGCAGGTCTCCTTCTCCCCTTGCCTGATTTCTTTCTCTTTGGGATGCACTGATCCTGAGCTTGGAGGAGGTGACGCTTAAATAGCAGCCAGCTCTCTAGAGCCCCCTTACCCTCTAGAGCCCTTTCCCATGGGATTTGCCCAAGCAATTCTTTGAAACGATCAAATTTAGCCCTCCTGAAGTTTAGGGTTTCAACTCTACTTGTCATTTTGTCTATTCTACACTTAATCCTGAACTCTATCTTCTCATGATCGCTGCAGCCCAGTCTGCCCCCAACCTTTACATCCTCCACCAGTCCCTCTTTGTTTGTGAGTATCAGGTCCAGTAAAGCACCTCTCCTTGTAGGTTCCTCCACCACCTGAGTCAAAAAGTTGTCATCAATGCACTGGAGGAACCTCCTGGACTGTACGTGCCCAGCTGTGTGGCCTTCCCAGCAGATATCAGGGTAGTTGAAGTCCCCCATGAGAATCAAGGCCTGTGATTGTGAGGCGATTCTCACCTGTCTGTAGAAGGCCTCATCAACTTCCCCATCCTAATCAGGTGGCCTGTAATAGACACCCACAACTGTGTCTCTCATATTACCCTGCCCCTTGATCCTTACCCACAAGCTCTCAACTTGCTCATCATCTGTTCCCAGGGAGAGCTCGATACATTCCAGTTGCTCCCTCACATAAAGAGCAACTCCACCACCTCGCCTTGCCGGCCTATCCTTCCTAAAAAGAACATAGCCCTCCATGACAGTGTTCCAATCATGTGAGCCATCCCACCACGTCTCAGTAATTGCAATGAGGTCATGGTTCTGCGACCGCACACAGATCTCTAACTCCTCTTGTTTATTCCCCATGCTACACGCATTGGTGTACAGGCATTTCAGAAAACCCAATGAGTGTGTAGTTTTTGCCCTTGAGGAGTGGTGGGCCTTCTGATTATCAAAAATACTAGTGCTCGGCCCCACAGTTGCTGAGCTACTATGCCCAGGCGCCTCTCCAGCGAGCCCAGTTACACGCCCATCCCCCTTCAAATCTAGTTTAAAGCTCTCCCAATGAGCCCTGCTAACGCCGTTCCAAGAACCATTTTCCCCCTGCGTGACAGGCTTTTCCCATCTGCTGCCAGCAGGCCTGGTGATCTGTAAATCAGGCCATGATCGAAGAACCCAAAACCCTGTCTGTGGCACCAAGTTCAGAGCCAGTCATTGCCCTGCTGGCTCTTCCAGTTAACCTCCTCATCATTCCCTGCAACAGGAGGGACAGAAGAAAACAAGACTTGGGCTCCTGATCCCTTAACTAGTCGTCCTAGGGCCCTGAAATCCTTCTTCATTGCTCTTGGCGTTCTTCTTACTACATCGTCACTACCTATCTGAAACACTAAAAGGGGATAATAATCCGATTGCCGTACCAGGGACGGAAGCTTTCTCTTAACGTCACGAACCCGGGCCCCAGGGAGGCAGCAAACCTCCCTATGTAGCGGGTCCGGTCTACATATGGGGCCCTCCGTCCCCCTCAGAATTGAGTCCCCCATAACAATGACCCGTCTTTTCTTTTTCACTGAGGAAGTTTTGATTTGGGTTGTGGTCTGACTAGGCCTCAGCGAGTCCTCCAACCTGGGAGGATTACCATCCTCACTGTTGTTCCGTTCCTCCTGCAGGACAGTGTATCTGTTGTGCAGTGGTACTTGGGAAGGTGTGAGAGTTGATGGGCAGGGATGCCTGCGGCGCCTGCTGCGTCGGGCAGGAACATGTTGCCATTGCCCCCTGTCCTCCAATCCGCCCTGTTCAGCTGATTGGGGAGAG
>NW_009646858.1:392178-421962 GCF_000708025.1 Charadrius vociferus
TTCTTTGGGGCCATGGTTCTCTGTCGGGTAGATACCATGGCTTACCTGACCGAGATGGTAGAGAAGCAGCCCCCTTCCAAGCAACCTGGCAGGCCCCGGTGGCCCGGTCAGTCCGCCCACTCAGGGGGGTCAGCGGGTCCGCCCTTCTGCGATGCTCCCGGGTGCTGCCCCGGGTGCCGCCCTCTGGCCGCCCACTTACCGGGTGCGCAGCGCTGCGCTCTTTCACAGCTCCTTTAGAACTGCCGCGGGTGGTGCTGGCTCCGCCCCTGCCGCGTCAGCAGCCCTGCCCCCAGGCTGCCGGTTTTGACACAAACACGAGGGCGAGCTTGTCGCTTTCTCCGGCTTTGAAAAGCCCCAAAAGAGCCCCTTGCCGGCCCTTTTCGCCTCCGATCCCCTTCCCCAGTGCGGACTTACCTACACTGGAGCTGGTCTCCAAACTTTCTGACCTGACCTGACCTGACTCGTATCTTCAACTGGCCGAAGTTTACACCTGATCTACAAGCAGATGTTTCCAGGCTGTTGAAACCAGCTGCTTTCTGCTTCCAGTTACCTGAGGGGTGAAACTCTCCCTCTGGGAGCACGGAAGCATCCAGGGCTTGCAGAATCTGCACTGGAGATCCTCAAAATTGTTGCTATTGTTCTGAACTGGTTTCATGGAGAAGGAGATTGTGACTTTTAGAGAATGAACACAATCCTTCACCTTAATTTTGTATTAGGGCAGTAACAATAGGAAGACAGAGGAAAGACCCAACCTGCAGGAGGAAACACCTCAAGGGTGCTATACTGGGGCACCTAGCAGAAGGTGGAAACCTTCTACTGTCCCTGGGAGAAATGTCAGATGGAGGCACAGAGTGAGGTAGAAGGACCCTTCCCGCACTAAACACAGCGACTCCAGTCTGCACTGACCAAACTGTCATGGCCACATCAACGTGACCACTACATGGCAGAGTTATGTCATGCAAAATATCCTTCAGATCTGTCCCAGAGCTGGCTTTGTTTCAGGCAAGTGGAGCAAAATCTGCCCAGCGATGATACTGCATGTAGTACAATTTGACATCTCCAACCACAGGAGCGTGGTTCCCAAGGCAAGCCCAGGGAGCAATGCACTTGAGGATCAAAGACTTGCTACTTGAGGCTAGCTGGGCTGCGGAGGGCGAGTCAGCAGGAGATCATTGCTGTTTTGCTCTTAGTCCTGTAGTACAGCACTGGGCAGATGTTAGTCTTTACCCCACTGAGTGGAAAATGCCACCACATGGTGTTGTTGAAATGGGAGCGATGTTTAGACAGCATTGACTTCTGAATCCTCCGTAAGAGAACAAGCGATGTGGTGTTCAAAGAAAGGTATGGCAGCTTAAAGCATAAACTCCGGTGAACAAGTTTGTCTTACAATGTGGCGTCTCAGTCACTGCTCCTGAAACAGAGGAAAAGAGGAAAAAATTACTCCTGGCTCAGAAATTTCCTGTCCCTTTCACCTCAGGGACTCAGCCCTGCCCTCCTCACCTGAGAAATTGCCGGAGTCAGGGTCTGAGGAAGGGCTGAGTGCCCTCAATGGTTATTTACAAAGAGACATAGCCCCTCTTCTTCCTCACTTTGTGCTTCCCCTGGCTTGCCCTGCTGCATTGCTGCGGGAAGGATATGATGATTCAGCGGTACTTAGTGACACGGATTGTCCCTTCAACACTGACTTGTCAGCAAATGCCTCCCAGGAGCTGTGCTATGACCTGCAGCTGGCGATAAGCAGTATTCCAGATGTTCCTTGCAGCCTGGAAAGAAACATGCCAATATACTGAAATTTCCTAATTCGTTCTGGAGTCCAACAGCCCAGGAATCTACCTGCACAGGGGGCTTAATTGCTTTCAGGCAAACATAGTCCCTCCAGCTGCACTTGCTCAAAACAGCAAGCAAGTGAAATCTTGCATGAGTTTATCTGTATTGTGAAAAAGATTAAGTTCCTGGCTACAAAATTGGAAGTACAGTTGTAAAAGAGGAATGTAATAACAAAAAATGTAATCTTAGAGCCCCTCCCCCCCAGCCCCAACTGCTTTCCTTACTCTCCTTGGGTTTCTGCAAATCAAATCAGAGTTGTAGGAGGTGAGGCAAGCTCTGAAAGCTGCTCTCTTCCCTGCCCAGTTATATTCATAGTTTCCTTGCTGCTGTTGAATGTAAATGAAGTTTCAAAGTGCTTTGGAAGAGCTGCCTCTCTTCTCCCTGTCTCTCTTCTCTTTGAGGGAATCTGGCTGGGCTTCAGCTTGTTGTGAATTCTTGGTGTCTGAGACTGCAGATGAAGCATCCTTAAGCTTCTCTGAGATGACTGTCCTTTGATGTTTAAAAGGTTTTGAGGAATGTTGACTCCTTGTTTCTGTTCTTTTTTCCCTCAGGAAGGCAATTGAATTGTAGCCATATCTGCTTACCTTGTGAAATCCTCTGGATTCAGAACCATGTGCCAGCTATATATCACAAATATGCCAGTGGGCTTTGTTTTTTTCCCTGAGATCACACGTTGCACGTTTACCAAAGCAGATGTCAAATCTGAGGTGGTCTTGATCTGCCTTGCCCGTACCTGTGCTCTCAGCTGCTGGGGCACAACCATGAAGGACCTTTGGGCTGTGAGACCCAACCTGCTTTAGGTCACGTGTAACTCTGTGGGATGTCTCTGAGGTTCCTTAGCACTTTTATTTCATCCGTTCATTGGAAAATTAATTACTAAGATTTATTTTGTAGGATCCTTATGCCTGCATGCTCTCCACAGGGTTTTTCCCAGGGCACTGAAAGCAGGATGTGCTGCTGAGTCCCTGCACCAAACCTCGCTGACACCCCTCGTTGGCATTTCCAAAGAGACTTTCATATATATGATATACGACTCAAAAATTGTTCTAAATCTAGAGGATTTCCCAAGCTCTGCAGAACAATTGCATAATGATGAAAGAGCTTTTAAACCCCTCAAAGGTTTTTTTCTCTTTCTGTGGCCATAAAATGAAATGTTTTATTCACAACCATACTCCCATGGGTACAGTTTCTGTAATAAAAGATGCCACAAATGAAACTCTAACACCAGCATTGGATTAGAGCATTTTGCCATTAAACTGCTTAGAATTGTTTTCAGTCTTTTGCTTTAACTTGGATAAATTAGTTCATCATTAGTTTCCACAGTGAGATTTCCATTTTCCTTTCTCCGTGTTTGATACCAAAGTGCTTCAAAGCAGCTTTCCTAGCGAGATACTGTATCAGGAAGGAGACATGCTGTTCCCAAACACGATTGCCTCTCATTTCTTAACCAAAGCAAGTCAGAAAGAATAGTTCCAGAGAAAAATATTGTTGTGTTTGTTATTAGGCGTGCATATCTCATTTAATATCAATGTCAAAAAGTATTAATATGTCAAAAATGTATTTCATCCTAACAGGAATTATATTTTTTTTTGTTGTGATATTTATGAATTAAAATAATTCTTAGCACTCCCTTGCATTAAAATGTTTGCCTTGCTCAGCAGCAGCAGACATGAGGCGAAGTGTGCTGACTAACAGACTTTCCAGCACTGCAGCAAGTATCCTGTTGCACTCTCATGGCAGGAGGATTGGTCTAACCTTCTGCTTTCTTGCAAGTCACCACTGAAACATTGTCAGGGAGCTGTGACAGTCCAAATATCCTCCCTCTCCATTTTTATATCACACATGTGTCTATAACAAAAAGTTATAGAACAAAAAGTCAGTCCGAAGAGAGCCCTGGTCACTGCTTGGTTGACCTTTTCAGGTGGCTGTGCTGGAGGATCTTGCCAAGCATTCTCCTTGCTGGGTGCTCTTCTGCAGTGCTGATGCTCAGTCTATCACCAGCAATCTATTACTGCCCCCAGTATATGCCCTCCTCTGCTATTTCACCTCTTGGGTCTTTATTTAACACAACACATCACACAGAGAGGCAGAGGTGCATCAAGACCAATTTCAAGCTTTTACTTCAAGTGCCTCACATTAGGAGCACGTTGTATGTAAGGTGCGTAGGCTCCCTCTTTAGTCAGTGGAGAGAAATTGGCACTCTCAGGAGAACAATGAATTTGTTCTTCAAATGGCCATCAATCTCGGCCCAAGCAAAAATTGGGAGTACAAAGGGCCACTTACAGTTTGGTCTGTCAGGGTTACCGCTGCTGGACACCTAAGCCAGAAATCTCTTTTCACACAACTCTATGTCTAAGCACAACTCACTGCTCCTGTGGAGAGATCCAGGTGCCAGCCCAGGACTCAGGGCTGGAGTATCTCTCTTGTCACTCCTTTCAGGTAACCCTCAGCAACTGTCCCTGTGCCTCAGTCTGTGCATATGGAGGTGGTGGTGGCACTGTGGGGAAATAAGGTTTGATGTAAACACGTCAGAGGTTCTGCATGCTCATTCCACCTGTGAAGACACAATGGGTGTATGATGTCATGGCTGTCATTCCACTGGTTAGGCCACAAGGTGGGCATGATATCACAGAGCAGTAGAGCTGGAGGAAGTCAGCTGGAATGTAGAGGTCTGTGGGAAAGGGGTGGGTGCTCAGCACCCTGCCCATTTCACCAAACCATAGCAACAGGTGGAGCAGCTGGGGAGAAAAGGAAGATATTTTAATTCATAATGTACAGGGCTACAGGGAGGAGTAGCTGGGTTGTTAAATATCATTTCCCAAGGTAATTTTGCAAAATGCTGTGTGAAGAAATCCTGACACTTACTTGAGGAGTCAGACTGCCCAAAAGCCTAATGGGATTCCTTGGCTCAAATAGGAAATATGCTCTTTGTGATCATGATGTACAGGGGATTGGTGTCTGCCGGGTACCAAGCAGTTTGGGAGCGCCCCGGGAGCTGGAGCAGCTGGTCTATGTAGCTGATACAGGACAGTCGGTGCTGGTCTGACACGTGGAAACAGCACACAATCTGGGATGAAGGTGACCTTCACACTCAACCTGTTAATGTAGCTGGTCTTAAGGGCCATTGTCACTCTGTGGAGGAGAACCAGTATTTTTGTGACAACCAGTGCTTTCAGATGTATCCTGCCCTTGAAATTAACTCTTTTTTTGGATTTACTGACTTACTAGTGCAATTTCTTTCTCCCCATTTGTGTGACAGTGGGTCGTACCTTTTTGTCCAGTATTAGCTTCTGTGTAACTTCAGTAAAGAATGCTGCTGCTTTGGTCCTGTGATCACATAGGCAGGAGGTCCTGTGGGCAACCCAGGTTTGGATGTTGCCAGAATATCCAGAGCCCAGGAGAGATGGCCCACTAGTGCTGCAGAGTGGATCTGCATAAACTGAGCAGGCAGCCTGGTCTGAAACAGAGGAAAAGGGATCAGAAAAGGTATAAATGTCCCACTAACATCGTGTCTGGTTAGAAATGAGCACCAGGCCAGATTTGTGCAGGAATCTAAGCCATGAAAAGCTCTCCTGGAGGGAGATGCTGAGAGTTTCCCTGTGGGCTTGGTGACTTTGGCACAAATTAGGTCTGCTACGTCCATTAGCTGTGATGTGCCATGGGACAGCAGAGGTAGAAACCAGGCAACATTCAAGATTAGCATTGTGTAAACAGTGGTCCTCTATTATACAGCCTTAATCATAGAATCATAGAATGATTTGGGTTGGAAAGGACCTTAAACATCATCTAGTTCCAACCCCCCTGTCCTGGGCAGGGACACCTCCCACTAGACCAGGTTGCCCAAGGCCACATCCAGCCTGGCCTTGAACATCTCCAGGGATGGGGCCTCCACAACCTCCCTAGCAATTTGTTCCCATGCCTCACCACTCTCATAGTGAACATTTTTTTTCTGATATCTGTTCTAAATCTCCCCCCTTCCAGTTTGACGCCATTCCCCCTTGTCCTATCCTTCTTATGTTGAGGGCTCCAGAGCTGGACGCAATATTCCAGGTGTAGAAGGAGTACCTAAACACACTGGCAAATTTAGGTCTTTGTGATCATCAGAAAAACAGCTCATAGGTCTGTTGTATGGTCAAATACTCAACAGGCTGTGAGGCGTCTAGATGTTGCATTAACAGATAGCAACAGCAGCATGAGCTGGGTAGATACTGTCCATGGCAGAAGCCAAATGTTATGTTGATTGCAGACATAAATAATAAAAGTCCCTTGAAGATTTATAATGAAAGTGAGCAGAAAATTTTACCTGGTGGTACAATTTTCAATCAGTAGCCAAAGTTGTGTGCTGTAGCCTGGTTTCCAGATATGCCTCTAGCATATATTTATTAATGTTAATTAGCACAAGTGTTCAAATGTATTTGCTAGAAGACAACATCAGCATATCTTATACTGATTCATTTCGCAGGGAGGACTCAATGCAATACCTGAGAATAGTCATGCTGGTTCTGTAATGAGATCTTTGTTATTCCAATAATTATCATGGATGTGAATAATATTTTACACTTAGAAAGAAAGCTTATTCTTAAAGGATCCTCATAGGCTGTCCAATCATCTTCATTTCTAGAGTACATCCTGAAAAGAGCAATGACTCCGTCCATGTGCGCTGCATACCACGTGCAATGCTGAGAGATAATGGCCACTTTGCAGCTGACCACTGCCCCTCAGAAGGTCTCCCAGGAATAGGACCTCTTACTGCCATTCTAGCAGTTTTTTCAGGAATGCAGGGGTCACTATGAGTCATCATAAAATTGTATTTATATATCTATTTCACAAAGTATTCTCCATCCTTGGAGGCATTCAAGATCCAGCCAGACAATGCCACAGCCCACCTGATCTCCACCAGGGCTGTTTCTCTCTGCTACAGCGTTGGTAATAACAAGGCAACTCAGTCCAAGTTCGAACCATGTTCTGAAGACCTTCCCTCCACTGCACACAGCCTGCCACAAGGAAGCCTTTACTAATGGGATCGGCAATAGCAGCACGAGCGTGGAGCGCCACGTTGGAAGTGGCACCTCTGGCTTTCATAGGCAGCTCTGGTACTGTGCCCCAGGCAAGGCACACTTGTCCCTGTGCATATTCTCCAGCATTTTGTCAAGATCTTTTTAAATAATTGGATTTCCACCACACTTCACAAATACAGTATTAAGCAGTATTAGAGCTTTTCTTAGAAAACTTTTCCTGCTGTACAGTTCCCATTTTCCACTATCAGTCTCACCTGTTGACTTTAGGTTGTCCCTCATCAGACTACACTAAACAGTTTTGCTCCTTGCCTGGCTATTTAATCACTATTTGGCCAAACCATGTGTAATTTAATTCCTTTAATCTTTCCTATTTAGCTTGTCCTTCAGTCATTTTGAGGCTGTTCTCTTGACCTTGTGGTGCCAACCACAGCCCTCCTGCTGCTCTCCCTGGGATATGCAGGACTCCCGCTGGCTCTGTTGCCTACAAATCTATAGGGTGATTCTTTCGTGAAGCCTATATGCCGATGAGTGTCAAATTTGTTGCGCCCTTCTACTCCAAGGTTTTCTTACCCTTAATCACTGCACATCTTTCCCTTCATAACAAGCATTTGCAATCTCTGCTATTTTCTTTGAGGTTCTTGAAATATTTTCCCAAATTCACTCCCCCTGGCTGTTTCCTGCTCTCTCTCAAGCTGCCCTTGACCCTTTGCATGCCCTTTTCTTCACCCTCAGGCCTGAGCAATAACCACTCATTCAGTTAGAGACATATGTTTTATAAAAATCTTAGCCTTTTTAAATGAACCTTTTGGACAATGCTCAGGTCAGTATAGACCTACCCTTTCTGGACATTCTTATATCTGCTGCTAAATGGGAAGTGGGGCACCTTACAGAAAAATTGAAAAGAGTTGTGATGTAATCAGTCTTGGCTGAATTTCCCTGGCTAAGATGGAGAAGAAAGGGTGTGAAAGGTAGGAAAGTCCTGCTGCTGAACTTTTCACAGAGTTTCAGATCTGTAAACATAGACTTTGACAGGTCTTCTGAAGCAGAGCCTTCCACACCGAGAAAAGCTCCTTTGGAGGGCCCCTGCACTGTGAGAAGATATCTGAGAAGCTCCTCTGCCACATTAGGCTTCCAGCTGGGAGAAGGCCTCTAAAAATAAGGACATAAAGGCTTCCTTTACATGTTCAGAAACTCTGCAAAGGTATTGCCCCTGCAGCAAGACTGTCCACTTTGAGAGCACAGGAAAGGACAGAGTGCTGCTTGGAAAGTGCCAGGTACTTAATGTCCATGCCATGGAGAGAGGCAATAGAATAGGACTATATCTTACACTGGTTCATGTAGTCAGGACGGTGAGAATGCAAGTCTGTGTAGTGCATGAAGAATGGGAAAGGCATCTTAATATGGAGCCGAGAGGAATAAACTCTTTGAGACAGGTTTAAGACTGTGTCTCCAGCCACAGAGGAGGGCTTCTCATGCTTCAACCTTCCTGCTCTTCTTCCCACGAGCTGAGCCCTGGACTGGACCCTGCACCCCGGTGACCGGGATGGCTCCTATCTCCTATCCCTGCTTGTCTTGTGTGGTGGAAGCATTCATGCACTTCCCCAACGAACACCAGCCACTGTGACAGCTCCCACACATGGTAAGCGTGTCAGCTAGCCCATTCAGCAAGGCCCCAGCTCCACCCCACGCTGAAAGGACTGAAACAGCTCCACAGTAAATACAAACATCTAATGGAACGTAATTACCATCTGCTGCTTTCCAAAGCAACACATCCGAATTACCAATTGGGAAATAATTACAGCCCACAAGTCTCCATCACGAGGGCCTCAGCTTCCCTCTTGAATCTGCATAACTTCCCAATTCTTCACAAACTGAAGCCCTGCTGCAGGTGCTGACACATCTCTCACCTTCCTTTGGTTGCTGAAATGCACCGAGCATGAGGAAAGTATTTGTTGATGGAGTAAATAGTGAGATCCATTCTCTGAGCGTTTGTCTTGTATCAGCCAGAGGCATTTCATAAGCATTTGATGTTACTTACCCCTTAAGCAAGGATTTGAAGCTGTGAGGGAAGGCAGGGCTACAAGCCCAACTTCTGGTCTCTGCTCTCAGGAATTTTAGCACCTATTTAAAAAACTAAAGCAAAGAAGGGAAACCAGTTCATTGCAACATGATCCTCTGGGGCATGAGTTCCTCAATACTGATCACAGCACCAAATCCTCTACACAAAAGACACATACACATCTGCCCGCGTGAGGTCCCAGGCTGAAAACTCTGGGTGCGAATTAGGCAAATGCATATATGAAAAATGGATTCCTTTGCTTTGCTTTGTCTTTGCCTCACCCTTCTTTCAGCCTGGCAGCGAACGGTGCGAACCACGCTGCCTCCCTGCCAGCCTGCGGGGCGCCGCTGCGTGCGCTGGGGCGTTCAGCTGATGCTCCAGCTGTGCACAATCACAGTCATCTGAGGCACCGCTCTCTCTCGCGGGGCGTTCAGCTCATCCCACAGCGGCACAACGCAACCGATTTCATTGTGTCAGGGCCTCCCTAATAGCTGGCTGTATATCAAAAGGGAGGTGGAGAGAGCAGCTTCTGATCTGTGCACTGATAATAGAATGATTAGCGAGGCCTGACTCAGATTTTCACTCTCTTTGCAGGCTAAAGACTTCATTAGCCCACAGTTAAGGGTGCAAATATCTAACAGTTAGTTGTACAGTGAGGCTTTTAACTCTCCTGAGTGCACTGTGCTTTTCTTATATGTGTCCCTACGTTAGTACGCCCAGACTGCCCGGGAGTCTGGAAAGCCCTTCATCGAGAATGGCTGCAGAAGGAAGAAACTTGGCACTACAAATTCCATTTCAATTTGATATGCAAGTTACACTCTCCCAGGTGCAGTATTTCAAAGGTTACTTTTTGGAAGCACTGTTTGGAGGGAATTGTCCTCCATAAAACTATGAACAATGGAAGAAGATCTTTAACTGACAACTGAAGAAAGACCCAAGTCATTTGCCATATGGTGTAGAAGTGGACTTCAGTTTAATTGCCAGAGTCAAGTCCAATCAGGTTCCCAAAATGAGACTAATCCAATTAGATGAAGGCCTCAGAAGCCAGAATTACCGTGGCATTTGGCAACACCTTTAATTAGAAGTTGTTTTTTCAGCTTTTTTTTCTGTAGCTTACAGTGTGTGGCAATGCTAGGGTTAATCACAGAATCACAGAATGTTCAGAGTTGGAAGGGACCTCTAGAGATCATCTAGTCCAACCCTCCTGCTAAAGCAGGATTGCCCAGAGCACATTACTCAGGACTGCATCCAGGCGGGTTTTGAAAATCTCCAGAGAAGGGGACTCCACCCCCTCCCTGGGCAGCCTGTGCCACTGCTCTGTCACCCCAACCGTAAAGAAGTTTTTCCGTGTGTTGGAACGAACGGAACTTCCTCTATTCCAACTTGTGCCCACTGCCCCTCGTCCTGTCCCTGGGAACCACCGAGAAGAGTCTGGCTCCATCCTCCTTCAACCCACCCTTTAGATATTTATAAGCAATAATAAGGTCTCCCCTCAGCCTTCTTTTCTCCAGGTTAAAGAGTCGCAGCACTCTCAGCCTTTCCTCATAAGGGAGGTGCTCCAATCCCTCAATCATCTTGGTTGCCCTTCTCTGGACTCGCTCCAGCAGTTCCCTGTCCCTCTGGAACTGGGGAGCCCAAAACTGGACACAGTATTCCAGTTGTGGCCTCACCAGTGCCGAGCAGAGGGGGAGAATGACATCCCTCAACCTACGGGCCACACTCTTCCCTATGCAGCCCAGGATTCCACTGGCCTTTTTGGCAACCAGGGCACATTGCTGGCTTGCTTAAGATAGCTTTTTTGTTATCATAGCCTTGGTTTTTGTTGCCTTCAATTTATAGACCTTGGTCTGTACAGAATGCAATGAAAAAGGTTGTACCATGACCCAAAACCCAAATGCTTGTGCTGAAATTGTTCCTAATGGGAAAAGGCCGCTCTTTAATCAGTCAGTGCATTTTCAGGACGTGTTATTGATGTGGGTGAAGGTGGAGAACTGAACACTGAGTCATGGACCAGTGGAAATGATGGGTTGAAGCTGGCACTGGAAAAAAGTTTAGAAAGTCAAACACTCAGAGAAATTCAGGAAGTCTGTCCTTCACGGAATAAAGTCAAGGCAGTGGTGATGGGTTAAAGCAATATTAGTGTTCAGAAGAATGGTGGGCACTAGAAAGGAGGACTGGACACGTATTATTCTTGAGGGGTAGCTCTCCAAGGTCACATAATGAAAGACAAGGGCTGAAAACAAACAGACAGGATCATAAATTTAACATGTAAACAACAGACAAGGTAAAAATAACTGTCCAAGAAAGCCAAAATTTGCACAGATAAGGTGATCAAGAGAATTTGGAGGCCACATAGTAGAGGAAGAGGCTAAATGCTGATACAGAAACAGATGTAAGGGATACATTTGCTGCAGCAATGAATATACAAAAGAAATCAGCACAAATGTAGATGAGGTGACTGTGGAGCAGGGAGGAGCACCTCATTCTTTAAAAATAAAAGGGGACAGTAAAAGTAAGAAAAGTTGGGGTCCAAGAGTATACCGAAAATTAAATAGGAAAGCAGAAAGGAGAGTGTTCTCAGACAGAGAGAGAGGAAGAAGACTGAAAGCACACAAAGAAGAGTGGAAAAGTCTATATGGTCAGGGAGGCCTTATTAAGAACTTCTAGTGGGACTCCCACCAGAATAAATCAGGTTGAAGGGAAGGTGATGTAAATATAGCATGGAAAAGCATCTGGGACTGTAAGGAAATATCCAGATGTCCTGGTTTGAGGTAAAACAGAACCAATTTTGGTCAGTAACGTCGCTTCTTAGCTAGGCCTCTCTAACTACTGAAATTAACAGCACATTGCACAGACAATGTTCACTCTCAGAGGGATAAGACCGATGTTCATAGCTGATGCCCAGGCATGGTATGCAGAGGGGCTCCTGCTTACACCTATTGCTAGAACACCCAAGGCCCACCAACTTTGTTGTTTGCTCCGTTGGAGGGTCGGAAGCGGAAAGACATAGTGGGGTCCCACCTGCGGGGAGGAGCGGACAAGACAGGTGACCCCAAACTGACCAACGAGGGTATTGCATCCCAACTGCCTCATGCTCAGTATAAAGGCTGAGGGATCGAGAGGTCATCTCTCTCTTCCTGCAATGGCCGACATCTGAGGAGGACTCTGTTCGTCTGCCTGTGATCCCGATCCTGAATGCAGATCGTTGAATCCAGTTCCCGTCCGTCACTGAGTCAGCCTGGGACTGCCCCAGTGCCAGCCGGTGTCGTGAGTGTCATCTCGGGAGCTTGATACGGTTTTGTATATATTTCATTTTTTAAAATTTATTTTATTATTAATATTTCATTAAAGTAGTTTAGTTGCTTCTAAACTCATAAGTCTCTTTTTCCTCCTCTGCCCCTCTCTTTGAAGAGGGGTAGAGGAGAGCATCTGTTGGTCCCATCTGGGGTCCCCCAGGTCCCCAGTAGCCGATTTGGCCTAAACCACGACACCAGATCACCCTTTTTATTGAGGCAAATGACACTGCTGCATTCCCAGTTAAATGCTTCACTTGAGGACAAAGCTGGTACAAATGAGGAAAAAATGAGGGAAGAAAGCTGCATTCTCCATAGCTAGCAATAGTACACAGGAGAATGGAAGTCTGGTAATCAAAGACAGCAGGAAAAGGGAAGGATGTGCAGTGAAGAAACAAATGGACAAATACAAGCCAGTAGGATTCTGAATAATAGTAAAAATCTGTCAGAGCACCTAAATGGGTCAGTATAAAAGGACTGGAGCATTAGTGTGTGAACAGCAGCAACAAAAAGAAAAAAAAGAGAAACATAGCTATTGTGAAGATGTGAAATTGGAGCTGACAGTTAACAAACACAGATGATCATAATTGAGACTGGTTCTTGGGTGTGCAGGGTTCGAGAACTCTGCAGGTTAGATGGTAACATGATGGACTGATGAGAAAAACAAGGAGACCACGTCAATGACCATCCCTAACCTGGGACAAACAAGTAAAATGGTAAAAGAGATTGTAGTGGAGAAGTGTTTATAATGAGCTGAAGACTTGCAGGGTTGGGCCTGGAAATGGGTAAACATTTCTGGAGTGTTAGTGGAGGAATTTTGTCATCATGAGGGGATCTTAATTTCCTGGATAATAATTTACAGAACAAGGACAACTCACAGTGGTAAATCTCTGGTGTCTTCGACATGGTAACTCATGAGTTTCTTTACCAAATAGTCACTCTTACAGGCAATACCTACACTGAGGAGTTGTGAGGGTGGAATGATCATAAAAGGTTTCAACTGAAATTTAATAATAGGGCAAAGGGTGGATCTGTGGGTAAAATTCTTCAGTTCAAAAAGGAATGCTCTTACAAACTCAGGGAAGTGTCTGGCATGGTCTGAAAGGCTCTATGACTTCAGTTCAGAAATGGCATATCAAATTCCAGGTGTAAAACTCTTACGAGTCTGTATCCAGGCAAGGCTTTTAGAGGAGAGGGCTCCACAATTGACTGAATTTAGAAAAGGCATAATAGGAATAAGCAGAGTCTGGAAGGAAGGAGACCAACTTTTTCTGCAAGCAGTGCAAACCAGGAAAGTATGGTTGCTTATGGATATGTGTTCTGTTTCCTGCACTCTACCCCAAAATAAACCACCAAAAATCAACCAAAAAACCAACATAAAGCCCAACCTCAACACCTTAAACAAACTCTCCCATACCACTTACATCACCCCCACCCTGCGAGACCCTGCACAAGCTGTGGACAGCCTGAAGGCAGGCGCATGCTCCTTTGCAGGCAGAGCAGGCTGGCTGGGAGGCACGCGCTGACTGACAAGGCGGCAGCTGCCAAACGGAATGTATAATGGCTGAGAGACGCTTCCTTTTCTCTCAGTGGAGACACTAATTTGAATCTCTCTCATCTGCCAATTTTTGAGAAAGCTTACAGAATCTTAACTATGATAGGTGCTTCTACTGTCCTTTCAGGTGGGGTTGAAGTTGGCCATTGGGTTTGAAAGTTATTGCAGGAGAGGAAGGGGAGGAAATGAAAACTTTTTTTTTTTTTCCGTCGGAAAACTAGCTAAAAGAGTTTGGTCAGCAAAATAGTGCATCTTAGAGGTCAAGAAGCATAGTGATGAAGGAAGAACTGTCAAGTGTCAAAGTGAGTTACATGTTAAACCAGAGAGAAAAAAACCCTCTTTGGTTATGTAAATGTAATGAGGATGAGAAAAAATAAGTCAGGCTTCTGCGAAATGAGGGGGATGCTAAATTAAAGCCATACTCAGTGAGACTCCAAAATAACAGAACGACTTGGCTTCCATTTTTAATGATGTGGATGTTGACCAGGATATCAGAAACAGAACACAAGGACAGAGACAGAGCAAGTGTAACCAAGCAGAGGTAATACTCCAGAAGCTAATGCACAACCCCAAGAGGCACCAGATATTTCACCACAGGTTCTGAAACAAGCAGCAGCGCTGCAGACTGCAGGGGTTATGAGTCTCCCACATCAAGCCAATTGCTACAGGCCTGGAGAATGGCAATTTATTGTTGGGTCCCCTACCCATCCACAACTCCAAGGTGGATCTCCTTAGAAATTCCCCTAAAGGAAGCTGGCCAAATAGAACAAACAGCTTTCAAACCCACTAGATTGGGGTTTGTTTGAGCAGCAACTGGGACAGGTAGGTCCATCCAGTCAGACCTGTTTGGTCCAGCCACCTGAAAGAAGTGGCAAACTTTACACAGTCCCTCCAAGGGACCCTCTTAGGCCTGTGTCTTGGTGCCACATCTGAGGTCTGCCTGTGGACCTGTTTCCAGCAGTCGCTGCTACCCAGCCTGCCAGAAATTCCTCTTAGCTATGCCTCACCAGTGAACCTCTGGGAGGTTTGATCTTCCCTCCTGATCCCAAGCCCCACAGCCCAGAATGGAGCACACCCCACTCGGTTGTACCCTTGCTGGGGACAAAAGAGATGCCATCAGCCATGGTCATAGGGTCCTGATACGGAAGGGCAAACAATGTGATTTGGAGCCTAAAAGTTGAACTCAGCTTGATGCAAGCTTTGAAATAGATTTTGAAGGCAGAAGTAATTAAAGGCATAGTTATAAGTGGGAAATGGGCTAGAATGAAGCATGGCTATATCCAAAGGAGACTGTGGCAGGCTAATCCGATATCTTCCTCTGATAAGGTAATGGAGTTTTTAGACAAAGGAAACATGCTAGATACCATCTGTGTGGACTTTAGGAAAGCATTTGATATGGTGTCACATGAGGGACTGATTAGTGATGCTAGAGAAAAGTGAGGATTACAGAATAATTATAAGGGAAAGGAGGAACTGCATAAAGACAACACAGCAAAGGGCTTGTGTTAAAGGGAAGAGTCAGGCTAGAAGGAGCTTACCAGAGCTCCTAAAGGGCTAGGCTTAATGCCAATCCTATTTAATATTTTTATATAAATTCTCAATAAAAATATGTAAAGTGCTAATAATAAATGCTTGGGGAGCACAGCCCAACACAGCCAAATCTGGATATTGTGGCAAGAACCAGACAATCTTGAGGACTGGAGAAATCACAATTGGAAGAAACATTCTTCCAAAGCAAATTGGAGCAGAATCTGGTTGCAGAGGAGCCGTGGTGACCCAGGAGTCTCTCTGTGTCTAGGTCCTTCTTTAGGTGTAACTGCTTGTTGCTGCTTTGGAGTTTTCCACTGCGACATTTAGTTTGACTTGCTGAAATGCCCATTGTTTCTCAACTTGGGGTTGAGCTTTGTGAACTACGCCGTTCTTGAGATATTTTTTTCCTAAATTTTTTTTCAAATTTATTGGCAAGTTACCTAGTTTTGTAGATCAGGATACTCTGAAATTTTCATTTCCATGCAGGAGACAGTCTGACTGTCCATCTCCTGGACATTTATTCATAGAATCATAGATTCATAGAATCATAGAATGGTTTAGGTTGGAAAGGCCCTTGAAGATCATCGAGTTCCAACCCCCCTGCCATAGGCCAAGACACCTCCCACTAGACCAGGTTGCCCAAGGCCACGTCCAGCCTGGCCTTGAACACCTCCAGGGATGGGGCCTCAACAACCTCTCTGGGCAACCTGGGCCAGTGCCTCACCACCCTTAAAGTGAAAAACTTCTTCCTAATGTTTCATCTAAACCTGCCCTCTTCCAGTTTAAAGCCATTCCCCCTCGTCCTATCACTACATGCCCTTGTAAAAGGTCCTTCCCCAGCTCTCCTGTAGTCCCTTTAGGTACTGGAAGGCCGCAATAAGATCTCCCTGGAGCCTTCTCTTCTCCAGACTGAACAGCTCCAACTCTTTCAGCCTCTCCTCATAGGAGAGGTGCTCCAGCCCTTGGATCATCCTCGTGGCCCTCCTCTGGACCCGTTTCATCCATGTCCTTCTTATGTTGGGGGCTCCAGAGCTGGATGCAGTACTCCAGGTGGGGTCTCATGAGAGTGGAGTAGAGGGGCAGAATCACCTCCTTTGACCAGCTGGCCACACTTCTGATGCAGCCCAGGATATGGTTGGCCTTCTGGGTTGTGACTGGAATTTCCATCACATGCTTGTCAATTCAGGATTGACAAGCATGACAGGACTGACTTCAGTTGTAGCACACAACAAGCTCAGGATCCAAAGTGTGGAGAGGGAAAAGCCGGTGGTGAAGCTTGTTGCCATGGGTGGCTATGGCCCATGTGGCTGAATGGCTCTGATACAGCCCTTTGGATGAAACACTATCAGGTTTTGGAAGGAAAAAGTTGCATGGAGCTATACAAACCTCAGAAATATCCATTGCATGATCAAGAGTATCAGAAACACTTTCTTTGCCTTTTCTTATGTTCTGTAGAAAAAAAATGCTTGTTAATCCAAATTTCTGCAGTTCTGGGGACTGGCCAAAACCAAACCACTTTGAGTTTGTTGAGTCTTTAGGCCATCGTAATTTCTGCCTCTCAGTTACAAAGACAGACAAGCAGATTTTCATGAAGGAAAAATCAATTCTGCTGAAGATGTATCAGAACTAACAGATTCTTCATTTACCAAACTTCCACGCTTTGTGACAGACTGCTCTTTTGCCCTGGCCCACAGATGTGCTAGATTTTGGGGTGGCAGCCACAACAGGAATTACCTGAAGTGCTTCTTTTCCCTTTGAATGTAGAAAACCAAGTGTTCGTTCTCTGCAGGAACAGCTTGCTTTTCCTCCTTCCCACTCCCCCTTTCCCTTTGCCTCATGGAAAAAAAAAAGTACGTATTTGTTTAAAGTATTTAATCCTAAATATCTCTTGAGACCTCTATGATTGTGTGTCCTGTATCTTCTTCTCTTTTACAGGCCTTTATACAGGGGGGGAAAGAAGTCATTATCCGGAATTTTGCATGTGATGGAAATTCCAGGTTTTTCTCACATGTAGCATGTTTAGGATTTTCATTCTGACCTGGGTGACATGCAGATCATTTCAGCAATGGGTCCTGGTCATGCTGCTCAGCTGTTACGTCTGGTGTGAATCCAGCTGCATCCTGGCTACATCTTAGGGTGCCATCTGGTCACACATATCCCCCTTAGCAGTCAGTTTTATGTACAAAAAGACTCAGTTTGTGACCTGGACAGATGTCCACAGGAACCTCCACAGTCCCTGTGTCAGAAAGTGAGTTCTGCAGGGACCCTTTGCAGATTAGATAGCTTCATCTGGAGCAGCAAGCCAACTGGGAGAGTGTGGAAAGCCCATTTCCATTCCTCTGAGCTTATGAGCCACTAAGTACAGGTTGTCTGTATAGGAAGCATTTGGCCACCTACAGATATCTCCATCTAAGACAATCCCTCCAGGCTCTCTTCAGAGTCAGCAGAAAGACACTGCCCTTTCCAAGGTACAACTCAACACACACATCTGAAAGAAATGCTTCCCATTTCTCCTCCTGCCTGTAAAGGCAGTCTGAGCGGACCAGCTCAGAGGGAGATGTCTGCATCAGAGGCGTCAGAAAGCACAGTCTTGGAAGTCAGGGTTCACTTCTCCCAAATTCCAGGTGTCATGACGCTGAAAGAGCCTCTTGTTCGAAAAAGGTCAGTTCCCTTATTCCTCATTATTCATTATCTTTTCATATCTATTTAGCATCAGCTCTTTGAAAAGCTATTATTCCAGCATGTTTAGTGGTGAAATGGATGAAGTGCTCTTCTCCCCCCATGCTGTGACCTCTGTGATGGTTGTGAATAAAACTAATGACAATAAATTATAGAGGTGTTGCTGGATATTGCCAGAGGAGGGATAAAATGTGATGGCAGTTAATAGAGCATGTTTAAGAGACACAGGGCAACTGTTGTCTATTGAGAGACACCCAAATGCATCAGCAAATAGAGAGAAGTGGCATTCCGGTGCTCAGGGCTATATCACTCGAAAGCTCCCGGTGGCTTTTACCTCTAACCTCTCTGGTGCTCCACCTCATAGGACATCTGTTGCACGGCTATGGCTGCTTTTCACCCTGAAGTCAACTAAAAGCACATCTGGACATGGAGCTGCCAGTTACACACAAATTCACCCACAGCCCTCTGCACTGTATCAAGCATGTCTGACACATACAAATGCAGGGTACGGGTGTCTTGATCTGCATTGCTCTGATAGGTTGTAATTAGTTGCCTGTATCAAAAAAAACATGATTCCTTCCCCAGTGGACAGCCTGGCAGGCTAAGCACAGCCCTCAACCCACCTGGAGAAAATTATATACACCTGTGTTTAGCTGTGCTGTTGGCCCACTTGTAAGCTGCTTGAATGCTATCCCGTCCCCAAGTCTTGCTACTGAGTGGCTCATCTTATCTCTCTGTTGGCTGCTTTCCTTTTCGGATGTTACATCACTAGCAGTGAGCCAGCTGAAGTGCTGGCACAAGTGGCCACGCCAGGTCAGTCCAAAGGTGCCTCAAGCCCATGACCATCAGCTAGAAGCTGAGGCTAAGGAAAGGTGAGAACAAAGCACATCCAGGATGGATGGTACACTCAGATCCCCAACTCCTCCAGCCACACCTGGCCATGGGGAGCCTTCTGTTCACCTTCCCCAGTGTTGGCTCAGCCAGGCCCTACACCAGAGGACCAGCTATTGCCAGGCCCTAGCACCTTCTCTGCACAGGTACTAATTTTCCGTGACCCTCACAAGACTGTGGTTTTCCAGACTCTTAACACTGCGCCTGGGATGACCAAATGCACCTGTTCCCTTCTAGCATATTCCAGCACCTCCTAACTGTTTCAGTGACCTGAGTAATTTGACATAGACCTAGTGCTTTTGCAGCTCTCACACGCCAATAAGGTCGTAAGCCCCTTCCCAGCGTTGTAACCACCCCACAAAACTGCTGTTTCCCCTATTACTCCCCCACCGCCTGGGAACTCCTGTTAGCCTGTCCCCATCCCACGAAATAACGACAGCCTCCCTGCCTGACTAGGACAATGCCAACTCTCACCTCTCCAAAACCTTGGTTTACCCCTTGCTCTTTTAATGTGAGCTAACTCTTCTTAGTACTCTGACTTTATAATCATTGCAGCCCTTCTGCCTATGACAAGCCAGCCCCCTTTGCCCCAAGCCTTCCTGAGACCAAGAAACCCTTCCTGTGCCTGAGTCAAGCTGAAACCCCACCACCAACATCATGGTTAACCTGCAGCAGCTAAACCCACCACTGGTCCACTGTAAATGTTGACCTCCTCATTCCTTCCACAGCTTCCCCAAAGCATCCTCTCTGTAGTCTTATGGGATCCCTTGTTCACAAGCCTGTACTTCTGCTCCGCCAGAGTGCTGTCCCCTCCATGTGGTGGGGATATGTCTGCCGCTCCATTCATGTTCCTGTTCTGGTTTTCTCAAGGTCCAAGGCCACTGGAATCTAGTTTAGACACTGAACCAGCCAGCTCAGCTTTCCTCACGTCCCAGGGCTCCCTAGGAGTTGCTGTATGTTGAAGAATATCTGTGCTGCCTCTCGCCACCCTGGCAGTACTAAATAGTAATACATCACCTCGCTCTCTGCTGTAAGACCTTTCACTCGATGTGGGATGTGGAGCATTTGTGCAGGAATTGGGCAGTCAGTGTGAATAACAGATAATGAATGATCTCCCTCCAGGATTAATACAGCAAAGGCATGAACTAAGATCATGTTGTTCTATAGATGAGAGGTTGTAACAGACCTTTTCTACATAGAAAGGCAGAATTACTTTCTCAGATATGCCACGGTCTAGCAGAGAAGCAGCTATGTGGTATAAACCAAGTGCAATTCTACTGCCCACATGCCAGGCTGCAGAGATGGAGAGCATGGAGCAACAGGGAAGATGAGATTGGACAACGTCTTCACTTGCTCCCTTATCACAGGCCCATGCCAGCCACTCTTCATCCTGACTCTTCAAAATGCTGTCAGAAACATGAACAGCCATCTCCTTTGAGAACTTGCAGCTCAAGCAACTCACCTGACTTCCAGATGGCTGAAGTTACAGGAGGTGAATCCTGCACCAAGTAAATATCCAGACTTAGAAGCAACAGGGAAAGTGCAAAGTCAGTTCTTCCTTGCACATCTTTCCCCAGCACATTCTTAAATGTCAACTGGCTGTGAAATAAATTCATTTCAGGCTGTTCTTAAAAGAATCAATGGTAGACATCAATGTGTAAGGTTTCTGCCTTCCTCAAAGGGCCTGGGACTTCCATACCATGTAGACCTCCATGCTTTGTAGCACTGAACGTGACTGCTAGGAAGGAAACAGAACTTCTCCCTAGATGTTTTGGTCTGGGTGAGTGCAGTCAGTCAGCAGGCAGATTCATTTTGAGTAGCCATGTCAGGGCCCGATCTGAACAGGGGAAAAATGTGCTTTGCGGTAGGAGAGTGTGTGTTAGCCGAGAAGGTGGGTGGAGGAGTTACAGCCTCATAAAACTGCCTAGGAAATCTCTGTCCAGCATAAATGATTTAAAATATATTACTCTGATTCTCCTGGGTAAGTAGTCTGGGAATGCAAAAGATGTGAGGCAGTGACTAAGGTTACACTGAAAACAGCTACCTGGGAAGGTATGAGCATTGGCCAGAGACAAGGCTTTTCCCAGAAGATAGTGCACAACCAAAGGACTGCACTTGCAACTCAGAGCCTAAATATAAGGTCTACACATCCCACTTGTGCAGCCCTATGATGTGCCACAGAGACAGTGTCGGGATGATTGGTACACTGCCTGTACATCACCTGTGCAGGTGGAACAGCTCTGAGCTCCTCCAGGCTCTGGGGGTGTTCCCCACGTTGGTAAGAGCTCTTGTAGGCAGGTGTGGCGGAGCAGTGCCTCCGTACCATGGGAATCCCAGGTTAGCCCAGATGTGGGCTACAGCAGCATGGTAGTGTTGGTGGGTCAGGTGCTTTGTGCTGCATAGATATGCTCTTGCCTTGAGAACCCAGCTGCCAGCAGAAGGCCCTTGTGCATCTCTGCAAATCATCTCACTACTTCTCCACTACAGGAGCGGAGCAGCATGGGTAGCCTCCTTGGGCCTGAGTTCAGATCACTTCTCCTGATGGATAAAAGACTGGCATGAACTTCTCATCAATCACTGCTAGATATTGATGCCTTTCTGGATCTAGCTGGGGTGAGGTATTGCCCCAACAGTAAGGATGCTGTAAGGACATTTCTGTCACTAGCTTCCAGTCTTGGCAGAAGCAACATGGGAAGACAACATGCTTGGCTACTGTAGAAAATAAAAGGAGAAATATCTGGGGCTTTTAGGAGCTTCTGAGTGTCTTTTTGCTTTTCTACAATACAGTTTCCCAGCAGTACCAACAGAAGCAAGAAATTCAGCCCTGCCACGGCCTAAGTGAGAGTGAAGCAGACTCCTCCTGACAGGTTGTTGCTCCAGAGTTTGGTTTGTCAGAGCATGTACAAACTCCCTGTCTGCAGAGATGAGATAATCACAGGCTGTGTCTTTAGAGGCTGATGGGGGATTTGAATAGCTCTGAATGTGTTTAACAAACATCAAGGACAGCAAACCTGGGATGCTGGAAAAACGGCCCATAAGCATGTCCTGTTCACTACTGATCCCACCCAAGGCTGAAGTGCAAAGGGCAGGTGCCTACCCGATCTCTTAGCAAACTGAGATTATCCTTCATACCCAGTCCTGTAGGTCCTGTCCAACTCTCTAGATGTGTGAGGAGCTCAGGTAGCTCTGCTTTTGTCTCTGACTTTAAAACATACTCCCTCAGTCCCCTTCCTCCCTCCATTTGCACGGGGTTGCAGAGCCCAGCTCACAGCTGGTCTCCTTCGAGCAAGGGTTGCACCAGCTTATTCTCCTCTGTGGTCTCATCTAACCAGTAGTCTCAGATGGCCTAGGCTGGACTTCTTTAAGGAACTACCTGCCTTTAAGTCTACCCCAAATTTGGGAAGGTTGAGGCATTTCCATCAGTATGAACTTACTGTTCTTCTTATCTCTTCTACCCTCTTGCCAGAATGTCCAGAGGAAGGACAACATTGCTGGAGTGCTGTGGCTGAGCAACTTGAGGGCTTTGGCACCGCGGTGACAAAATGCGGTGTAAATCCCAGCTGGAGACTGAGAAAAATGGCTGTGGTTGTTACGTGTGAGAAGCAGATCCCGGAGGAGGGCATCTCAAAACAGTGCCCTGCTTGCTCTATGGGTCTGAGAGCAACTGCAGATAAGAAAGGCCACATCCCACTCCTGAACAAGAACAGGAGAAGAAGAAGGAAGGGTAAATAAAGCACAGCAGCACTCATCTGCCATTCCAAACAGTGGCAGCCCAGAGGCTGTGATTGCTAATTAAACAATATCTCCTATGCAATGCAGGCAATGAGGGTGACATTTACCTCTTGTAGGCTATAAATATCCAGCCATAAGCAAACATTTCTAATCAGTGATTACGGGTGAGATTATTTTCCCTGACGTTATAAGTGATTGTTTGTTTATGCAGAGTTAATGGGCAAGATCATGCTGGAGGTGCTGGCCAAGGATTCAGACCTAGCACCTGCACCAGTGCTTTGGCGCCATACTGAACTGGGTCACCAGGCTTGGGAGGACATCCCAGACCCTCCAGCACAAGCTACGTCTGAGCCCTGCAGACTTTGTTTTCAAGATTGCTGAGGAAAAGGGTAGAGTGGAAATGGTTCCGTCTCAAGGAGCGGCAGTTGAACTCAGGGAGGGCGGCTATGCATGGCCTCCTTGTTTCAGAGGCTGCCTCCAAGACATGGAGTCTCTGCCCTTGCTCTGAAGTGGGCAGTGCATGGGGGCGCTGCTTGCCCACCTTGCTGGGTGCAGCCCAACTCTCAGATGGGTTGAAAGCACCTATGTTACACCAGCGGAACTGAGCTTGGAGCTTGCTGACTGACTGGAGAGAGGAGACCTTTACCCAGACCAGGTTCAGCCTCTCTGGAGTCTGAGACCATGCCAAGGTGGTAAGATCCTCTTCTCTCGCAAGCTTCTGTGTAGGGTCTAGATACAAAGTATGAAACCAGTGGGGACAGTGATTATGTTTGGATCAGCCCTTAGCTGTTGTCATAGCCATCTGGGGATGTAGAGATGTTTTTTGCTGCACTGACCTTTTCCACTCCAGTGAACACCCCCGGGCTCTGCACACCACCCACCGCCTTCAGCAGCTGTATAGCAGCACGGTGCAGGGAAATCCAAAGGGTCTGCCTGGCTAAACTCCTGCATAGTGACAAGCAGTGCCAACAGCCCTGCAAGGGATGCAGGAGGGTATGGAGATGCTCATGCTGTAATGATTTGTGACAGCTCCTTTCTTACTTCAGGGAGCGAAACACACCAGCGTGTGGGGAACATGTGGGAAGCAAATATAGCAAAACAAGCTCGGAGAGCTGGGACCAAGTGGAGCTACGGGAACTCCTATGCCAACAGCATCTTTGCTGATGTGTCTCTATTTTATTCAGTATGTTTTTCCTCCTAAAAAAAAGGAAGCTGGAGGGACTGAAACAATGCCCTTTTCAGAGACACGGCAATATAACAGCTGGGCTTATCTCTCCTGGGCAGATTGCTTCTCAAGCTCTCCCTGCTGTAGCCTAGACTGCTGAACTCAGGACTCATAAGCATTTTCTGGGCTGTTCACATTCTCATTGCTAAACCACCCATCGTCCGTCTCACCTGTTGAGACTGGAAGGTTGTTATTGCACAGTCCGTAGCACACTGTGCCCTGGCATTGGCTGGTTGCTCTTTGCACTATCATCATGCAAAGGCAGTAACTAATCCCTGTTTCCCTGCACAAAGTAACGAGTGGCATAGCCCACAGGCCACCACTCACCTGAAAAAGAAATGGCTGGTTTCTTGATGTTGATCATCTCCGTGGCAGTGGTGCTGATGGAAAGTATCATTATCAAAGCAGGTCAAGCTCCAATGCTCAGGTATCACATGTTGCCACACAGTAGAGTTTCAGAGACCAACTCACAGCTGCCTCTGGGCTTTGAGCACCTGGGAGGACTTGTTCTTAACCCTCATCACAGAAACCTTGCTGGTTGCATGGGCACTGAGACATTCCTGTCGCAGCATGGATTGCCCACTGATCATGAATTGACAACTCAACTGTCACGTCATTAGGTCTGATGTACTTCTCAAATATGTCTGCTAGTTCCTGACAAGTCCTCCAAGACAGTAAACAGATGAGGTGAAGAACTTTAATTTCATCATTAAATATCCTAAATAAAACAGTGGTTACTAACTTGGAAGCTCAAAGATAGGATGCAGGCTCTTTTCCTCTGTATTGTTCCTTGCAAGTAGCTTGCTGAGAGAGGTTGTGCTCTTGGAGGGAAGTTAGCAACTCAATAAGTTGGTGGCCTACTCCCCACACCTGGAAACAGGTGTCTCTTTATGCCTTTACAGTTCCAGTGGCTTGGATGTGCACTGAGCTGTTCAAAATATTTTTAAAACTATTTTCGTTGTAAGCTGAATTCACAGCAAAGTGAAATTTACCATAAAAAGTGTCTGCTGCCCAGGGAAAATGCTGACGCTTTTTCTGAAAACAGAGTGCCTCCAGAATCAAAGCATTTCTGGTTCCTTGCCAAATCACATAGTCATGGACTCCTGTGATATGCACACTTGCTCGATAAGAGGGAGAAAGTGAAGCACCATTGGAGAAGGAGTCCAACAAGGATGTCCTCATAAAACCCCAGAACTACAGCCGCAGCTACCATAACATGTCCAGAACTGAACTTTGTAGAAGCTTCTTTGAGTTCCAGGAAAGCTGAGGATTTGTGCAGAGAACAAACCATGAGGCTGAGTATAGACTTTGATAGTGGCAGAATCAACTGAGAAAGCAACACAGTAAGCTCCCTCCATCACTGAATGTTTGCAGATGAATGTCATAGCTGTAGATGAATGTGGGGAAAGCTGTCCCACCTAGCATGGTGTTTCTGCACACAGCATAAGCTACATGCTTGCTGCTTTTGCCAAGTCATTAGTAGCTGATGTTCTTCTCTTAGGGCCATTTCTTCTCACTTCTTCCTTGGAGGTCACTGTGGGGTCTCCAACCCCATTTAGAGGGCTGCAGGGCACCTAGGGAGTACCCAAAGGAACAGAATCCTCTAAAAAAAATCTACTACTACATAGTACAGTCTGTACTATGTAAATGCTGCCTGGTATTGATTTCAGATCAATCCTTCTCTTCTCTCTCCAGCCAAACAGCTTTTGCTCCTATGGTGACTTTAAGTGCCTTATGATGACTTTATACAAGCCAGAGAGAAATACCTTTGAATACCAGCAGCTCACTGGACACTGGGAACCAGTTGTCCTCCACTTCCCAGTCTCTTCTGGGCACTGGCTACAGCAACTTAGCATATATATTGCTGCAGAGTAATATTACTTACTGCTTTATTTCCAAAGCCAATGTCTCCATCACAAGAGTTATTTTCCTCAATCAGTCAGTGACTAGCAATGCTGTTAAAGAGGTAATGAGAAGATAAATTGTGCAAGGCAGCTGACAGCAAGAGCATGAAATTATGTCTCCGAGGCTTGTTGTCCTCAGGGGAAGAGGCCCTGATCGCTGGCACTGATTGCAAACCTAACTGGGTTGGTAGGAATGCTGGGGTTGCCCTCACAGTATCATCCCTGCATTTCCCACCAAGGCAGTATTGAGGCTGCAGGGAAGTTTAGCAGGGACTAATCGATCTCTTCTTTGAAAGTACAGTTCAAGAGGTTCAAGCAAAAAGGAGGGCAAGGAGGAAGGGAAAGCACTCTACTCAGGGCTGAGCAACAGCTCAATTTTATACATAGAAGAAATATCTGGCTGTGTTTTGCCACATTGACTGCATGCCTCGCAAATCAGGCTCCATCTGCTGATGCTTGTACGAAAAAATAAGCAGGGTTGAGTCCTGGGATGCAGCTGGTGGCACCCTTTTGTTTTTAGAACATGACATATCCAGAAAAAAAATAATTGTACAAAACCCATGACAAAACAGATTGTAATGGGGACATAACTGTGCACCTGTTCCTTGACTACAAGGGGACCCACTCAGCGAAGGGCTGCCAGGTTCCTTCCTGTTCATACCCAGTGGTTACGTCTAGCCTGCACCTCCTGGTCCATGCTGGGCAGAATCCTTTGCATGTGCACGTCTTGGTTGCTTTCAAAATCCTGGAGGTGCACTTTGGCCATGCCCAGCAGAGCAGTTCGATTACCCTGTCTCCAGTATTCACAGAACAAGCTGCCCGTCATCCACACTCCTGCTGGAAACACGACTACCTACTGCCATTTAAGCAGGACCATACTTGTAATTTAGCTACAAATGACAGAGCTGTAAGAACCTTTTGTCCCTCTGTCCTGGAGGTGTCTTGGCTAGAAATGCAGCTTTTTATATCTTGGCTTTGTCCATCTGCAACTTTAACTTGCTCAAAGGCAGAGAGACCTTCCTGAGCACGTTCAGTGAAAAAGTAGTGTGGAAGGGGAGCAAGAAGACATCAGGTGATTTGGGGATCTGAACAGGACACGTCTGGTGAGTCATCAAGGGCCAAAGGCATGCAGTGGACAGTGACAAGAGATTTGTGCCACAGGTGGCAGATATTAAGGTGTGTGTGGGATAAGTGCATCGAAGAGCAGCCTCGTACATATTGTGTGGGAAGAGACATGAATATCATGGACAACGTAGTGTATACACTGAGGAAACAGTGTGAATAGACAATGTGAATAGTCCTACAGAATGTGTCTGTAGGACTGCCTAGCTTTAGATACAGTGCTGCACTCATAAAAGGGATCCAGTACCAAGGAAACAGGGGCAACATTGGTCATACAGCTCTGGGAAGCCCACAGCAGAGAGCAAGTGAAGATTTTGTTAGACGATAGCAGTTTGCAATATTACTGCCCTCCTGATGGGGACCAAGTGTTGTCACTGGGCTCTGCTGTCAGCCTGAACTCTGCAGAGTCCTGTCTGGTTTCCGTGCTAATGATTCTTCTAGCAAGAGGGATGCACAGGAGAGCAGCAGGGAGAGTTCATGGAGAGATTGCATTAGGAGCTTTGAAATATTGATGTCTCTGTGCTGTGCATAAACTGCACCTCCTCCCCCCCAAAGCAGAGCAGAGTGGCTCTGGGGAGGATGTTCACAAGCAGAACCCGCCTCAGCACTGGCAGTCAGGAGATGCAACTCTCTCGGCCGCAGTGTGCGCAGTGCAGAAAGAGCTTTTAATTCACAACTGACTAGAGAGAGACAGGCAGAAGCAGGACAAGGCTGTGTCTGACAGATGGGAATCGCCACAGGACTCTGAAATGCAGAGCTCATCAGGGACCTGCTTCTCCAACCCCAGTCTGCTGAAAGCAACCACACAAAGAGGGAAGCAGAGACCACTCCACTGAGGTGGGGGCTGCTGGCCCCTGGCAGGGAGTCCCTCAGTCAGACACACACCACAGCCTCCAGTGGCACTGCGCTGCTTTGCACTGCAGCTAGGAACAAGGTTTGGGTTTTCCCCTGGCTACCTTGTCACTGCTATGAAGGGACACACTGGTGTGGAGTGTGCTGCACACGCTGGTGGGTGAGCGGCATGGCTTTGTGTATGCTGCAAGGAGTTCATCATGACAATGACAAGAGAAAACATGACAGGGGCCAAAAGATGCTTCTCTGTGCAAGCAGGGACCTGGGTCTGTGCTGTGACAGCTGTGTGAGCTCTAATGGAGTGCGATCTACATGGGAAGATGCTCGTGCATGAAAACTCCATCTTCCATGGTGAAGTCCCCCCTGAGCCCGTAGGAGCTTGGCTTGATACAAAAGGGTTCTTCTGAGCCCCATGAAATGCCGTGCCAAGTTAGAAGAGCCAGACACAGGACTGCTATGTTACCACACGGCATACTCTGAAATAGTCCCTAGCATCTTCATCCACACCCTGGGGACAGAGCTGCCTTTTGTCTCGATTCAACAAGCAGCCTCACCAACCAGCTATTTTGTCTTCCAAACACTCACCGAGCTCCAGTTCAGGAAGGCAGTGAGAGTGAGCTCTGACAGAAACTGCATGTTATCCCAGGATTCCTCCACAAGAGAAGGTTCATACCTTCAGAGCCTTCAGACCAAAGCAGATATTCAGTGGGGCTGCTGCTCTACAATTCCCTGCAGGAAGCGGTGGGACCCTTCTTCATCCCAGATTCTGGATCAGGCCCAGAGACCCTGGTCTGGATGCTCAGCATTCACTGCAATGGTCCCTCATGGCTTTGGACCATGTCCTGTTGAGAACAGGCTCTGCCGCAGAGAGGACTTTCTGCTCTCCAGGAAGTTACTTCTTGAGACCATCCCTGCAAACCAGAGCTGCTGCTGTAGGTCAGCACTCAGCAGAGGCTCTTGAGCAGGCACAGTTCCCTGGCATGGCTGCTGCAGGAAAAAAGTGAGAAGGGAAGGATTCAGGACTCCCTGTGGGTTTGGTTGGGTTTTTTTGTTTGGTTGTGGTTTTTTGTTGTTTTTGCTTGTTTATTTGTTTGTTTGTTTGTTTTGGAAGCTGCTGGCATTTGCTTGAGATAGCTCTTCCGTATCAATTTTCCCTGGAGGTGGCAGCTGCTCTCCAGAAGAGACCCCAGGACCTGCCCCATCAGTGCTCCCCCTCTGCGCTCTCAGGCCATCCCCGGAGGTGACACTGCTGAATGACATCCCTTGTGCACAGCCACATGCCAAACGCTGTGGCTGTGCAGCAGCAGAATTGCTCAACTTTCTGGGTGCTGCCCTGTACTCCTAACAGGAGGGAGAGGGGAGTTTCAGGAGGGTGGGGAGGAAACAGGTCTTGCCAGAAAGCTGTTTGCAGCTCCCTTTGGGCAAGAGGAGACTCTACCTGCCGATGGCGGGGCTCACAGGCTGCCTCCCCTCCTCATCTCTGCTCTCCCAGCAGTGCTGGCATTGCAGAGGTGCAGCTGCAGTCGTCATGTTGGGACACTGCAGGGGGAACACGATGTCACAGCACTTGCTTTGACGCCGGAAGCCTGAGACCGTGGCAGAGCCCTCCTGGGCTGGTGGCTGCATCTCCACTGAACCTCCCAGAGTGCTCCCAGGACTGGGCTTTATTCAAGCTTTCCTAAAGAGATGCCATCCGCTCCAATTTGTCACATCTACCCTCACCATAGATACTGCCAGTCTTTCTGCTCCCTAGAACCCATTTTTCTACCTGCTGGCATCTCTGCGATGGCAGATGGGACATGGCAGCTGCAGAGTCCTCAGGTCCATCAGCACAGAGTGAGTAACAACTCTTTGGAGGACATCGTGGTACAGCAGCAGGGTTACCTTGCCCTGGCCCCAAGGGCAGGCAATGTTTCTGCCACCAGCAGAGAGACAGCTGGTGGCACTGGATGGTGGCCATAGCTAGGAAGCCCACAGGGTGCACACGAAGGAGTCTCATCCCACAGGCTGATCCATCTCCAACACGCAGGTAGCAGAGCTGGAGCAGGAAGGCAGCATGTGACAGCATCCACCTCCACACCCAGGGTGTGGAGCGCC